>NC_132912.1:112814794-113116505 GCF_047675955.1 Chlorocebus sabaeus
TCCCGAGTAACTGGGATTATAGCTCGGCTAATTTTTGTACTTTTAGTAGAGTTGGGGTTTCACCATGTTGGCCAGGCTGGTCTCGAACTCCTGACCTCAAGTGATCCCCCTGCCTCAGCCTCCCAAAGTGCTGGGATTGCAGGCATGAGCCACTGCACCCAGCCTACCTCATTCTTTTTAATGGCTTTATAGTACTTTATTGTGTGGATGGATGTAATGTAACTCAGTTATTCCTCCTTCGATGGATATCTGGATCATTTCCAAGTTTGTTCCCATCCCCTCTCCATCAGAGGTACTTATGCTATTAGTCTTCTCCTACCTCCGTTTTGGGACAGAACCCAGAACTTCGGTACTATAGAGAAGGTATAATAGTGGTGTGTGGAAAGGGAAAATTCCCTCACCAACTTCTGTTTATCAGACTAGGGCTCCAAAAGTAGGCCGCATTATCCCAGGCATTCTTGGGTGGGGGTGGGTAAGAACTGCCCTAGGAGGAAGTCATTTCTCAGCAGAATAGTGAAAGAACATTGGGTTCAAAGTCGGGTAACTTGGATGTGGGATTGGGTCACCTGACCTCCTTGAATCCTCAGTTTTACCATCTATAAAATGAGAGGTTTGAAGTAGATGAGTTTTAATGTCCCTTCTAACTTCAATATTTGTGTAGTATTTTTGTTGGAATATTGATTTAAACTGGATAACCCAAATTATATGAAGTTTCTCGTATTTAAATTAAAAACATCTTTTATATATATTGTGTGGTCTGTAATTTATTTGACCTTCCATATGGTCTAAGCCAGTTTACAGTTTAAGAATGTAAAAAAGGAAAGTTGAATATCATTCTATATTTTATATAAACTATTTTCTAAAAAGTCAATTTCAAAAGTATCAAACCCATTCCAGAATTAAAAGCAAATCCTTTTTATCAAACTTGAATACTTGAGGAAGAAGATTGTGAGGTTATGTTTGTTTTTAAAATGGATCCTTATAATTTTCAGTGAGTCCGACCATTCAGAAGTAATCCTAGAGCTTTGAAACTTGGCTTCAGGTTTCTTGTTTAAACTGTTTGCACATTCTAGCCCTTTAATCCATCTCCTTGTTTCGTTAAAGCTAAAACTGACATTACTTAACTAAAGTTTTCAGATTTGATGCTGAGGAAGCTGCTTTAGAGGTGAAATATATCCTGCCAGCAAAGTTACAAAGTTACATGGCAAAGTTATAAAGTAACAAAAGCAGTCATTTTTGCTGCATCACACATACGATGTTTACCATTGCCTAGCATTGCCTTTTTCACAGTTTTAGTCTCATAATTCAATCAAATGACAGCTGTTCTAAAGATAAAATGATGTAAGAACTTCATTTGATTTGTGTAATTACAGCTGGAAGATAAAGACATTTTCTTGGCTAGAAGGTAGGAGAGTTTGTATGTTTGTGTGGTGGTTACCTTAGCTTCTTGGCAGAAGGCTTAATATACCTTGAATATACTTTTCTATAATCTGAGGTATTATTCATTATTCAAAAAATGCTAGATAATTATTAGTATTCCTTGTTAATTTTCATACACATTTTTTGACATACAGTTCCACTTAGCAAAATGTATCGAAGACCTTCTAGCAGCTAAGCACTGAATTAAATGCTGGGAATACCTGGGTAACTTGGACAGTCTTGCTTAGAATCCACTAAAATGACAACTGCTCCTGTTTCTTGCATTGTTGAAGCTTTCTAATATCCACTGGTGATTGGAACTTGGCAAAAAAAAAAAAAATTTAAATTCGTATCTGTGAAAATAGATGAAAAGTATGTTTTCAGTGTTTAAAAAGGAGGTCTTAATGTCTTAGTACAGTGTCAGTTACTTTGGAGGCACTTTTCCACTTCTGTATGAGGGTCTGCTGGTGACATCAGTTTCTCACTAATTGAACTCTTAAATAATGCTGTGGTGCTTGGACTAATTAATTGAGCCTAAATTTTTGTCTACTAAAACATATCTGATGTGTGAAATGTGAAAATCTGTTGCAATTGTTGTGCTTCATATATTATGATTTTTTTAACAATTGCTTATATGAAACCACGCTTGAAAATGGTCACATACTGTTTTGAAGATACATCCTGATGGCTTCTTTGTCAAATTACCCCATCCATTGTGGCATGTATAACTAAGGAAATTCTTCATAGTTAGAAATATACAGGATGCTGCTGTCTACAGGATGTTGAACAAACGTTGTCTAAAGCATTTGAAGCCGTTTTAGGAAAACAGTCCTATGGTAGCAAAATCAGTCAGATTGTAGTTTGAGCTGAAACAGACATTTTAAACTAGCGAGGAGGAAGTCTCCACACAGTCCCAGAAGGCACTGCTATTTCTCCTTTGGAGCCCAGCATTTGGCTAGGGTCCTGTGACACACAGTGGGAATTCACTTCCTATCAGGAAATGCTGTTTTTCAATGTATTATCTTGTTGAGACAACCACAGTGAACAATAGGCTATTAACGTTTTAGAACAACAAGTGTCATGACTAAGCCAATATTTGCTTTGTTTTGAGTATCACTCTAAAAAAAAAAAAAGCTTTGGCTGAGCTTCAGAATACATTTGACCATCAGTAACTGTTGGGCATAAAAGTCATGACAGTTAAAAAGATCAGGAAAAAAAAATGCTTTATTAGTGGTGATGACCTTTTGCAGGCTTACTCTACACACTTCCTGTCCTTAGATGAGAATGAATTATTTTAAACATACCTTTTGGGTATGAAAAATGTCTATTTAAAGGCCTATTTTGAGTTTTGGAAGCCACGAATTCAAGTTCTCCTATAAAACATTAAACTGTCTTACGAGATAGCTTATTCGGTTTACTTCTCTCCACAATTATTAATAAACTGCAAAGTCCTTAAGGGCAGGAATCAGAGCTGTGCCTTATGTAGTCTTTACAACCTTTTCCTAACACCTGAATTAGGGTTTGCTGATTGATTGGATCAGTAGTTTCTTTGGTGTTTGAAGATAACGTTTTTGTATCATTATTTGTACCTGGTCTCAAAACATGGCGGTAAATATATATTTTTAGAAATTGCTGTTTTATGTATGTATTTACTTATTTTAAATATTTCCAGATACCGATAATGCTCTTCTCATACTTTCACACTTTTTTGTGTAATTACTTTTCAGTCAGCTTAAGACATTTCATATTCAGGTCACAATATTCATTACCTTAACCATCTTGGATACTTGGCCAGTCTTACCAAACCACGAATAACCCAGTTTTCAAAGTTTGCTCTAGATTCCCTGCCCTGGTTTATTCTAAGACAAGTAGAGAATGGGGGTTTTATGAGTTAATAGCCTTACTCACCTCACTGAGTTAGTAAACCTTATTGAGTAACTCTAAGTGGACAGTAAAGAAAGGAAAAAACGTTGACCCAGTTACTTGGAGCCGACAGACATACTCAAATAATTGAAAGACAGTACAGACTATGACAAAGTGCTTTGAGCACTAAGGTTGCAGGGAGAGCTAAGATGGAGGAACTTAGGAAAGTCACCATGGAAGGGGTTGGCTTTTGAATAAGAATTCAAAGTATGGACAAATATTGGGTGGATGGATGGATGGAGATGAGAGGGGAAAACAGTCCAAATGTGTAAGAAATATGGTAGGCAAAGCAACAGTCGGGGATGGATGGCTTTTATTAGGAAGAGTCATTTCCCTCTAAACCTAATAGGGATAGACTTTAAGGTCTTTCCTATCCTTTTTTCAGGGCCTGAATTTTAGAAGCCCCGGGCTGATAGCTAAGTATTTTTTTTAAAGATGGGACTTCCTGGATGCTCTTTTATTTCCTTGGGGGAGGGTCTGAGGAAATGGTGGTGTTGGAAAACTGTAGTAGTTGACTTTGTGCTTCTTTGTTGCAACCAAGGATCCCAGAGTTGTAGTACTCTTACTACCTTTTAAAAGTTTAAAACAACACTTCCTAGCACTTTACAACTTGACAGAACCTTTCCTAGACAATAGAGATCAAAAGTAGACACACAATATTTACCAAACTCTGGAGAGCTACTTAAGTTACTAAGCTCCTCATAGATAGCTTTTTATTTGACAATAAAGTACTTGATGTAGGCTTTAAGTCCAGCTAAATAGACACTATAGAACTAAGTTGTGAGTCTAGTCTTTGTGAGCCTCAGAAAAACAAGAGTCCTACTTCAAGCTGGAATTTAAAATATAGCAAGCAATTTCAGTGGACCTTTTAGGCATGTGTGAGTGGGCACAAAAAGCTGAGTCATGAAGTTTTACTCTTCCTAGTGAATTACCATGAAAGCTTGAAAGAAAAGCACTCTCATTATTTTAAAATAGTAAAAATTGCTTTAGATTGTTATGGAAATAACACCAACAAAATGTTTTGTGTATTAATCATGAGCACATACCTACAAACCCCTTAAAATCAAGAAATTGTAACAGGACATTACCTGGCTTTAAAAAATAAAAGTTAATAGTTTATGTAATGTACAGTAGCACCTGAAATGTGTTTTCTTAACAAAATCTTAAGTTAAATAAAAGTGCAGTTCATGTTTTAAATTTTTCTTATATCAACAGATCATAAGGTCTACAGTCTTACGTATCTCATTCTAATCTAGATAAAGTGAAAAGTATTGGGTAAGATAAATTGAGGGGCTTGGGACACACCACTCTCTCTTAGGACCTGTTCTGCCTTTCTCCATGTAAGAAATGAGGAGAATAAGATTTGGTAATATCTTACATCCTTTTAAACTCTTAACACCTTTAGATTCTAAGGATACTCTTCCTCTTTTGGCTCTCATTAGGTAATATCAGGGAAAACAACTCTTGTTGGAAGAGTTCCTATTTGTATTTACAAAGCAGTGTTTTGTTTCTCTACAGTCCTAAAAAGGTATGAAAGTTATTCTTCGTTCTTTTAAAATCTGCATTTCTGTTGTTTTTGATAAACTTTCCTCCATAAATTAAATAGTGAATTAATTTAATGTTTTCTCTTTTTCCGAATTTGATATTGTACTTCTCAGGTCTTTTTCCAGATTTTCTCTTTGTATTGAGAGTTCAGTTTCCAGCAGTGGACTGGAGACTTGGGTTGTTGTCTCTTTATCTTCTCATTATTTCCAGTTTCTTCATGTTAGAAATAATTTTAATTCCCCTCCTTTTTTTGATATGAATTAGTTTGTGTCATAAAATATCAATGTATGCATACATTTTTAGAATTCTTACTCATATCATCTAGGCCTACTTTTCAAAGCTAAATCCTGTTTTATCAGGACAGAGCTGAGACCTCTTTAAATGCACACACAAGCTTGCATGGCAGTTAATGTCCAACACAGTTCAAAATGAAATAATGGGGCATATATAATCTGGATACCAGGATCTAGAGGGGCCCTGCCTTTTTCTAAAGTTCATAATTATAGTTTGGATTACAGTTTGTTGAAGATTTAATTTGGTGAATACTGAGGGGATTTTACTGACTATTGATTTAATAAGCAAAATCCTAAGTGCCAGGATTTTTAGGTTTATTGTTTATGTATTTATGTTCATATAAACTTCATTTTAAGAAAATTCGATCTCTGAAAATACATGTTTTGCTAAAGGGTTTGCATTAGAGGTGGGAACTTAGATTTGAGGCTGGGGTTGGGGAGGAGTTAAAAATATTTAGCCAAAGAATCTTAACAGATGTAGGTTTGAAATGACTCAAAATTTGAAAACATCTTTGGGAGTGAGGCTAGTAGAGTTGTAATAGAGTGTGCTGGTTAAGAACGCAGATTCTGGAACTAGTCTACTTGAATTTATATCTAAGCTCCACAATACAGTTCTTGTGTGACCTTGGACAAGTAACCTGTGTGCTTGCTTCCTTGCTGTAAAATGGAGTTATTAACACCTACCTCTCACAGGGTTTTGTGAGGGTGAAATGAGTTAAAACATGCTACTTTTTAAAACAATATCAGACAATTGTAGGTGTTTAAGAAATATTGGATATTTTACTGATTATTTCCACTCTTTCCACATAAAAATGTATTTATTCCAATGTAATTTAATGAAAAAACACACACGTTCAAATAGTAAGAAGGAGACCAGGCGGAGTGGTTCACACTTGTAATGCTAGTGCTTTGGGAAGCTGAGGCGGGTGGACCATCTGAGGTCAGGAGTTCGAGACCAGCCTGTCCAACATGGCAAAACCCTGTCTCTACTAAAAATATAAAAATTAGCTGGGCATGGTGGTGGGCACCTGTAATCCCAGCTACTTGGGAGTTTGAGGCAGGGAGAATCACTTGAAGCTGGGAGGCGGAGGTTGCAGTGAGCTGAGATCATGCCATTGCACTCCAGCCTGGGTGACAGAGTGAGACTCAGTCTCAAAAAAAAAAAAAAAAAAACTAAAAAGGATGGTCTCTGTAATGGCTAAATTAAAACTAAAAACTAAAAAGGCTGAATACACCTGACAAGGAACCTGGAATCCAGGTAAGCAGTCGGGAGCAGATCCCCAGAAATGGGCAATAGGAATGAGTCCAAGTATGTCAACAGTCAATATGAGTGAGATTTAGTAGGTGTCAAACTGTAGCACATAGGCAGAGTTTAGGGACAGGAAATTTTTGGCAAAGGGCAGCGCTTGGTAGAAGTGCAGATCCAGTCAGTACCAGGGAGATCTGCATGGCTTCAGAGATCTACTGCCATATGCAAAGATGTGAGCTATCAGGTGACCTCAGGGAACAGTGGCAAATGATAGAAGGGTCTAAGACTGAGATGTGGGCCCCAGGGTTCAGGCATAGACCTTCAATTGTAAAAGTATTTGAAGTTACCTGATAGAGAAACAAGAAAGTAAATTAGGCTGCTTGAGAGTGAGTGGAGTGACTCAGAGTTTAATGATTGAGAAACAGACTTGGGCCGGGCATGGTGGCTCACGCCTGTAATCCCAGCACTTTGGGAGGCCAAAGTGGGTGGATCACCTGAGGTCGGGAGTTAGAGACCAGCCTGACCAACATGGAGAAACCCCTTCTCTACTAAAAATACAAAATTAGCTGGGCATGGTGGTGCAAGCCTCTAATCCCAGCTACTCGAGAGGCTGAAGCACGAGAATCGCTTGAACCTGGGCGGTGGAGGTTGTGGTAAGCCGAGATCACACCATTGCACTCCAGTCTCGGTGACAAAGAGTGAAACTCTGTCCCCCAAAAAAAGAAGCTGGGCACAGTAGCTCACGTCTGTAATCCTATCACTTTCGGAGGCCAAGGTAGGTGGATCACAAGGTCAGGAGATCGAGACCATCCTGGCCAACAGTGTGAAACCTCATCTCTACAAATATACAAAAATTAGCTGGGCATGGTGTCACGTGCCTGTAGTCCCAGCTACTTGGGAGGCAGAGGCAGGAGAATCGCTTGAACCCAGAAAGTGGAGATCACAGCCAAGATCACGCCACTGCACTCCAGCCTGGGGACAGAGAAAAAAACAACAAAAAACAGGCTTAGTATGGTTTGGCTTTGTGCCCCCATTTGTGGCCCATCCAAATCTCATATTAAATTGCGATCTCAAGTGTTGGAGGTGGGATCTGGCAGGAGTTGATTGGATCATGAGGGTGGTTTCTAATAGTTTAGTCCCATCCCCCTAGTGCTGTCTCATGATAGAGTTCTCACAAGATCTTGTTGGTTAAGTGTATATGTAGCACCTCCTCCTTCACTCACTTGCTCTCCTGCCACCATGTGAAGATGTGCTTGCTTCCCCTTCACCCTTCTGCCATGATTGTAAGTTTCCTGAGGCCTCTCCAGCCAAGCTTCCTGTACAGCCTGTGGAACTGTGGTAAATTAAACCGATTTTCTTTATAAATTATGTAGTCTCAGGTAGTTCTTTACATCAGTGTCAGAACAAACTAATACACAAGATTCAAATGAAAGTCAAACATCAGAGTGGGAACGACAGCAAGACTGACTTGATGCTGAAATACTAAACTAATTTATTAGGGTTTCTCATAATCCAAGGGTCCCAGAGCCTGGCATGAACCTGCAAGGTGTGGGTTCGGTAGTCTCCAATGTGAGTAGAATAGCAGAAATGCAGCATATATGTACACATGGCAAGAAACCCACTCAGAAAGTGGCTTTTTTTTTTTTTTTTTTTTTTTGAAACTGAGTCTGGCTCTGTTGCCTAGGCTGGAGTGCAGTGTCACGCCATCTCAGCTCACTGCAACCTCTGCCTCCCAGGTTCCAGCAATTCTCCTGCCTTAGCCTTCCAAGTAGATGGGATTACAGGTGCCCACCACCACGCGTGGCTAATTTTTGTATTTTTAGTAGGGATGGGGTTTAGTTAGGGATGTTGGCCGGGCTGGTCTTGAACTCCTGTCCTAGGTGATCCATCTGACTTGGCCTCTCAAATTGCTGGGATTACAGGTGTGAGCTACCACACTTGGCCCTGAGCAAGTGGCTTTTAAGTCCATCTTTGCTTAAGTAAAAATATATTCTATAGTATTTTGATTTAGTAACTGCTTTAACAGTGTTTCCGCTATGATGGAAGCAGTAGACCCACTGCATATTTAATTTGTCATTGTCCTTCATTATGATTCTTCAGTTTTACAAAGAAATTTTTGTTCATCTGATGTGATAAGAATGTTCATATTTTTCTTGCTTTAGATTTCCTTGGAAACACTGACAAGGTAGTTGGCAAAGGACCTGCCATTGTGGAAAACCAGAATTTTGCATTGTACTTGTGCATATCAGATGTCTTGTTCAGGTTAGTGTTTTGACAATTTGTTATTTCTGAAGAGCTGACATGGATTCTACAAAGGTGTGCTATGTATTGACACTGTTGATGGTAAAATGCTTTCAAAAATAGATATTAGGATGGAAATTCCATTGGAACAGTATATGTGTTAGTTTCCTAGAACTGCTGTAACAAAGTACTGCAATTCCAGTGGCTAAAAACAACAGATCTGTTCTCTTACAGTTCTGGAGGCCAGAGGTCCAAAATCAAGGTGTTGGCAGGATTGGTTCTTTCTGAGGGGTCTGAGGGGAAAATCTGTTCCATGCCCCTCCCCAGGCTTCTTGTGGTTCCCAGCTTGCAGCTTGGTCCCTAGGCTTGTGCTGCATCAGTTCAATCTCTACCCTGTCATCACAGGTCTTTTTTCTTCCTGTGTGTCTTCTCTGTTACTCTGTGTCCACATCTCTTTCACTTTTCTCTTATAAAGATACCCATCATTGGATTTAGTACTCACCCTAATCCAGTATGATCTCATCTTAATTTGATCTACAAACCCTATTTTCAAATAGGCCACATTCTGAGCTTGTGGGGACATGAATTTTTAGGGAAGACACTATTCAACCAGTATAGTATGGTAGTATGGCTGAATGTCAGTCTCTAGATCTAAAAGATGATTCATTTGAAAAAGCTGGTTTTCGACAAATCCGTTTTGAGAAACAGATATCTGAGATTGATAAAAATCTCTTTTTGTGAACTTCCACTTAAAACCATTAACCAGTTGCTAATGTGGCAGGTTATAACCAAAAAGTATTTTTGAAAGTAATTTTCAGGTACCATTATCTGCGCTTAATAAGATGCATTTTCGTGGCACAATATTAGGCATTTCATAAAGAAAACAGATCAAGTTTTGATGATCTTGAAATGTTCCTTAGCAGCCAAAATCTGAAGGCAGAAACGCCTCCTTCAAATCAGACTGCTTTGCAGTTACAGTGTGTTGAGTTACCTACAGCTTTTGGATTGACTTTTGCAGCTGTATTTTATAAGTTATGAAAGCCAAAAATCTTTAGCTTGAATATCTGAAATAGTAGATCAAAATGAACTCTTGGTACTTATACCCTGTGGTTCTTTAATATTTTTTGTGTATTTTCCTCCAATTTTTAAAATAAGGAACTTTGTCTCATTTTTTTGTGCCTTTCCATCCCTCCCTTTCCCCCACCATGGCATGTCACAATGACTGTATTAGGAATGGAACCCAGAAATATGGTCCATGGTAACGAATCGATTTCCTAGACTAGAGTTTTCAGTGCATATTTATTTTGCAGACTCAGCTCATTTGTAATAATAAGCTTTGTTGGATTATTTGCATTTCTTCAGTTAAAATCTAATTTCATCTTGTGAAATAGGTAGATGTAAGATTAAAATTTGGGGAAGTTAAATTTCCTGTATTATTTGATTTGAATATTCATTTTACAAAAGATTCACTGAGATTTGTAGAGTTGGGTATGCAGTAAAGTACAAAGTATGTGAGAGTTGATGTTTCTTTAAAAAAAAAAAAAAAAAACTTTTTGCCTGGAAAGACTACCAAATAAGAGTGAAAGACTTAAGATATCTCCTGAAATTGAGAGCAATGACTGTTTATTTAAAAATAATAATTTCTGGTGATTCCTCCTTTTAAAACCTCTCATTTATCATGAGCTGTCAAGTTCTGGATAGTTTCCTGGATCTCAATTTTAAAATTTTCTCTAATAGCAGGGAACCCAACAGAAACTAAATGTCTGAGACGTACATCCAAGTAATCAATCCACTAGTCTCTGTCAGCTTTCTCTAAGGAGGGGGTGGGGCTGTGGGATGGGGAACCCTTCTTTTGTTTTCTCAACCATTTTTCAAAACTCCATGTTGAAGACAAATGGTGACTAAGGGAATGTATATAGAATGTTCATCATATTTTGTAGAAAGGAGAGTAAAGGTGCACCAAGGCCATGTGTCTTTGGATTCTGTAAGATACTTGAGGGATTGCCTTTCTGTGGTTGATTGCTTTACACATTTTATAGGAAAATATATATATGTATGTATGTACACACACATAATGTATATATGACATGTTTATAATATATATGATATATGTATAAAATCAGTTTCATATTTACTTTTCCAAATGGTTTATGTTGGGAACAAGTCAAGTTAATGTTAGATAATGATTAATGATTGAGTTTGGACTTGAAGAAATACTTTCTCTGAACTTTCTGTACATGTTTTCAGCTTTGTAACCCTGCCCCTTGTATGGCCATTGTAATTGGCAAATTTGACCTCATTTTAATAAAGATTTTTGTTTCAAGTTACCAATGAATGTTATTTTCACCTCTACCAATGTCTAAACAAGTAACTCTCTCTCTCCCTCTCCCAAACCCCACCATCACCTCAAGTACAGAAATCTGTTTGCCTAGGCTGGGCGCGGTGGCTCACACCTGTGATCCCAGCACTTTGGGAGGCCGAGGCGGGCAAATTATAAGGTCAGGAGATCGAGACCATCCTGGCTAACATGGTGAAACCCCGTCTCTACTAAAAATACAAAAAATGAGGTGGTGGCAGGTGCCTGTAATCCCAGATACTCGGGAGGCTGAGGCAGAAGAATGGCGTAAACCTGGGAGGTGGAGCTTGCAGTGAGCCGAGATGGCGCCACTGCACTCCAGCCTGGGTGACGGTGTGAGACTCTGTCTCAAAAAAAAAAAAAAAAAAAAAAAAAAAAAAAAAAGAAATCTGTTTGCCTCACTGTTCCTTGTAACAGGTAATGTAGATCAATAAAATATCCTTCATCAAGTATTGGTACTTCAGTGATACAGAAGTTAGATTGATCCTCAGCATTGTCCAACTCTGTCTTTAGTCTTTGAGCCACCCTGTTGAATGATTATGTTGACATAACAAGCACCTACTTGACATTTTTGGCAGACAGAGTCTCGCTCTGTCGCCCAGGCTGGAGTGCAGTGGCGTGATCTCAGCTCACAGCACCCTTCGCCTCCTGGGTTCAAGCGATTCTCATGCTTTGGCCTCCAAGTAGCTGGGACTATAAGCATGTATGACCATGCCCTGCTAATGTTTTGTATTTTTAGTAGAGATGGGGTTTCACCATGTTGCCAAGGCTTATCTTGAACTCCTGAGCTCAGGCAGTCCGCCTACTTTGACCTTCCAAAGTGCTGGGATTACAGGCGTGAGCCACCGTGCCCAACCCCTACTCAACGTTTTTTTACTTACTGTTCTGCATTTACATTATGAACAATGTATGTGTTATGACTACATCTAACTGCTTTGTTTCAGTTGTACAATCACAGGGAAACTCATGTTTGCTAAGAGTTTATATTAATTAGTATCATATTTTTATTTATAAAACATTAAGTACAGAACATTTAGTACCACAGTGGGTTGCTGTTACTATTTTGTTATTGTTGTGGGGTTTTTTTCACTTGACTTTAAGTTGGATTTTAAACTAAGGCTCAGTCCTAACTTTTACTAAACAACTACAGATTTATTGTTTCCTGGACTTTATGTTGAGGTTTAGAATTTAGTCTCATTTTAAAGATAATAGAAGTCATTTCAAAAGAACTGAAAAGGAGGTTCAGAAATTTAAGAATGATATGGATCAATCTGACAATTCCGGCAATAGGCCAGAGAGGTAGGTAGGTTTCCGCATGTGTGGGTTTGATAGCCATGGAAGACTTTGTGCAAATTTTATTGCTACTTTTAGAATATTTACTATTTCCACTTTGTGTTGAATATTGCGATATAATATTTTCAGCCCCCTCCCCCCAAATAAAGGCAGTGATCTAATGGCTAGATATATCTCTAGGATATGATAGTCCTTTGAGCCATCTCATCTTTTTTGGCTAACTCCACCATGCCTGTCAAGATCTATAACCATGAGGAATTTCCTTATTTGTGAAGAACCTTTGGTAATCTGAGACAAATTATTAAACCTCAATTTTTATACTACAAGACTGCAGAAATTAAAACAGCATGGTACTGGTTCAAAAACAGACACATAGACCAATGGAACAGGTTAGAGAACCCAGAAATAAAGCCGCACACCTACAACCGTCTGATCTTTGACAGAGTCAACAATAACAAGCAATGGGGAAAGAATTCCCTATTCAATAAATGGTGCTGGGATAATTGACTAGCCATCATATGCAGAAGATTGAAAACTGGACGCCTTCCTTTCACCATATACAAAATTCAACTCAAGATGGATCAAAGACTTACATGTGAGACCTAAAACTATAAACTCTAGGAGAAAACCTGGATTTCACGATGAAGTCTCCAAAAGCAATTGTAAAAAAACAAAAACTAGTACGACGTAATTAGACTTCTGCACGGCAAAGTAAACTGTCAACATAGAAAACAGACAACCTGCAGAATGGTAGAAAATATTTACAAACTGTACATCCAAAACTATACATCTGGATATAATATCCAGAGTTTATAAGGAACTTAACCCAACAGGTAAACAACCCCGTAAAAAAATAGTCAAAGGACATGAACCTCCACTTCTCAGAAGACATACACACAGCCAACATGCATATGGAAAAATACTCAACATTGCTAATCATCAGGGAAGTGTAAATCAAAACCACAGGGAGATACCTTCTGATACCAGTCAGGATGACTGTTACTAAAATGTCAGAAAATAACAGATGTTGGCGAGGTTGTGGAGAAAAGGGAACACTTATACACTGCTGTGCAGCCAGCGTGAAGGTTTCTCACATAATTTAAAACAGAACTACCATTTGACCCAGCAATCCCATTACTGGGTATATACCCAAAGGAATATAAATTATTCTACCAAAAAGACACAAGTACAAGTACGTTCATTGCAGCATTATCCACAATAGCAAAGACATGGAATCAACTACCTAGATATCCATAACAGTAGTCTGGATGAAGAAAATTTGGTACATATATACCATGGAATAATATGCAGCCGTTAAAAAAAAAAAAGGAATCTTGTCCTTTGCAGCAACATTGATGCAGCTGGAGGCCATTACCCTAAGCATTATTAACACAGGAACAGAAAACCAAATACTGCATGTTCTCACCTGTAATGGTAACTAAACATTGAATACACATGGACACAAAGGTGGGAACAATAGACACTGGGCCTACTTGAATGGGGAGGGTAGGAGGAAGGTGAAGGTGAAGGTGGAAAAACTACCTATCGGGTCCTTTGCTCACTTATTTGGCTTATGAAATTTGTACACCAAACCCCAATGACATACAATTTACCCATGTAACAGAGCTGCTCATGTACCCCCTGAACCTAACATAAAAGGTGTGGGGAAACATTATGTTGTATACTTTAAATAACTATAATTTATTTTTAAAACTGGGAAAAAAAAATCCTCAGTTTTCTTATCTATAAAGTTGGGGATACTGGTCACCTTTTCATAGAGTTGTGAAGGATTTGTCTTCGAGGTTGGGGGCACAGAGTCTCACTCTGTCACCCATGCTGGTGTGTAGTGGTGCAATCTTGGCTTATTGCAACCTCCACCTCCTGGGTTCAAGCAATTCTCCTGCTCCAGCCTCTGGGTAGCTGGGATTACAGACGCATGCCACCATGCCCGGCTAATTTTTGCATTTTTAGTAGAGATGGGGTTTTACCATATTTGCCAGGCTGGTCTCCAACTCCTGACCTCAAGTGATCCGCCCACCTTGACCTCCCAAAGTGCTGGGATTACAGGCATGAGCCACCACACCTGGCCAGAGTTGTAAAGGATATTAAATGAAATAATCTGTGTAGAGCTAGTACCTGAAATTCTGTGATTGCTTTAAAATGTTTCATTAAATTACTGATTTTGTAGTTTAGATATGTTTATGTATACATGCATTTCTATTTAGTATCTATCTTAGAACAATTTCAATTACCACTCATTCAGTTGATGTTTTATACTTGTCTTAACTCTTTAGGTCCCAACAGAATCTTTTTCTGTTTTCCTTGTTTCATAATAAAGCCCTCAATTCTTTTACTATGATGCTAAATTAGCTTTAGAAACAAAAGTAAAACTTAAATACAATTTATTATTACCCAGAGCACAATCAATGTCATTTTGTCAATAGCTTCTAATTAAGACACAGCGGTCATCTGTCAGGTAAAGAGTTAGGACTTCCTAGATACTGATCAATAGCCAACATAGTCTCCTTTTCAGATGGACTTGAGCCAATTTAACAGTCCTTACCTTGCGTGTAGTTCCTTTTTGTTTGGAACTCAAAGTTGTGTGGAATGTTCCATGATATTTTATTATACCATTTATCTGCCTGCCTCATCGACTTCTTGGTCTGCTCATCTCTTAATAGTCTTTGTCTTTATGCATCTTATTTATATGTTTTGGCAAAGATACCAAGTGTCTTTATGGTGTGTGGGTGTGTGTATGTATGTATGAAAAATATAAAGTTATATGACTGTGGTCTTTCCCTCTATCTCAAAATCTTATTGTACTGTACTCGCCTATTTTTGAACAGTGGTTGACCACAGGTAACTGAAACTGCAGTTAAGGAGGGGAATACCGTATTGATAAAATGTTAATGGGTACTTTTTAATATTTAATGATGTAGTTACTTAAAACTTGTCCCTTTGGTATTTAGGTCAAATAAACCACCATTATACAACCACCCCACTTGTACATCTATTTTTCTGTGCATGCTAGGCAAATGGACCATTAAGTCTATTACAAACACTAGAGTTTTAGCCCTTCTTACATACATAAACATGGTGTGATAGGCCTGTTTTCTTTCTTAAATTTCATTGAAGGAGTAAATTTTGATTATGGAGCAATCTGGATGACATGGTAATGCTAATAAACATCATTATTATGATTTTATAATATGATATTTGAGCAATGTAACTTTAGAAAAGTCACTCAACACCACTGAGTATAGTTTCCTCTCTGTAAAAAGTAATCGTTGAATCTAGTCTGAAATATTTCAAGAGAAGCTCATATAAAATCAATAGCCTTTTAGGAATAAGATCCTAGTACTTTGTGGGATAATTAAATTTTTCTCCATTTGTGCACTTAGTGCCATCTGTATTACTCAGTGCTGCTCAATGCCATGTTCATTTGAGTTTTTTCTCCCATTTTTCTTCATTTTTATCTATGTCTGCTTCAAGTTTTCAGATCTGTTGATTTCCATGTCAGTTGTGTATAAAATTTTGGCTAGCATTTAAAAGTAGCCCATGTCTTTTGAACTTAAAATGAAGAAAATTTCACTAGTTGATCTAAGGATGGTAGCTTGTCATAGTTTGTGTGGGGTCTAAGTTGTTTTCTAGAACTTCAAATAACTTTACAATTTCATAGTAACTTTCATCAAGAAAAACTAAAATAGCATTTGTTGTTTTGTTTTTTAACCAAATATGCTTCTTTGAGGTCTTGGCATATCTTTGATTATTCTTTTAAGTGTGAAACAATAGGTCTAGTACTTGAAAGTACAACCATCTCTTTGCTTATTCTAGAGAAAGCTGTTCAAACTGCCAAGAATTTTAAGTTTGGAAAGATTTTTTTATAAGTAGTAACTTCTTTTCAAAAGATTGTTTTTACTATTCCCAGCTTAGAAATAATGCAAACCAGATTTATTTCGAAGGAGTTGTGATATAGTAAAGTAACTTAATTCAGCCCCCATTTATGGAGTTCTCTTCCACTGTGAGGACTTACAAGATAGTCCCCCATTCCCAAGCTTACAAGGTGGTCAGTGGCTTCTCAGGTTGGATTTTTAAAATAACCATTTTATGGAGATAATTCACATACCATGCAATTTGCCCATATAAAGTATATAATTCAGTAGTTTTTAATATAGTCACAGAGTTGTACAGCTATCACCACAATAATTTTAGAACATGTTCATTTTCCTATAGCGCTAGGCAGCTACTAATCTGTTTTCTACCTCTATAGGTTTGCCTTTTCTAAACATTTCATATAAATGGAATCATACAATATGTGGTCCTTGGTGACTAACTTCTTTCACTTACAATGTTTCAAGGTTCATACGTGTCGAAGCACATATCAGTATTCCATTTCCTTTTATTGCTATGTAATATTCCACTTTCTGGATTACCATATGACAAAATACTTTGTGTTTATCAGTTGATGTTTGGGTTGTTTCTACTTTTTGCTATTAATGAAAAAATATGCTATAATTATATAATAGTCAAATACTGGAAATAACTAACCAGTCATCTTTCAGTGGGCAAATGATTAAAAAAGTGATACAGCCATACCATAGAATAGCATTCAACAGTGAAAAGGAACAAATTATTGATACGACAGCCTCTGTAAATCTTCAGTAAGTGATGCTGAGTGAAAAAAGCCAATCCCCAAAGGTTTTCTATATTGCATATTTTCATTTGTATAATATTCTTTTTTTTTTTTTTTTTTTTTTGAGACAGTCTCTGGCTCTGTCGTCCAGGCTGGAGTGCAGTGGTGCGATCTCGGCTCACTGCAACCTCCGCCTCCCGGGTCCACGCCATTCTCCTGCCTCAGCCTCCCAAATAGCTGGGACTACAGGCTATAATCCCAGTCAGTAATCGCTGGGAGGCCGAGACGGGTGGATCACGAGGTCAGGAGATCGAGACCATCCTGGCTAACACAGTGAAACCCCATCTCTACTAAAAAATACAAAAAACTAGCCGGGCGAAGTGGCGGGCGCCTGTAGTCCCAGCTACTAGGGAGACTGAGGCAGGAGAATGGCGTAAACCGGGGCGGCGGAGCTTGCAGTGAACTGAGATCCGGCCTCTGCACTCCAGCCTGGACGACAGAGCGAGACTCCATCTCCAAAAAAACAAAACAAAACAAAACAAATTCTTTGGTGAGGAAAGAATATGCTGTACTATAAAATTCAGGAGGGCCCTGAAAATTGTGGTATTAATATTTTCCTTTGTGTTGAGATTCGATTTGTTTTATATTGGATTAATGTTTATGTATATGTTTTGGATTTTTTTTTGCTTTGTTTTGAAATCATTTCAGACTTACAAAAGAGTTGGCAAAAATAGTGAAAGAATTCCTGTTTGTCCTTTACCCAGATTCCCTAAATGATAATATCTTCCATAACCACGTTGTAATTATCAGTTTCAGGAAATTAACATTGATGTAAATACTATTATCAAATTTGCAGATTCTATTTAAATTTCACCAATTGTCTACTAATGTCCTTTTCCTGGTCTAGGATCTGATCCAAGATTACATGTTGCCTTTAATTGTCACATCTTAGTCTCCTTTGTCTTTTTTAATCTGGAGCAGTTCCTTAGTCTTTTTCTTTTTTTTTCTTTTCTTTTTTTTTTTTTTTTGGAGACAGAGTCTCACTCTGTCGCCCAGGCTGGAGTGCAGTGGCACGATCTCGGCTCACTGCAAGCTCCGCCTCCCGGGTTCACACCCTTCTCCTGCCTCAGTCTCCCGAGTAGCTGGGACTACAGGTGCCCGCCACCACGCCCAGCTAATTTTTTTTGTATTTTTAGTAGAGATGGGGTTTCACTGTGTTAGCCAGGTTGGTCTCGATCTCCTGACCTCATGATCTGCCCACCTTGGCCTCCCAAAGTGCTGGGATTACAGGCGTGAGCCACCACACCCAGCCTTGACATGATTGAAGAGTACTGGCCAGTTTTGTAGAATGATCCTCAATTTAAGGTGCAGTCAATTGATTTGATTCAGAGTAACATAGTCTTCTGCAGTTCTGCTTTGAAATGGTTGAATATACTGAAACATTGCAGAAATATTCTTACCTGTGAATAATAATCCTAGGGGTTGGATGGTTGAGGGACTGGATAGAAATGTAATCATTGGCAGTATCTTTAAGTGGCTCTGTGTTTAGAGTATCTGTTTAATAGGTGCTTATTTTCAAAAATCCTCCCCAAAAAATGTGCTTTTAGGTATGTAATTCATAGAGTCATAAACAGTCCTTTGTAGTATCCTCAGAGAGCTTGAAAATGTTTTTATCTTTCTGCAGTGCTGACATTGATGTGTTTTAAATGGGTAGACATTCTGCTATTTGCAAAGCCTTCTATCTAAACTAAGCAGATAATTGTAACATTTTATCTGTGACTGGCTAAAGTTCTTTTAACACCCATATTTCTTAAAGCAAATTGTAAACTATTTTTGCATGAATACAGATTTTTTTTTTTTTTTTTTTTTGAGATGGAGTCTCACTCTGTCACCCAGGCTGGAATGCAATGGCATGATCTCAGCCAACTGCAACTTCCGCCTCCCGGGTTCAAGCGATTCTCCTGCCTCAGCCTCCCAAGTAGCTGGGATTACAGGCACCTGCCACCACGCCCGACTAATTTTTTGTATTTTTAGTAAATGCGGTCTTTCACTATGTCGGCCAGGCTAGTCTCGAACTCCTGACCTCGTGATCTGCCCGCCTTGGCCTCCCACAGTGCTGGGATTATGGGCATGAGTCACTGTGCCCGACCTGAATACAGAAACTTTTTTGCCTCACCCATCGCCCAGATTGGAATGCAGTGGTGTGATCATGGCTCACTGCAGCCTCAACCTCCTGGGCTCAAGGAATCCTCCCACCTCCACCTCCTGAGTAGCTAGGACTATAGGACTACAGGTGCCTGCCAACACATACGGCCATTTTTTTTTTTTTTTTAATTTATTTTGTAGAGACAGGGTTTCACTGTGTTGCCCAGGCTGATCTGGAACTCCTGGGCTCAAGTGATCCTCCCACCTCAGTCTCCCAAAATGCTGGGATTATAAGCATGAGCCACCATGCCCAGCCTAAACTCTATTTAAAAAAAAAAATGCAAAAATGTGATTTACTGTAAGAGTACTATTTTAAAAATATTAACACGTAAAGAAATATGTAATAAGCTACAATATTTCTTCAAAAAAATCAGTCTTACTCTCCTCTCTGGCATATATTCATTCTCACTTAGCATTTCCTACCCCTTCTCCCTTCCGTTTCCTACCTGACCATAACTTCTAGGGCATTGTTTTTCAAGCTGTGGGTCACAACCCATTAGTGGATCATGAATCCATTTGACTAGCGTTTATTAAAATGAAATAGATTAAAATAGAAAATATCAGAATGTACCACGTAGTAAGGGGAAGTATGTCATTAATTTATTTCAGTTATGTATCTTATATATTTGTATGTGAATACAATATCAAATGTTTGAAAGCCACCATTCTAGAGTATTTCATCTATTTGTATCTTGAACCTAATGTTTTTTAAATATGCATGTTGAATAGTTGTTGCATAAATATTTGTATAAAATTTTTAAAACTAGAATTTTGTATATACATGATACTTTGTTTCTTTTTTTTTTTTAAATCAGTGTTGACCAGGTTGGCTTCAAATGTGTAGCCTCGCCTCCCGGAGTGCCAGGGCAACCAGCCTGGGCCACCACGGCTCCCAACATGATACTTTGTTTCTAATCTGCATGGCCAAAGGCTACATCAGAGGGAAACCCTTAGTGTTCACAAGTTTTATAACTACTTTTTAAAAATTTGTTCTTTGAAGCATTTTCAAAGAATGTTATTGAAGACTATTTTTTTCCCTATTACTCTGAAATACTTAGAAAGTATGCCTTTGCGTATGTGGTATTAAAAATAAGAGTTGGGGGCTAGGCACAGAAGCTCATGCCCTGTAATCTTATCGCTTTGGGAGGCCAAGGCAGGAGGATCACTTCAGCGCAGCTTGGCACAGTGGCTCATGCCTGTAATCCCAACACTTTGGGAGGCCGAGGTGGGCAGATCACGAGGTCAGGAGTTCGAGAGCAGCATGGTCAATATGGTGAAACCCCGTCTCTACTAAAAAAAAATTCAAAAATTAGCTGGGCGTGGTGGCACACGCCTATAGCCCCAACTACTCGGGAGGCTGAGGCAGGAGAATCTCTTGAACCCGGGAGGCACAGGTTGCAGTGAGCAGAGATCACATCACTGCACTCCAGCTTGGGTGACAGAGTGAGACTCGGAGGCCGAGGCGGGCGGATCACAAGGTCAGGAGATCGAGACCATGGTGAAACCCCGTCTCTACTAAAAAATAGAAAAAAAATTAGCCGGGCGCAGTGGCGGGCGCCTGTAGTCCCAGCTACTCGGGAGGCTGAGGCAGGAGAATGGCGTGAACCCGGGAGGCGGAGCTTGCAGTGAGCCGAGATTGCGCCACTGCACTCCAGCCTGAGCGACAGAGCGAGACTCCGTCTCAAAAAAAAAAAAAAAAAAGAAAAAAAAAAAGCCACACAGTTGATGACGTTAACATGATTGAACCATAAGTTTCTGTTAGCTCTGAAAGTATCAATTTCCAATCAAGCGTTGTAATCTAAGATCTTTTTTTTTTTTTTTTTTTTGAGACGGAGTCTCGCTCTGCCGCCCAGGCTGGAGTGCAGTGGCCGGATGTCAGCTCACTGCAAGCTCCGCCTCCCAGGTTCACTCCATTCTCCTGCCTCAGCCTCCCGAGTAGCTGGGACTACAGGCACCCGACACCTCGCCCGGCTAGTTTTTTGTATTTTTTAGTAGAGACGGGGTTTCACCGTGTTAGCCAGGATGGTCTCCATCTCCTGACCTCGTGATCCGCCGTCTCAGCCTCCCAAAGTGCTGGGATTACAGGCTTGAGCCACCGCGCCTGGCCCTAAAATCTTTTTATAAGAATAAAAAATTGTTCTAATATTTTTGAGAAGCTACTTTTCAAAGTTGCACCTGTTACTCTGAGGGCAAAATGTAAAAGTTCTGCTTCACCCATGTAAATTTTGAATTTAATGAATTTATCATGAATGTCCTTCTTTGTGTTTATTAATGCAGATAACAAGAGTAATCCACAGACTTAAAACATGAGCTCAGATGGCAGCCAAGGCGTGATTACCACTCCCCCTCCTCCCAGCATTCCTCACAAAGAGAGATATTTTGACCGCATCAATGAAAATGACCCAGAATACATTAGGGAGAGGAATATGTCTCCTGATCTACGACAAGACTTCAACATGATGGAGCAGAGGAAACGAGTTACTCAGATCCTGCAAAGTCCTGTGAGTTGAATTAGAAGGCTGTAATTTTTCTCCCTCTTTAGAAATATTAGTATAATAAGGTAGAAGGTTTCTTAAACTACCCTCAGGTTAAAAGAGGGGTGGAGGAGAGTGGCGACCAGTTGCTTCCTGTCTTTCAAAGGAGAAATGGACATCTAATTTGTGTATTTGATTTGCAGAGCCTTAACGACAAACTAGTATTGTGTTTGGTGGTTTAAATTTTGTGTTTTCTGGGTATAGCACTTTATTAAAGGAGGATAAACGATTTTACTTAATTCAGGGACACCCAATTCAGACTGAATATGTAAAGAGAAGAAAGGCATGACTCAAGTCATAGGGACCAATAAATAAGTTAGGTATATCCAATGCACTATTTTCTTCCTTTGGGTACCTTGACACTCAGAGCAGCATAAGACTTAAGGTTTTTGAGGAAGTCTGTGATTTGGCAGCCTAATATTACATATGCCTACTGCAGGCACATGTGCATACACACTAAATTAACTAAATTAAAAGTGGATTATAGGCCAGGCTCAGTGGCTCACATGTGTAATCCCAGCACTTTGGGAATCCAAGGCAGGAGGATCACTTGAGCACAGGAGTTTGAAACCAGCCTAGGCAGTATAGTGAATCCTTCTCTTTACAAAAAAATTTAAAAATTAACTGGGTGTAGTGGTGTGCACATGTAGTCCCAGCTACTCCTGGGAGGCTGAGGCAGGAAGATCACTCGAGCCCAAAAGGTCAAGGCTGCAGTGAGCCATGATCATGCCACTGCATTCCACCCTGGACCACAGAGTGAGACCTTGTCTCAAAAAAAAAAAAAAAAAAAAAAAATTCCACTCAAGCCGAAAATCCTGTCTGCACAGCAATACTCAGACTTTGTGAATCATATTCAAGTGATCTGTTTTCTTACAAAACCTTAGTGGAAATGTATTAATACATTATGGAAAATGAGAGAACAGCTTGATTTAAAATGCAAGATGAATTCGTAACTTTATGCATAATGAAGATCATGCACCCCTAAGACAGAGTTCAACACACAGACACATGATGCCTAGGTTAGGGCTATATTAGGTTTCCAACTTGGGTGTCAAAGTTAGCACCAAGGCATAGAGCTGCCTGAAGTAGCCCTGGTAAATCATTTTTGTTATGTCCTTGTGAATTTAATCATAGAGGTGAACCCAGAACCAAAGGGGAATTCAACTCTGAGTAATTAATTCTCCCATATCAGTGGCCTTGGTGAAAGCATAGAAGTACAAGTTATAAGAACAATGTAAGCTTTGTGTAATTTTATTTTTTTTATAGTGCCCACTTTAAAGAAACTCTTTCCAAATGGGAAGATTCATCAGAAAAGTCATGATGAGAGAGTAAATGTTCAGTGCCTTACTTTATGCAAACTTGAGCATCTAGGTTTATAAAGACTTGAAGAGCACATTAATTATTTAGATCAAAATAGATTTGTTTCCTTCTCTGAAGAAACCCCATTTTTAAGAACTACCTTACTAGACCGGAAATGGTGGCTCATGCCTGTTGTAATCCCAGCACTTTAGGATGCCAAGATGAGAGGATTGCTTGAGCCCAGGAGTTTGAGACGAGCCTGGGCAACGTAGTGAGACCCGGTCTCCGCAAGAAATTAAAAAATTAGTCGAGTGTGGTAGTGTGAGTCTGTGTCTCATACTTAGGAGGCGAAAGGATTACTTGAGCCCAGTAAATCAAGGCTACAATGTGCTGTGATCACACCACGGCACTCCAGCCTGGATGACAGAGCAAGACTGTCTCAAAAAAATTTTTTAAAGAACTTATCAACCAAATGATTGTAAAATGATTGTAGTAACAGATAGCATATAGTAACTGAAAGAATGAAATGAAGTTTCAGTTTTGGTTAAAGTTGTTAAATATTGAGATTTCTTTAGGAAGTATCTCAAAGAGGACCACTGAATTCTAACTGTAGAGTTTAAATGAAAAAAAGTACTAAACTCCATTTTTATGCCAGGGTGTTTGTCTTATAGTTTACCCATTACACTAAAGGTGCATAATGTTAAGTAGATTAATTTTTTATACTTAGTATTTCTATCTGTAAATTGACCTAAAAGTAACAATTTTACTTATGCCTTGGGGAACTTGATGAAATACTGTGAAAGGGCAAACACATAGTTTATCATTTCCTTATTCACTTAACAAGAGTGATCATTTTCTGCCCAGAGAAGAACAAAGAAGGCTGAGATTTAAAAGAATTAAAAGTTGATATTTTTTTTCCTAGATCTTGGCTAATGAATTTAAAATCTTCTTTGTGAAAGACTTAGGAAAGTGTATACATTTTGTCTTCCTGCCATATTTTAGGACAGTGGTTTTTAAGTTTCTTTTAATGCAACAGAAACTTCACCAAGAGAAATGGTGCTTGGTGGCTTGTGTTAGTTATCTACTGCTAAAATAACAGATTATTCCAGAATTTAGCAGCTTAAAACAAGCATTCATTATCTCACCATTTCTGTGGGTCAGAAGTTTAGGAGCAGTTTAGCTGGCTTAAGTTCTCTGATGAAGTTGCAGTCAATATGTTAGCCAGGGCTGCTGTCATTTGAAGGCTTTACTGGGGCTGGAGTATCCACTCTGAAGATGGATCACTCACATGCTGTTGGCAAAAGACCACCATTCCTTGCCACGTGGACCTTTTCTAAAGCTGCTTGAGTGTTCTTCCCCAGAGCAAGGATCCAAGAGAGAGCAGCCTGCAGTGCTGCTTTAGAACTAATCTCAGACATCACACACTATCACTTCTACCATATTTATTAGTTAGAAGTGAGTCATTTAATTCTCCCTATGCTCCAGGGGAGAGAAATTAAGCTCCATCTTTTGAGGAGAGAATTGTCTACTCTCTGGTTACTATTTAGAGGCAGGGTCTTACTCTGTTGCTCAGGCTAGTGCACAGTGGCTGTTAACAGGCACAATCATAGCACACAAAATCCTGTGCTCAAGCGATCCTCTTGCCTCACTCAGCCTCTTGAGTAGCTGGGACTACAGGTATGTGCCACCATGCCTGGCAGGTCACAATTTATTTTAAAGGAGCTGCAGTCCTTCCGCTACAATTTATTTTTCTTCCTCCTACATGCAAAATACACTCATCTGCTTCTAGCACCTCCTAAAAAGTCTTAACCACTCCAACATTAGCTTGAATCTAGAATCTCATCTAAATGTGGTCCAGCTGCAGATGATCCTCCTCAGGGTGTAGAACCTTAAGTACAGGTCCTGTCAATCTATTGATCTGTGAAATAAAGATTCATGTTATCTGCTCCCCAGTGGCAGGAGAGGGCATAAGATAGCTGCAATAGACATTCCTCTTCAAAAAGGAGAAAATTGGGAGATACAAAGGAGTCACTGGTCCAAAGCAATTGTAAATCCATCTGGACAAATGTTTGGAAGTTTTTTGATTAGGACTCAGTCCTGCTGTTTATCAGGACTGAACCTCCCTGGTGCTTGGCTCTGACCACTAGGTTCTTGGTTCCACTGTCTAAATCATCCTCCTTTTTCTTGAAAGGTAGCCTGTGTTTGCCACTTTGTGTTTTTCTTAATCTGCTTTCTTCTTACAGAAGTTTTAGGGGTCCAAAGGCCCCTTTTCCTTTTATACTGTCTTTGTTCCTTTCAGCCCAAGCTTACAGTGTTTCTGCTGATATAATTCTTTTAAAAATTTTGTGAGTCTCCTGTAAATATTGGGATTCACTCTGTTAGACAAAATCCATAACCAATAAAGATTAAAATCAGATTTTACTAATTCATGTTTGTAAGCGACAAATTTGTACACCTTCTATTTAAAATTCTCGGTTAATTTAGGTAGAAGGGAAATCAGGAGAGAAATTAATAAAAGCAAAGTATAATACTTTTTTATTAAACGCTTACTATGTGCCAAGCACCTATTATGTGTCTTTAATCCTCAAAGCAATTCAGTTAAAGAAGTATTAAGATGCCTAGGTTACAGATGCGTAAACTGAAACTTAGAGACATTAAATAACTTGCTGAAGTTTTATAGCTTAGTTAAATGATGTGGTCAGAATTTAAACTCCAAAGCTCACACCTGTAATCACTAGGCTGTACAACTTATAGCATTCAATGACAACAAATTCTGCCTATATGTTTTTATATCATCTTATCTTCAAAGCCTGATGCTCAAGTTAATTCAACACAACCTAGAAGAGTTTATAATCACAAGACATTTTGGTGTAAATGTAAATTTGGATGACAAAAATCACCCCTTTTTGCCTTGAGCTGAGAAAATAACAATTTTTCTTATTCTGGCCCTCAGGTATTACTTATTTCTAGGAATTTCACAACCTTTTTATCATATTTAAATTTTTTAATAAAATATTTATCTTAGAAATCAAATACCACTTGGTAAATTAATTTGGCTTGAAATTTTGTTGCAGTAGAGAAAATCCACAAGTTCTCTGTGTCCGCTGTACTCGTATATAACGTCTGTGGAGACCTTAAGTTATAATTTATCCCCTTTTCTCAAAATGAAGTGTCCAGGACAAACTCTTGGAATTAAGTGATGCCTTTTCAAAGTTAAAGAAGCATGTAAGTTGAAAAACTAAGCAATAGCACATTGAACACAAGAGATAGTTATTAAATTCTGAATGCATGCATAAACGGATAGTGAATAGCTGGGTGGGCTTTGAAACATTAAACATTTGAATATTGTCCAACAGTCTCCTACTGAACTTGACTGCTTAATAAGGAAAACAGTTGCTGGGCTTCGTAAGCCTTACCACCATGAGAAGCAGTTTAGACTGGTTGACACAAATGTGCAGTGTTATTCTGAAAAATAACAGGAGTGTATGTGGTGGTAGCCTGGGCACATGACATACTAATAGTTTTTAATAACAGGGCAATGCATACTGCTGCAAGCTTATTTTGGTGCAAGGAGAAACGTCAAAGCCATATACATTTTAGGATATCACTGGAAGTAAGGCCTGAGTGTTAACAGTGTTCCTTAATTCAAATAATTGGTCAAAAGTCACCATGATCTGTGGTCAGTTGAGAAGTTTAAGATGCAAATATTCTTTATTTACATTTCTGTTGTACACAGCTTCAAGAAAAATATTCTAACCTTTAACTTCATGTTAATTAAGAATTAGATATAGGAGAAAGACCATCCAGAAGAAAATATAGTTTGTTTTTTCTCCTTTCAGCAGGGTCAGTGGTATTCTATTTCCAAATGAGTACATTTCTTAATGGAGAAATTCTAACTAAGTTTGTTATGCTCCTAATTCTGCTTTAGGAGAGCTCTAATAACATAATTATAGGGTGCCTTGGGAGCAGCAAATCTGTAAATCTTTTTTTTTTTTTTTTTTTTTTTTTTTTAACTTTTTGCCCCAATTTTCCTCTCTAGTAATTTTGAGGTAAAACATCCAGATGTGGATATTTAAAATTCATCTCTGATGTCTCCAATATTTATCAGTGTTATTATCTGAGTGTAAGTTAGACATTACTGATAAATCAGCCAACATGGAGTTTTTTTGTTTTTTTTAACATTAATTGAAATAATTTTATCAGGTGAGGTTTTCTTAAAAACTCAAATTGGTTCTCTTTTCTGTGACTTAAATATTTTATCTCCTGCCACTTTCTCCTGAAAGTTCTGACCGGATACAGAGCCTTAAAATGTGACACCTCAAGTGAATTCTACTTTTGGATTATAGTATTCCGGAATATATGAGTACTTAAAGTGTATTCTTAGCCTACATGAATCTTAAATCTCTGAATATTTGACATTTTTAGAAGTTCATTTTTGTCCATACTTTATTAATTCAAAGTTTATAGCCTCACTCCCTCGACATTGATAGATATATAAAATAAAAGGGTGTGAGATTCAGATAAGGCTTTTAAGGCACCCTGTCTCTAACTTAAACATTTTGCTTTTCACCTAGTGATTTTTTTCCCATACTTTTTGGACCTGTGTTTGAAGAGCTGTTCAAACTATAATGTTCTGGGGGCAAATTAAGTTTTCGAGTAGAATTTTGTTTGAGTTGAAGAATTAAATGGCTTTTTAAAAGTTTATAACATTCAATGATGATGAATTTCTTATTTAAAGAAAATAAATCTTACCTAGTAGATTATGGGCAGGCCTAATTACACAGGAAGGATTTCTCATTCAAGTAATAGACTGATAAGACTGTTTTCTAGCTAATAACCTATGAAATGGATCTTTGCTACCGTAACTGAGTCCAGATTGAGATCAAATTCTTCACTTTCTTTGTATCTAGGAAAATGAAAAGAAACTCTAACTTAGTATTAATTGAGCACTGAACTACCCACTCAGGGAGAATCTAGAAATGTGAAAGACACAGTTTCAGTCCTCAGATAATATGGTATAGCAGAGTAGGAAAATAGTTAAACAATCACAGTCATACAATAGGTACCCTAAGTATAGTATGGGGAAACATTCACAGTGAAGTGCAGAAGAGAAGAAATACAGAGATTCCTCCTAACTTGGATGATTAGGTAACTTAAAGGAGAAGGTAGCATTTATGATGTGTTGAATAAAGGAAAGAATTCATTAGGAAGAACAGTGGAAGTCAGTACTTCCATTGGACGAAGGAGATCCAGCAGGGCTCGAGAAGTGCAAGTTGCGATCAGAGAATGCTGCATGAACCTCATAGGCTAAAGCATGAGGTAGTAATGGTGAAAAAATTACATAGCAGCAGACTATGGAAATTTTGCAGTACCAAGCCATTTTGACTTAGGTTAGGAGTCGGTACATTTTCTCGTCATTGCGCATTTTGTTTACACAATTTTTTAATGAAAGTGTTTGTTTTGGATCTGGGTTCAAATTTTGCTTTGCCTACCACTTACTAGCTATGTGACATTAGGAAGCTCACTGAACTTCAGCTTCAGTTTCCTTGTTGGTAAAATGGGGAAAATACCTCACACGGTTGTGACAATTAAAATAAGAGCATGCAGTATAGCATGTAGCACCTAGTAGGCAACTATTTTTTGGAAATTATGTATTTATTGCTAATTTGAAGTACGTTATGCTTTTGTGGCAACACTTTGAAGATTTTAATTCCTTAGACTATATTTTGGTTTTTGAAGGTCTTGAATCTGTCACCCTGATGGCATTCTGGTTTATTCATCTTCACAAAATTTAACAACTACCACTACCTCCTCTTCTATGCTCTTCTGTATCTGAGAAAGAAGACATAGTTTATGGCATGGTTTTGTGTATATGTTGTTTGATCTTCTAACCCAACTCTTCTTTAGTGGAAACTCCAGGGAACTGTTGGCTAATCTGACAAGCACAGTATGTGGCCTCACCACTATGATTAGAAATTAAGTTTCTCATTATGCTTTGATGAATTCTTAGCTACAAGAGGGCAAGTACTTAACCTGGTATTCCAGGATCACCATAATCTGCCACTATATATATGTATTTTTGCTTTATCTACCATTGCAATCTAATGCTGTAATCTAGCCTAAGAGGTTTACTCAACATTTCAGATCACAACATGCTTGCTACCTTATTAGTTTTATTTGGTTTCAGAGATACAACCCAACTCTGATTAAAATTAGGAAAAGATCCTGTGCCCAGTTGAGGGTTCCAGATTTGAATCTTTATTCCATTTACTTATTAGCTTTGTAACCTCAAGCAAGTCATTGCCTATCTCAGGGCTTTGTGGTGAGACTCAAATGAATCAACTATAAAGGATTACTAACATTGAACTTTAGTAAAAATATGATTACCCATCTCAAAGATTAATAAAATTTTTATCTTAGTATTTTAATGAAAGCTCAATAAATTTACTGATAAATTTTAAAAATCAGCTGAAATTAGTAATTATATTAGTCATTTTTTATATTAGTCTTATATTAATAATTTTTACACTTACTGTTTTAAGACTTAGGTAATTATCTGAACAATATTTCAGAAACATTTGAAACATGTAAAAATGAGTTATAAATGTTCATGACAACATATTAAACCTGTTTTGCACTGGAAGAATTCTTATCTGTTGAAGCACTGTGAACTGTAAACAAGGCTGGGGAGATTTCATATACTTTGAAAATTGTTTTTTTTTTTTAACCTGTACTGTGTAGAAGCTATTCATCAGCTTTGAAGGAGACATTCGTATTTTCCCTCTTATTTTTAATTTGATTTCAGAAGGGCTTATACGTGCCTCTGTGACACCATAGCTATCCCAAAGGTTTTAGAATGGTACTCACATATTGTGGGATATATGGTAATGAAGAAAGCATTTCACTAATGTAAAAAGAGCATTGGACTTGTGTCCTTGCCTCTCTCATTTACTAGCTGTATGTCCATGAACAAGTTTTCAACCTTTCTTTTTTAACTTTCTTATACCACCCAGTAGAAATTTCTCACCAGTTTCATAAATAGTTGTGATTCTCTTGAGCACTTGGTTATGTGTGTTTTTTTTTTTAATCTAAAAACCATTGTGAATCAGTACACTGAGCAGGCTGTCTTAATTTGTGTTGGCTGCCAGAGTTGAGATAAAATTTGTTCTATCTCTAGCAAATGCATACAATTTTATGGCATTCACTTTGTATCTTAACCTCATTCCTGGCTCCATCTACCCTCCTTATGCTTATTCTCTCTTCAGCTTTATTTTTCTTACCTATATGTATTTTTGTAGCATTTTAATCTATAGAAGTTGCCTTAAATTTTTCCTGGAAGAAAGGTGCAAGACATTTAATAAAATAGATAATGCCTACTTTTCAAAGCTATTGTAATATATGTAATGAGTGATACACATAGTAGGTATCATTAATTTTGGGTTTTTAAAACTGAATCAAAGAATATTGGTTATAACTACTTTGAACTGAGAAAAATTTAAATAGTTTAGTTCTGAAGGGAAGATAGAGTTCCAGAAGAGCAGACTGGCCTGTTGCCATGTGTCCAGAAGTTTTCTGTACTTTAAAGATAAATGAGGATATCTGGAAGATTTTTTTCCTTTCAGCCTTAAGCATGGTAAAATAGTTACGTTACTTATCTGTATGAAGGTGTCCATCTATCTTGTATACAGCTCTCAGCCATCTTATCTTCACAGGGTCTTGGATGAACAAGAAAACTCCCTAATGGAGTTTTCTGATAAATGAAGTATGTCTTTGTAGAGGATATTTTACAGGACAGTTTTTCTGATTTAAATTGTATATTTAAATGAACTAGATACAGTCAGTAGAACCAGATGTTTTTCAACTTATGTGAATGATTTATACTTAACAAGCCTTGAATTTGTAAAAAGAAAAGCCATATTTAACTTGCGTAAACTGCTCCATGAACTTAGGATTCAAATGTGGTCACAATGAGTATTTTTAAAAATTAATCACTCAAATATCCACTTGCCTTATTAGCAGAAAGTACACCATCTTTCTCTTGGAATTTCTGCTTTTCTTTGAATTCTTCCAGAACTTTAGTGACTTACACTGACTAGGTTCATCAGTGGCCTCCATATCCAAGATGGGTGTGGGTCGTGTATCCATGCATCTGTATATATGTATGTGAGGGAGACACACTAGAGTCTGTTCAGCCCACCACTGCCATTGTACTTCCCTTCCCCATGATAGAATGTTGAAAACCAGTCTTAAACTGTTCAACAGGAGCTATAGGTTCACTGTTGACCCAGATGCTTGTGCAGGCCACCACAGTGCATCAGGGAAGGATCTTCCTGTGCTAAGCTCAGTTAGGATGTTCCATGGTCCCTTATGGTTGAGCACCCAATATTACAACTATTAGCACCCAGTTCTTAGAGTTCACATCATGGAAACCTCTCAATTATTGTTCTAAGTGCACTGCAAACACTGAATCAGAACTGGTCCTAACATCTACCACCTCATACCTTTAGAACCACATTTCCCCTTACCACCATGAGTTCCTATGCTATTATTTTTTTTAAAAAAGTTCCTGGCGGAACATGGTGGCTCACATCTGTAATCCCACCACTTTGGGCAGCCAAGACGGGTGGATCACTTGAGGACAGGAGTTTGAGACCAACCTCACCAACATGGTGAAACCCCATCTCTACTAAAAATACAAAAATTAGCCAGGCATGGTGGTGCACACCTATAATCCCAGCTACTTGGGAGGCTGAGGTAGAAGAATCACTTGAACCCAGGAGGTGGAGGTTGCAGTGAGCTGAGATTATGCCACTGCACTCCAATCTGGGCAACAGAGCGAGGGAAAAAAAAAAGTTTCCTAGACCTCTGGGAAACTCTCTCAGAAAGGCTCCATCTAAGCAGAGACTCCAGGAGATTTTATTCCTACCCTCATGAGGCAGACCACTGTCAGTGACTCAAGAGATTCACTCTTCTAAAGGAGGTTTTTTGATTTATCTCCCAGGTATTCATACCTACCCTTCTTGGAGGTAGCGATTCCAGAATAATTTTCTGCCTTCTCCCTCTTAGGCAAAGTGAGGGAAATGGAACTTAATTTCTGGCAGGGCATCCTGCTACATAAGTAGCTGATCTCAAATGGAAGAGCAAGGGTTAAGTGACTTAGGTTGCAAGAGCCTTCATCTTTAAAATGAAATAGACATGAGCAAGAGAACAAATGACAAACTTATTAAAATAAGTGTCAGTTGGGTTTGATGGAAAGTCAGAACCAACTATTTGTGATGCGAAGGACTGGGAGAAGTTTCAGATGATGAACCATATTAGTAACTTGAGGATTACTGGAATAGGGGCATTCTCTTAATGTTCAGGATTTTGATCCATATAAATACTGTTTCTGCCACTACCTCACCCCAACCCACCCCCAAAAAGATACAGAACTCCAGAATAGGAACATATGGAACCCAAAGTTCCATTAAAAAACTGCCATGTATCACAGTGTTGCAGAAGAGTAATTAGAACTCAACTCTTATTAATTTGTTTTCAGAGTTTATGGAGCTAAGGAATTGCCATGGAAATCATAAAATAGAAATGATGATTTAGTATGTCTCAGTGAAAACTTTTGCCATTGAGTCACTCTGTATTCAAAGTTGTGCCCCATTCACATGGGGACCCGGCCCTTTTTTTTTTTTTTTTTTTTTGAGGCGGAGTTTTGCTCTCATTGCCCAGGCTGGAGTGCAATGGCACGATCTCGGCTCACTGCATGCCTCCTCCTCCCAAGTTCAAGCTATTCTCCTGCCTCAGCCTCCCAAGTAGCTGGGATTACAGGCATGCACCAGCATGCCTGGCTAATTTTGTATTTTTAGTAGAGACGGGTTTCTCCATGTTGGTCAGGCTGGTCTCCAATTCCCGACCTCAGGTGATCCGCCTGCCTCGGCCTCCCAAAGTGCTGGGATTACAGGCGTGAGCCACCGTGCCCGGCTGGGGACTCTGTCTCAGGTAAGCAAGGAGTGGGTCACCGTTTTTTACAGCAGTTTCTTGGTGCTTGAATTGTATATTAATAAGAGGAGTTGTATCTGTGCCTGTCTAGTATAGATACTACAATATCTCATTTTCTTTGACATTAAGAATGCCTAGTGGTTCCCCCCCTTAAAGCAAGCTTCTTGCTGCTTCTTCCAATGCTTTGGTTTTACTGTTTTGTGTTTTATATTTGTTTTTAAATAGTACAGGTAAAAGCTATTCAGAAGAGGAATGGGGGAAAAGATTGATTGTATCGGAGCAAGTTACTTTTGGGCCATTCTGCTGCAAGTGAGATGTGCTTGCTCAGTTGTTATTTTTGTGTATTACAGGCCTTTCGGGAAGACTTGGAATGCCTTATTCAAGAACAGATGAAGAAAGGCCACAACCCAACTGGATTACTAGCATTACAACAGATTGCAGATTACATCATGGCCAATTCTTTCTCGGGTTTTTCTTCACCTCCCCTCAGTATGTCAGTTTTGCAGAGTTTTAAACATTATAATTTTACTTCCACTTTGGAACAGTGTACATCTCTAGCAACATATTCTGCTCAGGTTCAGTTCTTAAGTTTATAACATCTAGTACTTAGACTAACATAGTGTTAGAACCTCCTACCTTTTCATATCATCCAGGCATTTACTACACTTTATACAGATTATAAGATGATATAAGACATGGTCTGCACTGGGGCCTGTGGCCTGTGTCAGTAGTCCCAGCCACATGGGAGGCTGAGGTGGGAGAAATGCTTGAGCCCAGGAGTTCGAGACCAGCCTAGCAACAAAGTGAAAACTTTGTCTCTATTTTTGTTTGTTGTTGTTGTTGTTGTTCGTGTTTGTTTGTTTGTTTTGAGACAAGAGTCTTGCTCTGTCACCTAGGTTGGAATACAGTGGCCTGATCTCGGCTCACTGCAACCTCTGCCTCCCAGGCTCAAGTGATTCTCCTGCCTCAGCCTCCTGAATAGCTGGCATACAGGTGCATGCCACCATGCCTGGCTAATTTTTTGTATTTTTAGTAGAGATGGGGTTTCACCATGTTGGTCAGGCTGGTCGTGAACTCCTGACCTTGTGATCCGCCCACCTCAGCCTCCCAAAGTGCTGCGATTACAGGCATGAGCCACTGCACCAGGCTGAGCTTGTCTCTGTTTTCTAAAATAATCTGATTTTAATGTGGCTGGATATAAATCATATCACAGTTGGATTTGGAAGTTTGGGTTTTATTCCTAACTTTGATGGGAAGCCATTTTAAGCAGAAGGATGATTTTAAAAGACCACTATATTTTCTGTGAAGAATGAACTTGGGGATTTCATAGTACTATTAACAAAAATAGAATAGTCCAGAGTTGGAGATCTAGTTTGGCTTGGGAAATGGAGGAAGTTCAACTTTGGGCATGCTCCATTTGCATTGCCAAGACATTGCAGCAATTGGAAATGCAGTCAGCTTAGGAGAAACATGTGGCAAATAGACATAGAGAAGTAGTACTCAAAGCGTGGACATTGATTAAATAATCATACAAGAGGGTATGGGCTGACAAAAGATTCCAAAGAGAAAACCTCAAAAGCTCAAAGAGGAAGACTAGTCAGAGAAGACAGAAATAGTAAAAGAAGCTGCCCTGCAAGTGTCCTGGATTCCATGGCGGGAACAAGGAGCTACAGGAGACCTTGGCCTGCTGACTGGAATGTGCAAAGGCACGGCAGGAGGAAAGCCGTGTGCCACTGTTCGGAGGTCAGGAAATAGCAACCAGTTGCCTGAAATACTTAACGTTGTGTTGTGAAAAGCGGAAGTTAAAGTTGGAAAGTTACGGGGAGAGTAGGAGACAGGTTAATGACTGACTCTAAAATTTTGTCAGAAATTATACTATTTTGTATGGCTTATATATTAAAACTATTCAAATTACTTCAAAACATCTCAAAATTAAAAGGTTTTACATTGAAATATTCTCTTTAAAAGTTCTTGCTCATATTCTCAGGTTAAAAGCAGTGCTTTGGAAAACTCAATGGCTTTATGCATAATGAATTTACAAAGAAAGCGGCTACAGTCAAGGACAAGAATGAGGCTTATTGCAGGGCATGAGTTAAGGGCTGAACTCAAGTGTGGACAACGAGGGACCTTATGAAGAAAACAGTCATGAAATGTGGTGGCAAATTATATATGGTAACCCGGGAGAGGTTAAGCGGTAGAGGTTACTTAGAGTTTGAGCCTACAGGAATGGTAATATCAATATTAGAAGCAAAGTAAGGAGAAGAGAGAAGGTAAGAAAAACCAGGAGAGAGAAGATAAAATAACCTTTAGACCCTTTTAATTTTGATGTTATTGTGTTGTAGGCAGTAAGAAATGGCAGGCTAGGCTGGGCATGGTGGCTCATGCCTATAATCCTAGCACTTTGGGAGGCCAAGGCAGGAGGATCACTGGAGGCCAGGAGTTCAAGACCAGCCTGGGCAACATAGTGAGACCCTGTCTCCACTAAAAAATTAAAAAATTAGCCAGGTATGGCAGCGTGCCCTGTAGTCGTAGCTACTCAGGAGGCTGAGGTGGAAGGATTGCTTGAGCCTAGGAGTTCAAGGCTGCAGTGAACCATGATCACACCACTGCACTGCAGCCCGGGGGACAGAGCGAGACCCTGCCTCTTAAAAAAAAAAAAAAAAAAAAAAAAAAAAAAAAAAAAAAAAAAAAGGCTGGGGCCAGGCACAGTGGCCTAGGCCTATAATCCCACCACTTTGGGAGGCCAAGGCGGGTGGATCATCTATCATCTGAGGTCAGGAGTTCGAGACCACCCTGACCAACAAGGAAAAACCCCATCTCTACTAAACCTACTAAATTAGCTGGGCATGGTGACATATGCCTGTAATCCCAGCTACTCAGGAGACTGAGGCAGGAGAATCGCTTTGAACCCGGGAGGCAGAGGTTGCGGTGAACTGAGGTCGCGCCATTGCACTCCAGCCTGGATAACAAGGGCAAAACTCCATCTCAAAAAAAAAAAAAAAAAAAGGCTGGAAAATGGGGAGGAGGAGCTGATCAGAACTAAAGACCAGGGAGTGAGTCGTCTACACAAAAATAACAGTAGGGAGGCTCAAGAGTCTGTAATGTTTTTGCAGGGAAATGTAAAATGAGAAAGAACATAGTGGAGGACTGAGCTTTGGGAAAGAGCCACAGTTGGGCAAAGGGAACAGATGAACTTGGAGAAAAGCAGGTGGACAAGGAACAAGAGATCTGAGATAGTATCACATGGGCCTGGAGAAGAGTTCTAGGAATGAGGCAGTGTAAATTGTGTTAAGCTGTAAAAAGGTCAAGGAGAATGAAGACTGAGCAAAAGTTGAACTTGGTAACAGTTGAACTTGGCAATTAGATCATTAGAGACCTTCAAGATCTTCAGTAGGACAGAAATCATACTACTATTTGCATGCATTATTTTCCATCTCAATTTTTTTTGTGTGTTTGAATAAAAGTCAAGAGAGATAATAGAAAAGTAGCTTTCTGTTGAGGTCTTTTCATCATAAAACTAGCAATAACCTCAGTATTTAACAGTTTTACCCTTGGAGATATATGTAACAATTTTTCCCCAGTGGTGTGAGCCTTTGATATAGTCACTCCTTAGCAAGCACTAGATGAAGCAACTTTTACTAAGCAGTCAAAGATAGCTGATACTAATTTTTACTCTCAGTGTACCTCTCTGAAGGAGAATAAGCTAATAAAATATTGTATGGGCTGATAAATTTCAGATTGTTATATACAAGGCTGGGATACTCCCAGATGCAGGCTACTTCCTGGCATCTAATTTCCAGGTAAGGGATTGCATGACTTGTATCTCTCTCCACATTTTTTGCTTTTTTAGGTCTTGGCATGGTCACACCTATCAATGACCTTCCTGGTGCAGATACATCCTCATATGTGAAGGGAGAAAAACTTACTCGCTGTAAACTTGCCAGCCTGTACAGACTTGTAGACTTGTTTGGATGGGCACACCTGGCAAATACCTATATCTCAGTGAGTTCTTCAGCTTTCAATTCCTTTTTGAAAAAATTCCAACTAGCAGGCAACTATACTTTTCTTACCTTTACCTGGAAGTCCAGTTTTCAGACTTATTCTCTAAACCTAGTATGCTAGATCGCAGCCAAAGACTGATTTAAACCTTATTCCCAAGGGAGAGGCTACAGTTCCCCCACCTTTCTTCTCCCCTTACTATCTGTGTTGTTCCTTTGGTTCAGACCAAGTGTAGAATCTATCCAGGAAGAAATTCTTCTGTCAAAATTGTCCCTCTCCATGATAATTATGTCTGAGCATCAGTGGATCAGTGGCTTTATAAGCATTTGAGTCAAGGAAGATAGAGGAGGTCAGGGAAATTTCCTCCCTGGTCTTTATTTTTTAAATATATTCTTTCCATTCATCATATTTTTATTTTGCCACACTTGGAAAAAGATGCTATTTGGAAGCAAAAGAGTATTAAAATACTGTACAATGGAAATGGTATAGATGCAGTCCACAAAGAACCTTTCTTCCTTTCCACCTTCCATCTTTATTTTAATTCCTTCCTAGGAAGAGATACTGTTTGCTTTCCTTTGCCCATTTTGCCTTAACTTCCAAGTTATAAATTAAGGTTATAATCATTGCCATATTGGCTTGAATAATATTAGCATTTATTTTCCATGAACATAGCTGACCCTAAATAATCTTAGAGCCCCAAAATAGCACTTTTATAAGTCCAGTAAATAAGAAATTAAAGTCAGAATTTTTAAGCAAGTACTTGAGGAAAATTTTAGGAGTTTCATGTTGTAGACCTTTAATTTTTGCTTTGTTGGGTTCTTTTTTTCCTGATCTCTCACAATTAGTCATTGTAAATATAGTCATGTTTCCACTGCAAAATATAGACCACTTCATAGTAATTCCCTGTTGTTGTTTTTTTTCCAGGTAAGAATAAGTAAGGAGCAAGACCACATTATAATAATTCCCAGAGGCCTTTCTTTTTCTGAAGCTACAGCCTCCAATTTGGTACAATTTTCCATTCCTGTGTTGCTTTTTCTGAGCTTTCTTCTGCTTTTCTGACAGTTTTTAGCTTTTAATACAGGACAGAATAAGAAGGTATGGATGGAAAAACATTTACTAGTGAACAGTGAAGGGAATTTGAGCTATGTTGTTTTAAAGAAAAGTTTTAGAGAGTAGTGTAATTGAAGAGACTAATAAATGAGTTGGTCTTACCAGTTGTCTATGTTTTGAAGGGAATCTTGATTTTTTTTTCCGCCCTATACACTCAGAAATTTGTCTTAAAAAAAAACACACACACACGGCCAGGCGCGGTGGCTCACGCCTGTAATCCCAGCACTTTGGGAGGCTGAGGCAGGTGGATCACAATGTCAGGAGTTCAAGACCAGTCTGGCCAACATGGTGAAACTCCATTTCTACTAAAGATAGAAAAAATTAGCTGGGTGTGGTGGCACACACCTGTAATCCCAGCTACTCGGGAGGCTGAGGCAGGAGAATCGCTTGAACCCATGAGGCAGAGGATGCAGTGAGCCAAGAACACACCGTTGGACTCCAGCCTGGGCGACAGGGCGAGACTCCATCTTAAACACACACACACACACACACACACACACACACAATGTTCATAGCTAGATTTAAACAAAGTTCAGTTGGTAAGAATATAGGATCTGACCTTCTTAATATTTTATCTTTTCCATGATTGTACTCCTAGCCACTGTCACCAGCTTACAGAGTGACAGGAGCTACCTTGGTTCTGGGTGCTTGCTGTAATGTTAGCAAATAGAAGTTTTCTAGCCAACTCTATACATGCCAGACTTGTTCAGACCTCCAATGAAGAGCTTAAGTTTCTCAGTTTCTTGGAAACTACTTCTTGCCAAGTACTAAGTTTTGTTGCACCTGTTTTATAAATAAAGTTTTACGGGAACAAAGCTGTACCTGCTAACTTACAGATTGTTTATGGCTGCTTTTGTACTGCAACTGCAGATTTGAATAATTGCAGCAGAGGCCCACGAAGTCCAAAATGTTTACTATCTGGCCGTTTACAAAAAGGTTTGCTACCCCCGGTTTAGCTTGTGAAACACAAACTTTGATACATATGTACCAGTTAAATATGTTTTTCTGATTTTTTCCAGGTAAAAGTCAATATAATAGGAGAAGTGGTTGACCAGGGAAGTATCAATTTGAAAATTGACCATACAGGATTCAGTCCCCATGCTGCAATCTATTCAACACGTCCTGATGTTAAGTGTGTGATACACATCCATACCCTTGCAACAGCAGCTGTAAGTCAATGAAAGGCCAAAACTGACAGTGACTCTGGAAGATGTATTATTTTTGTGGCTTTCTCAACAGGATGCTTTACTATCTGCTTTTCAAAATCATATTTGATATAATAATCTGCATAACCAGAAAGTGAAAGGCCCTTGGGACCAAATGCTACCATTCTAGGAAACAACTGGAAAAATAGCATTTGGATTTTAAAACTAACCAGTTTGAAAATTGGGTCATTGAGTTTTTTAGAGCAAAACTTCTTTCATAATATTTGACACAGCATTTAAGTTGAGTTGTATTCTCTAAGTCCTGTGTGTGTGTGTGTGTGTGTGTGTGTAAGAAACAAAGTGGGAAGTGAATAAAGTGGAAAGTGGGCTGCAATGGTGAACACAGTGAATAGGCCAGTGCTTTCCTGACCTGACCAGACAATCAGGTTCCTATGAAAATGTATGTAGTAACGAAATGTGTTATCTTGGTATGGGCCAAACCAAATAGGTATCCTCCATGAAATGTGGGATCCTTCCCATTTCTCAAGAGTCTCTTATTCTGGGAGATGTTGCCTATTATGACTACCAAGGGTCACTTGAAGAACAGGAGGAGAGAATTCAGCTGCAGAAAGTTCTGGGGCCAAGTTGTAAGGTATGTCATAGAGTTTGTCTAAAGAGCTATTTTTGTTGCTGCTGCTGTTGATGAAAACAGTGTGAGCTATGCCAGTTATTTCAAGTGATTGCTGTGGGCATTCTATTTTAGGTGCTGGTACTCAGGAATCATGGTGTGGTTGCACTTGGAGAAACAATTGAGGAGGCTTTTCATTATATTTTTAATGTGCAGCTAGCCTGTGAGATTCAGGTAGGAAACATTATTCCCCGTTTTTAATTCTTTGTTGTTTGCTTGTTTAGTTGGATTTTGTGTGCTTATTTCCAAATACGTATTAGTTAGTGGCTTTTTGTCTTTTAAGAGAAGTTCTGCTCTACTTATGTAGAGAGGGTTGTCAACTCAGTTACCTCTTGAATTGAAAATAGAAGTAAAGGAAATTAAAATTTTCTCACACTCAATCTAAGGGTCTCATAAACATCATTATCCCTACAATCCTGCTTTTTAAGTTAGTACAATTGTATATTTCTCTGTTTTCACCCTCTAGTGATGGTGCTAATTAAGAAAGAAAAACAGCTGCAAATCAAGAATCAAATGTGTTGTGGTCACTTTTGTAAAAAGTTTAACTAGGGCCAGAAGTTTTATGAAATTGCAGTTTTCAACACTTCCACAACCTCATTATGATGAGAGGTTGGATATTTATTAACCACTTTTTTCATCAGAGATGCTGAATGTATTTAAAGGCCCTAATTTTCTCTAAATCAAGCAGATTTGGCCGGGCGTGGTGGCTCACACCTGTAATCCCAGCACTTTGGGAGGCCAAGGCGGGTGGATCACCTTAGGTCAGTAGTTCGAGACCAGCCTGACCAACATGGAGAAACCCCATCTCTACTAAAATACAAAATTAGCAGGTGCCTATAATCCCAGCCACTCGGGAGGCAGAGGTTGCAGTGAGCTGAGATCGCGCCATTGTACTCCAGCCTGGGCAACAAGAGCGAGTCTCCGTCTCAATAAATAAACAAATAAATAAATAAAGCAGATTCTCATGAAGCAAATGGTAATAATCTTAATTTATTGGAAGGGCCACAAGAAACGGGGAGAAAAAAACAACAACAAAACCTTTTTTTAGCAACATTAACTTGTCCTAACAATCAACTTCTTTTTTGCTTTGATGGCCCCTCCTCCTCTTGTCAAATGGGGCTATGAAAAACTTAATTAAATTAAGATAATGAGCCGATGGCTTCTGCCTAAATATCTTTAAATTCAAAGTACGGTGTTTTTGTATTCCCTTAAAATTATAACTTTTAGCAAAAGTATTAACTGGATAACCCTGGGGAAATTTCAAGAAAAGAAATTTAAAATTTGGCAACAGATTTCAGTTGCTTAAAATATATTACGAGGTTTGGCTCTAAATGTGTTTTCCATCAGGGAGGATCAGAGTCTTGGAAAGTTTCTTTTTCAGATAGGTGGAAAAGATACTTCAGCTGTCTGCTGGCACAAAAGTGTCATCTTGTCTTTGTTGTTAGTAGCCTGAGCAAATATTATACATATTTGTCAAATTGAAATTGTGCCTTTTTAAAAGTAAAATACTCATTACAGTCTTTATAGTTTTGTATCTCTGTATATTTTACCATTGATTACAGGTGCGGGCCCTAGCAGGGGCAGGTGGAGTGGACAATCTCCACATACTGGACTTTCAGAAGTATAAAGCTTTCACTTACACTATAGCAGCGTCTGGTGGAGGAGGTGTGAATATGGTTTCCCATCAAAAATGGAAGGTTGGCGAAATTGAGTTTGAAGGGCTTATGAGGACTCTGGACAACTTGGTACGTTGCACAGTTGAAATAAAACTTGGATTTAATGTCTTCAGATTCAAGAGCAGATGCTTCCATTTTTGTAGAACATGCTCCATACTCCTCCAGAAGCTGAGTTTGGCCCTAGGAAAGCATTTCAGTGTGATTTAACCACACCTTTGAGAATTAAACAGAACTTACAAATGTCCTTTTTTTTTTCTTTTTTTTTTTCTTTTTTTTTTTTTTTTTTTTTTTGAGACGGGAGTCTCGCTCTGCCGCCCAGGCTGGAGTGCAGTGGCCGGATCTCAGCTCACTGCAAGCTCCGCCTCCCGGGTTCACGCCATTCTCCTGCCTCAGCCTCCCGGGTAGCTGGGACTACAGGCGCCCGCCACCTTGCCCGGCTAGTTTTTTGTATTTTTTAGTAGAGACAGGGTTTCACCGGGTTAGCCAGGATGGTCTCGATCTCCTGACTTTGTGATCCGCCCGTCTCGCCCTCCCAAAGTGCTGGGATTACAGGCTTGAGCCACCGCGCCCGGCCTGGTTTTTTTTTTTTTTTTTTTTTTTTTTTCAAGATTACAATATATTGTTATTAACCATAGTCACCATAGTATATAACTCTTGAACTTTTTCCTCCTGTCTAACTGACATTTTGTATCCTTTGATCAACATCTCCCCACCCCCACTTCCTAGGAACCACTATTCTACTCTACTTTTATGAGTTCAACTTTTGTTGTTGTTGTTGTTGTTGTTGTTGTTGTTGGAGGCAGGATCTTGCTTGGAGTGCCGTGACACATTCAGGGCTCACTTGCAGCCTTAACCTGCTGGGCTCAAACCATTCTTCCACCTCAGCCTCCTGTGTAGCTGGGACCATTGGTGTGTGCTACCATGCCTGGCTAATATTTTTTTAACTTTTTAAGATTCTGTATATAAGTGAGATCATGGGGGTATTTGTCTCTCTATGCCTGGTTTATTTCATTTAATATATTGTCCTCGAGGTTCATCCATGTTGTCACATTTGACAGAATTTCTTTTTTAAAGCTGAATAGTATTTCATTGTGTTATATGTACTACATTGATACCCCATCCATCAGTGGACACTTAGGATGATTCCATATCTTGGCTATTGTGAATAATGCTGTACCTAACATGAGAGTGCAGATACCTCTTTGACATACTGCTTACATTTCCTTTGGATATATATCTGGTAGTGAGACTGCTGGGTCATATGGTAGTTTTATTTTTAATTGTATGAGGAACCTCCGTACTGTTTTCCCCAATGGCTGTACTAATTTATATTGCTACCAACAGTGTGCAAAGGGTCCCTTTCTTCCTACATTCTAATGCTTGTTGTCTTTCATCTTTTTTATAATAGCGATTCTAACAGATAGGACATGATATCTCATGCTTTAATTTGCATTTTCTTGATTAGTGATGTTTTAATATACTTGTTGACCATTTGTATGTCTTCTTTTGAGAAATGTTTATTCAGATCCTTTGCCTACTTTTTAATTGGGTTCTTTTCTTGCTATTTTTTGAGTTCCCTATATATTTTGGATAGTAACCCCTTAAAAGATTTATGGTTTGGCAAATGTTATCTTAGATTTTACTGTCTTTCGTGAAGGCTCAGAAGGCTGACTGCCTTCAGACCTAGGAACAAAGACTTAAATGAGCACTGAGATTTGCTTCCCAAAAACAGTTTTATAGGTAGAAAAGCACTTCTGGTCAGCAACTTAAAACTGTTCCTGGGAACAGTTGTGCGAGTGGAAATTGCAATATCAGCTGTAATCAGCTTTAACTAGGTCTTGAAATTTGCGTATTTTCAACTCTAGTGTTACGTGAGAGTTATGTGGTGTTTGGAAGGATGCTTTTTTCTTTGTTTTTCAGCAGAGGACTCTTTTAAATCATTTGTATAAGGAATTAGGATCCAAATGCTGTTGTTGATACACGTTTGATGCTTTAAATGTGGTTTTTCCCTCCCTTAGGGGTATAGAACAGGCTATGCTTACAGGCATCCTCTCATTCGAGAGAAGCCTAGGCACAAGAGTGATGTGGAAATCCCAGCAACTGTGACTGCCTTTTCCTTTGAAGACGATACGGTGCCACTCTCTCCTCTCAAATACATGGCACAGAGGCAACAGCGTGAAAAAACAAGATGGCTGAACTCACCAAATACTTACATGAAAGTGAATGTGCCTGAGGAGTCTCGGAACGGAGAAACCAGTCCCCGAACCAAAATCACGGTATGCCAGTATTTTACGTAGTTTGCCTTTACTAAATATTTTGCCTAGTTACTCAATAATTGAATGTTCTATATTGAAAATATTTGGAAAATAAAATAATATTAAAAATATTACTGTCACTTATCTGGCTTTAACTTTGTGCAAGGCACTCTTCTAAGTGCCATACACAGATCATATCATTTAATTCTCCTAATATGAATGATGCTGTTTTTCTGTCTGTTTTATAGATGAGAAAACCAATTAATCATGTTTTAATGGTAAACTCGGGATTTGCATGAGACAGTCTGACTCTTGAGCCCAGTTCTTGCCCACTACATGATACTGCTTTGTAGTTTCTGTTAAACTACACCAGTAGTTTAATTCACCAGTGAATTAAAACTATAAAAGTTATCAATACCTAATTGTACCAAAGCTGCATGAATCACTGCACATATAGCTAACCTTAGGCAAGATCTTGTAGGGTAGAGAAATGGGTTATTTTATCTTTTTCAGAAGTTTGCATTAGATTTGGTTTGGTTTGGTTTTGGAGTGCATACCACCAAACATTCTCTAGGTCAAGCTTGTCCAATCCATGGCCCAGGATGGCTTTGGATGCAGCTTAACGCAAATTTGTAAACTTTATTAAAACATTATGAGAATTTTTTGTGATTTTTTTTTAAGCTAATCAGCTGTCATTAGTGTTAGTGTATTTTATATGTGACCCAAGACAGTTCTTCTTCCAGCGTGGCCCAGGGAAGTCAAAAGATTGGACACCAGAGCTCTAGATATTCAGAATTAGTTCATCTTCTATAAACTAATGGCATTCAATATGAAAATACCTAGGCATCATAATGTCTTTTCTGTAGTCTATAAGATTTCTTGCCTCCCAGTAAAAGAACATAAACTCATTGGTTTCTCAGAATTCATTTTGTTGACAGAGATTGATGGTTAGCCATCATTAAGCTTGATCGAGATTTGCTTTCTTTTTTTTTTTTTTTTTTTTTTTTTGAGACGGAGTCTTGCTCTGTCGCCTAGGCTGGAGTGCAGTGGCCGGATCTCAGCTCACTGCAAGTTCCGCCTCCTGGGTTTATGCCATTCTCCTGCCTCAGCCTCCCGAGTAGCTGGGACTACAGGCGCCCACCACCTCGCCCGGCTAGTTTTTTTTTTTGTATTTTTTGGTAGAGACGGGGTTTCACCGTGTTAGCCAGGATGGTCTCGATCTCCTGACCTCGTGATCTGCCCGTCTCGGTCTCCCAAAGTGCTGGGATTACAGGCTTGAACCACCGCACCTGGCCGAGATTTGCTTTCTTTAAGGATTATAATATGGGGTAAATGAAAAGAATTATGTAAGCTCCTTCCAACCCTATGGTTCTATTTTGCTATTATATACCAGATTATCCCCATTATAAAATGCTGATTAGGGCTTGGCCTTTTCTGTCAGCCAAAAATAAAAAGTGAAGTCTGATAAACTAAATCTTAAGATATTTCTTAAGGTTTTTTTTTGTTTTTTTTTGTTTTTTTGTTTTGACTTCTTGGCCATATTCATCCAACTTCTGTCTTCAATGCAGAAGACAGAACACTGAATGTGAGTGAATGTGAGATCATGCTCTCTGTGCTTGAAGTAGTTTCAGCATCGTGTTTTCACTTGACAGGAGAAAGTTTAATTAGCAGTATAATTGAATATTTGTGTGAATCGTAATGGCATTTTTTTTTAAGTGAATGCTGATTTTTAGCCTTTTGTAACTAGTATAAGATGAAACTAATTCACCACTAAGATATTTCTGAGTGAAATTATTTAAACATTGGCAATGCCCCTCTTGAGACTATAAGCAGTTATCTGGCAATCTACTAATATTTTCTTAACACAAAGCTTCATTTTAGAAAATTTTTGATTCTTTAGTGGATGAAAGCGGAAGACTCATCTAAAGTTAGTGGTGGAACACCTATCAAAATTGAAGATCCAAATCAGTTTGTTCCTTTAAACACAAACCCGAATGAGGTACTAGAAAAGAGAAATAAGGTAAGACATGGTCTTCTATAGCCAGGGGAGACATTTTAATTGTTTTATGTTTAAATCACAAGTGATTGAATCTGGTTAATGTCAAACTTAGAAGTTTGAATACAGAACTATTTGTAATTTAATTCAGTATAATTTTAGCTTATATTGAATGCCTCCAGCGCTGTGCTAGTAATTGGTGAACAGGCTACATGGGGAAGATGTATTAAACATATTTCTGCCTTAGAGAACCCTGCTATTAGGGGAAAATGTCATTCTCTAACAACCTAAGACGAAAGGAAATCACTTACCAGGAAGAGTAGAGGAGACTAATACGAGCTGTTAGGATGGTAAAAGAGGTCTTCATGAAGGTGGGAATGGAAGAGACTCTCACTCTGGAAATGTCAAGTAGTAAGCTTTTATGAAAAGATAAAACAAAGGTCATCTGCCTAGTTGCCCTCAAGAAATTTGTATTGAATTGTTTTTCAATTCAGATTCGGGAACAAAATCGATATGACTTGAAAACAGCAGGACCACAATCTCAGTTGCTTGCTGGAATTGTTGTGGATAAGCCACCTCCTGTAAGTTTATGAAGCAATATGATCTTTGTTTTTGATCTACCACATTAATTTCATTGATTTTTAAGCATGAATATTTATTTTTACTAAGGTTAATATAAGCACAAAAAGTCAACCCACAAGATTTAAAATGCCACCCGTAATTCCCAGTTTCCAGATACAGCGACTTTCTGTTCTTTTCATTGCTTCTAATGTTTACTTTGATGTTTCTAGTAAGTTAGTTGAGATGAGGTCTCACTCTGTTGCCCAGGATAGTCGTGAACACCTGGCTTCAGGTGATCCTCCACCCTTGACCTCCTGGAGTATCGGGATTACAGGTATAAACCACTGCTCCTGGTCCTACTTTGATGTTTCTAAAGAGCATCTTCTGCTTTTTCTTGATCTATCAGTTTTAGACCTGGACTATTTTTCACCAAATCTGTGTTATCCATTGTAAGAAATACCATTGTTATACATGTCACTAAAAGAGAAAAAACATGGCCAGTTATAATTGTAGGAAGCCATAAGATGATTCCCAATTTCACAGATGGAAAAAGTTCATCTTAGAATTAATGAAATATTTTTGAAAGATGGGGATTTATCCTGTTTATACAATGCTTCCCTTTTTCCCTCTCCCCATTCTCCCAGTAAGGACACATCAGTTTTTTTTCGTGTGTGTGTGTGTGTTAGATCAGCTTTCATTATTTATATTACTACATGTTTGCTACTGAGCCAGGTAGTATTTCCTTTCTTACATAAGTTACCCCTCCCTACCCTCACCTTGCCTTTTTGTCATTGGCTTATCATTTGGGGTACGTTGGCTTAGTTCTTCCCAAACTTTTTAACAGAATTATAAAGTCCAAACTGGGTGTGGTGGCTCACGCCTGTAATCCCAGCACTTTGGGAGGCCGAGGCGGGCAGATCACGAGGTCAAGAGATCAAGACCATCCTAGCCAACATGGTGAAACCCTGTCTTTACTGAAAATAAAAAAATTAGCTGAACGTGGTGGCATGCACCTGTAGTCTCAGAAACTCAGGAGGCTGAGGCAGGAGAATTGCTCGAACCCGCGAGGCGGAAGTTGCAGTGAGCCAAGATTGCGCCACTGTACTCCAGCCTGGTGACAGAGCGAGACTCCGTCTCAAAAAAAATTAAAAATAACATAAAATCCGTCCTAGTATTATTTTCCATGTGGTAAAAGGCAACAGGTAATCTCTGTGTTCCAGCCCCCCTTCATTCTGATCCAAATGTAAATTGGTTGCTCTCAGGTCAGCTGCACAGGTTCATCTGGAAGATTCCTGTGCTGCTGATCTACATTATATTTCGTTTCCTGTACCTTGTGTCTTCTGCTTTCTTGATTTCCTCCTTTACCATAGAACACACCCTCAGCTTTCTGAGGAAAGGATACATAGGCGGTAACAGTCTGAAATGCCTTTATTCTACCTTCAAATGTGCATATAATGGATATAGAATAGTTTAGAAATAATCTTCCCTTGAAACATGAAAAGCATCATTCTGTCCCTTATTTTATTGTTGAAGTAGGAAGGCATTGGAATTCCTGAACTTTTGTTTAGGTGTTTTTGTTTTGTTTTGTTTTGTTTTGTTTTTGCTTTTAGACCTTTTCTGCATACCTGCGGTTCTGAAATTTTACGATTGTGTGCTTCATAGATCTCTTTTTAGTCTTTTTTCTAAGTAATTAGTAACCCTTTTCAGTCTACAGAGTCATGTCCTTCAGTTCTGGATGTTTTTATTAAGTGTTTCTTTAAGAGTGTTTTCTTCCCATTTCTTTTTCTGCTAGTATATTATGTTAGTTGAATGTTGGGCCTCTTTGAGCTTCTGATTTTTTTCTTTTCACTCCTAGTTGCTGTACCTTTATCTTTGTATCCTACTTTCTGGGAGACCTTCCTGATGTTTTCTAACCGTTTTAATTTTTTATTTTGATGTTAACTTTTTTATTTATTTTATCTTATTTATTTTTATTTATTTATTTTTTGAGATGGAGTTTCGCACTGTCGCCCAGGCTGGAGCGCAGTGGTGCAGTCTTGGCTCACTGCAAGCTCCGCCTCCTGGGTTCATGCCACTCTCCTGCCTCAGCCTCCTGAGTAGCTGGGACTACAGGTGCCTGTCACCACACCCGGCTAATGTTTTTTTTATTTTCAGTAGAGACAGGGTTTCACTGTGTTAGCCAGGATGGTTTTGATATCCTGACCTAGTGATCCACTCACCTCGGCCTCCCAAAGTGCTGAGATTACAGGCATGAGCCACCTCACCCAGCCAACTTTTTTTATTTTTAGGAGTTCGTATTCCGTGAATGTTCCTTTTTAACATCATCCTAATCTTTACACTTTCTCTTATTGCTCTAAGGGTATCAATTTTTAAATTTTCTTTATTTGCCTTTCTTGTCTTTATCTATTCTGAGTTGGATATGTCTGTTTATATGGAAAAATGAGACATTAAAGCCTATCAGAAGCTCTGGATATATACAGAGCTCGGGGATTGGTGAGCTTCATTGTAGGGTGATTGGATGTGGACCAGGTTGTTTCTCTGGGGAATCCCCAAACATTATTCTCTGTAATTCTTTTATCTGGGACTATTTCGTTTATCTGGAAAAGAACTCCAGTCTCCTGCCAGTTTCCAACCATCATTCTAGGAGCCTGCAACTGTATTTTGTGTCCCCTAGTTAGTTTTTCTTTCTTAAGCCTCTGATCTTCTGCAGAGATGAGAGAGAGGGAAATGTTTTGCTCTGTGGGATAGGGAAGGGAACCTGGGAATCTGTTTCTTATTCAGACTTTTAACTTGTTTCTCTCTTTTCACTTTTTCCTTACCACCACCTTCTATGGTACCTATTGCCTCTAGTTTCTGGGCCTTACCAGACCTCTTCAGGTCAAATAAGCTTGCTTCTCATTTGCATCCTTTTTTTTTTTTTTTTTTCTTTTTTCTATTCCTTTACTATCATTTTAGTGGGGTTTTGGGAGGGATGAAAAATAAATATATGGGTTCCATATGCCAAGTGCAACTGAAATTCTCATTATTTCCTTTCCTGGAGAAAACAGTTACAAGCTTATTTTCGTAACAAATTTAAAGAACTACTTTTGGTACAGTTTCATTTCTGTAAGCCTTTTTTACAAAGGTCTTTGAAATGGAGCAATTCTTTTTTTTTTCAAGTTTTTTTTTTATGTGAAGCTTATTAAAACTTGGCACAATGGTTTTTAAAAATTATTATAAAATTTACTTATACAGGCTTATTGAGGAAGTATCACTGGCAATTTTAGTCAATTGGATCAGTAGTTTAAGAGCATTAATCTTACAAGAACATTTTAAACAAAGCATGTTACCTTGCATTTCTTAGGATTGTTGTGAAATAAGGCTTCACAAACATCATATGTGAATTTGTGTGTATATAGATGGATGGATGGCTAGATATATAAATAAAACTCTTGGTAATGAGTCTATTTTTATTTTTTCTCTGTAAGACTATGCAGTTTGAAGATGATGATCATGGCCCCCCGGCTCCTCCTAACCCATTTAGTCATCTTACAGAAGGAGAACTTGAAGAGTATAAGAAGACAATCGAACGTAAACAACAAGGCTTAGAAGGTTAGTTAATCTTTATATTCAGTGTGGCTGGGCGCCGTGGCTCGCGCCTGTAATCCCAGCACTTTGGGAGACCAAGGCAGGCAGATTGCTTGAGGTCAGGAGTTTGAGACCAGCCTGGCCAACATGGTGAAACTCCATCTCTATTAAAAAATACAAAAAATTAGCCGGGCATAGTAGCGCATGCCTGTAGTCCTAGCTACTCAGGAGGCTGAGGCAGGAGAATCACTTGAACCTGGAAGGCAGAGGTTGCAGTGAGCTGAGATCGCACCACTGCATTCCAGCCTAGGCGGCAGAGAGAGACGCCGTCTCAAAAAAAAAGAAAAAGAAAACAATCTGAATGCTACTATTTTATAACAAAATCTTCTAGAAAGTGAGATTCCCAGATAAGTAAAGAATTACTAGCCAAAGTAGATGTAGATAAATTAATGGATTTATACATTTCATAAGTATGTGGCTTTTTAACTCTCTTAATTTTAAATAATTATAGAGTGATAAGTATGTAGTTTTGATGCTTTGTAAAATCTCTATTTCTGGTTATCTCGAGGTGCTAACATTGTCACTTCAAAATTTAAAACTAACTGCTAAAATTTTCATGTGACTTTCCTTAAGCACACGGACACTCCAGTAGGTTGTTTTCTAGCTTCGGAACCCTTAGTAAGTAGATTGTTAGGTTTATATTTAAGACTTGTTAATGAAAACATCTTAAAATTTGACTACTAGCTCCCTTTTTCTCTGGAATAAGAGATTATTCCTAGTAGGAGGTCTCTATCTTGAGTCTTTGGATAAACTTCAGGCAGTCCATGAGCCACCTGAAAAATATATGCTTAATTGTTTAAGATACACTTTTAGGGAGGGGAGGGTTCAGGGTCAGGAACAAGAAGCCTGTCACCCAAAAAGAGGGTCAAGAGCCTCTGCTTTAGAGCATCCACAGCACACAGTTGAAATTTTTATGCAAAGCAAAACAAGCCAATAGTTAATGAATTTTTGTCCATGTTAGATATCATGTAGGAAGAACTAATGACATCTTGATCATCCGAGGAACAGTTTTTTGTGCCTTTGTCACAAAAGGGAGTCATCCTGACTCATTAATGTAATTACACTAAATTTTCTAAGTGGTATTATTGAATTTGTTTATTCTAACATAAAGTTGGGAACTTTCTCTGTTTTTCATATTTTGTAAAATGTCCCTCTTTAATCTCTTGTTTTTTGAAAGCCTAAAGATGCCAGGTAACAAATGTTGCACTCTAGAACCATCACCTTTTTTATATAACTTTCTAAGTAGTTTCTTCCACATTTATTATGACTTATGAATTAGCTCAGTAACATTGCTCTGACAAGAATCACAAATTAAATACTGTTCAAAAATTCCATGAAGCATTCTGCCTCATTAATGTAGCATCATTGGTGAGACTTTATAATTCTTTTCATCTGGCTGCACAGTATGCTTTGGTTTTCTAATGCTAGCAAAAGCTACATGCAACATACCATTTGCCTGGGCTGCCAGTAGCTGTGCATCTTTTCTAACTTGTATATAAAATAACTATTAGCAGCCAGAAATGTTAACACATTAACCTCCTCTTAATATATAATTATGGATATATGGGATAACTGTTAGCATGCTCAGCTCACTGCTGAAGAATTTATCATCTCTGTGTATGCAGGCATTTGATATATGCACTAACCTCCCTAAAATCATATGCTGCTTTGTTTTTGTTTTGCATGGCTTTTAACTAAACTCTTATCCAACAGATGCTGAGCAGGAATTACTCTCAGATGATGCTTCATCTGTTTCACAAATTCAGTCTCAAACTCAGTCACCGCAAAATGTCCCTGAAAAATTAGAAGGTACTCAATGTAATTTCCCTCATAGCATTCACTGAGTTAGTCTTGAGTCTGTGCCTCTGTGTTTTGTTTTCATGTGAGGATGTTGAACACCTCATCACAGTAAGTTTTCCGTATTTTACTTAAATCTCCCAATAATTGCATATTTTATATCATTAAAAATGGGGCACTACTTTTGTTCAACATTTATATTGATTTACCTTAATCTGAATTTTGGCAACTCATAGTTCTTAAGAATTTGTGGAATTAAAATAAACATCTGCCAATCAACAGCATGAAATATTTTTCAGTATTGATTGCCAAATGATCCCAAAACTAAAGAAAAATATGTTGTCTTCCTCATTTATGCTGATTTGATTTACAATGAAACTGTCATTTCATCTAACTGGGATTATCTAGCTTTTGCTCTTTGCTTTAACAACTTTGTTCGTTTCCCCTTTATATCATTAAAGAAAATTAGCTTCTTGCTAATAAATTACAGTTTATTAAAATAATGATCTGTCTTCATTGGAATTAAAGTAATGCCTTATTACATTGCTAAAACATTTCAGTTTTGTAAAGTAAAGTAAAAATATTAAGTATGTAAAATAACCCCCCAAAAAACCCTCCCCTTTTGTAGAAAACCATGAGCTGTTTTCCAAGAGCTTCATCTCCATGGAAGTGCCTGTTATGGTAGTAAATGGCAAGGATGATATGCATGATGTTGAAGATGAGCTTGCTAAGCGAGTAAGTAGGTTAACCACAAGTACAACCATAGAAAACGTCGAGATTACTATTAAGTCTCCAGAGAAAATAGAAGAAGTCCTGTCACCTGAAGGCTCCCCTTCAAAATCGCCGACCAAGAAAAAGAAGAAATTCCGCACTCCTTCTTTTCTGAAAAAGAACAAAAAAAAGGAGAAAGTTGAGGCCTGAATAAAGTCTTTTTATAATTACTATTATAACAATGTGACATTGCACATTTAAATACCACATTTAAGTTGATCATTAATATGCAATGGTAGATCAGATTGGGGGATGTAGCAAACTGGACTTTAAGAACTGGAAAGAGGTTTTACAAAATAAAAACTTTCAGATTCATCTCTCATTTTATATGTCCAAAAATGGCTTTGAATTTTAAGCAATTACTAGTTTTAATTAGCTCTGCCCTCATGAAGTATTATTATAATTCACCGTAAACAGATATCTGTCTGAATTACTTCAGGCCTTCTCTATAATATCTGTTAGAAAGAAATTGCCAGTGAGCAAGTGAGAATTTTTATTTCTCAATACTTGCTTCACTTGGTTAATCAGATTATAATTTTTTATCATGATTATTGACTGTATTTTTGGAGTCCCATTGTTTCAATGGGCATTAACAGAATGCTTTAAAAGCTTCTAAGACAAGAATCTATAGCATTAGTATACACTGGCACATAATTTTTTAAAAAGTTTTAAGAAAAGATTCATTTGGAATTTTATTCACAGTATAAAATTTCCTCACCTGAAGTAACTTTGTTTGCCAAAAAAGTTGTTTTAATAAACTATAATTTTTGAAAACTTCCTTTTTTATTAGTTTAGAAAGCCCCTTATTTTTCAACAAAGGGGATTTTGTACACATAACATGGGTTATTTAGTTGATTCTGGCAAAAAATTTTGTATGTTGATGTTTGTATACCATTCAGTATAAAAGTGTCCTAAGCATATTAGCCAGTCTTTTCACAGTAGAGCATACTTAAGGCTGCTTGGTACTGAGTATACTTAAATATAACTCAAGAATCCAGGGACCTGGTGTCAAAACAGGATTAGAGCATATAAAGGTACATCTAGATTCATATTTGAATCTTATACTGTATTTTTCTCTTAGTATTGCTAATGAGTAAAGAAAAGTCTCATAAGGTAGCCAAATGAAAAAGAATGAAGGGGAAAGTGAAAAATTAAGGGAACAAAAGATGGGATGTGAAAAGAAGAATTCTAGTTTGATAGTGACTCATATTCACGATAGGATACAAAGTGTGATTTGTTGGAAACATGTCCCAAATTTCTAAAATTCTGCTTCTCTGCCAAAAGCAATGTCTTTCTTGGTTGATATTTGAGTTTTAAAAGGATCAAATCTTTCTAACCGTGTGTATTTTTAGAGGGCAGCACTAGAAGAAATCAGCAGGTCTAATCCCACAAATAAGAAAAGTACCACTTCTTGATTTTTACAGATTTAAAAAAATCTTTTCAGTTAACTTTCTTTTTAATGTAAATACAAATTGAAACCTAGGCTTAATATAGGCTTTTCCCCTTTCACCCAAGTGATGTCAGTTCGATGCAAAATCAATGATCCAGAATGATCAGTGGGTAAAAATAATTCAAAGTGTTTCTTGAGGGTGAGTTGGCATGCAAAAAATTACATTGATTACAGTGTGTTTTGGAGCTGGCTCTGTTTGACTGCGTGCATATGATAATGCGGAGTTGAGCCAGAGCCTGGAAATGTCATTCTAGATCTCAATAACTACTGGAATCAGTGTTTTAATCTCTTGGTGGAAACTTTCAGTTGCTTAACTCTCTATTGGAAGATTTTTTAAATGTTCTACATCATTTATGTTGTATTACAATGTATGTAGAGACAGTAACCTGTGAACTATGCTTTTCCATAACTTTTTGAAAATATATATATCTAAATGAATGCAATGTGCATAAGTATTTTTTAAACACAACAGTGAACTATTGCACCTTTTGCTAATGCCTCTATTTACTTGCTTTGGCATAAAGAATGAGCCAATGAACCTCTGTGTCCTGTGGAAAAATGTATAAATGTTATCTGATATTGCTCTTAGATGTAATGCTAATTAATGTTAAATCACAAATAAACAGTATTTTAAATATACAGACTTGTATCATGAGGTTTCCATTCACAGGTTAAGTTATTGATGCTTCTGAATAAAGAATATCGTGGTAAATATATTTTCAAATTAGTTGAAAATTATATATATACAAAACCTGTCTTGTTTCAGCATATGTTGGAGGAGATATTCCCTAAAAGACCTATTTTTGGTCTTGATAATAGGGTATGGTGGCCTGTATTAATGTAGAATAGATGTTGCAAGATATGTACCTCTGTCTTTGATTTTTAATGTATTTGTTGTACAAATAACGATGTAACAGAAAAACAGCAGAAAGAGTAAAAAATAGTTTACAATTTCACCACATTCACTTTTTTTTTTTTTTTTTTTCTGAGACAGTCTCACTCTTGCCCAGTCTGGTGTGCAGTGGCACAAACTTGGTTCACTGCAACCTCCTCTGCCTCAAGCAATTCTCCTGCCTCAGCCTGTCGAGTAGCTAGGATTGCAGGTGTGTGCCAGCATGCCCAGCTAATTTTTGTATTTTTAGTAGAGACAGAGTTTTGTCATGTTGGTCAGGCTGGTCCTGAACTCCTGACTTCAAACAATCCACCCGCCTCGGCCTCCCAAAGTGCTGAGATTACAGGCAGTAAGGCACCGCGCCCAGCCTTCTTTCCTTTTTGAGATGGTTGCCCAGGCTGGAGTGCAGTGGTGTGATCATAGCTCACTGCAACCTCAAACTCCTGGGCTCAAGTGGTCTTCCTTCCTTAGCCTCCCAAGTAGCTTGGACTACAGGCATGCACCACCACACCCAGCTATTTGTTCTTTGTTTAGACAGGAACTCACTGTGTTGTCCTGGATTCAAGTGATAATCTTGCCTCAGCCTTTCAAATCATTAGGATTATAGACGTGAGCCACCACGCCTGGCCCATATTCACATTTTTAAAAATTATATTCCCTTCCAGCTGTTATCTAGTTGTGTATATATATGTATATATAGATAGATATAGATAGATATATAGTTATATATATCATTTATATATAGGTGTTTTTTTATATATTATGGTGTGAATGTGATTTTTCTGTTTTCTTCCTTAGATAACCCATCTAGAAGATTTTCAAACTAAATCTGTCATATGAATAATTTCTTGTGATTATTTTTCTACTTTGTTCTAAAAATACAGTACAAGAGGAGGATAACATGTTAATTGAGGGCTGTGGTTAATTGAAGTTTTTACTGTAATTACCCATTTTAAAAATGAAGGGTTTGGTCAGAGAAAAATAGTCATAGTCTTGGGCATATTTAATTATTACCTTGGCTTGTAAATAACCCTGTGGTAAAAACTTGCTATTTTAGAAAGATGCTCATTTCAAAATTCCTTTTCATAAAGCAACAAAGACGATTATCTTCAGTTCTCACTTGAGAGTCAATATAGCACAAAAGTTAGCATGCACCTTTTCTTCCATTGATTAGTATTTTCATTCAGCAGGGAATAAAAAGAACCAAACTGATAAAATTTGTGACACCATTGGCTTCTCTTAACAGCAGGCCCCTTTTTTCCCCCACATAGGCAGAAAATACAAACTGGTTATTTTTTTTCAAACTCAAGTGTGGTACATACACATATCCAAGTTGCAATCTTGGCCAAAATGGGATTTTGAAAAAAAGCAGTCTTGTTTGTGGCCACTAGAGGGAGTAATAGATCTAACAATCCAATGTTTCCAGTCCTCGCACTCAACTTCCCTATTTAGTCTGTAGGCACCATGTTTGTTGTGAAATACCCAGAACTTGAAAGAGAAGGCATTTCCTCTGTTGCTTCTTCGCCTCAGATTGTTCTCAACTTTGTTTCCTTAGCAGGTCCCATTACAGATATCACCCACAGTGGAGAACACATAGAAAGCTGTTGTGTGCTCTCAGAGGCTGTGATAGGATGTGACACCTCAGAGTTTTCATACCTGTGAGTGGCAAGATAATGCCTCCTTCAATAGTTGACATTTTTTTTTTTTACCAAGGAGTTAACCGATAATATTTTTTGTGGATGCCTTCTGTGTACCAAACGTTAGGCTAAATGCTTTTCATATATGACTTCATTTGGCCTTCCCAGTATCCCAACAAAGTAGATGATAATATCCCCATTTTGTAGGTAATGAAACTAAGGCTTGTAGAAGATGAAAAGTAGGTGATAGGATTCCACCCACAGAGATTCAGACTTCTGTAATTATGCCATCTGTGTGCCAGACCCTGTGTGGCTGCAGTACATCTTTGTAGAGGAAGAGGTAGTTATCTTTAGTTTGGACTGTAAGCCAAGCCATGGTGAACTTGTATTTTGATATAAGTAGATTTGGGATCAAACATTGACTTTTGCTTTGGAAGACTTTTTTCCCTAACAAATCACCTCAAGAATGAAGAAATTAGTGGATACCTGAGAAGCAGGAATGCCCTGTGGTGGTGAGAGCATCGTTTAGGATAAAGAACCAGCTGTTTAATTTTCACCGTGACGCCTGGAAGACAAGGTATCGTACATTTGCTTAAGGTGCAGCAGAGACTTGAGAAGAAGCCCTTTTTCTTTTCTTGATTTCCATTATTGGAAACAGGAGAGACATTCTAAGGAAAATGGTTTTAAAACCAGAAAAGGTAGCTCAATCTAGTTACAGAAGTCAATTTAAAGATCAGAAATATCCTGTATTTACAATTTTATTTAAATGAATGTAATTGAAGATGGTCTGTCTTGGAGAAAAACCTAATGTACAAGCCTTTTGGGGAAACTTGATAGAAAAAAACCCTGAATTTGCATACTCTTACTTTCAAAGGGGTTTCATTTCTAAGAGCTGACCATTAGGGGGCGATACTGGATCCAAATTTAGTTTTAGTTCATTGAGGGAACTCTTTTAAGTATCTGGGCTTGATTTAGAACTCTTTTGATTATGCATTGCTAGGTGCAGTCTAAGGTTGAGGCAAGTTTATAGATACCAGATTGTTTGTTCCTTACAGCCTGCTTATCTTGTTCTGACTTTCTAAGAATTATCCTTCTGAGAGCTGGTGCTTACCTAATGTCATACATTTCATGGAGGGGGCTAAGCCCGGATGCAAGAAAAGGTCTTCAGGTCTGCATTTCATGCTTTTCATACCACAGTTTTCCTTGGAAACCCATCAGGGAATAACCTAGGAATAGATAAAATAGATACGTTTTCTAAAGTTTACTGCAAATTGTGATGTTTAAAACTATTACAGGAACAGTTTAGAGAAACACATTACAAGACCAAGCCTAATTAATATTTCTCAATAATTTCTAAAATTTCAAGTTTTTAGATGCTCCATAAGCCTTTACAGTATTGTCTCAAGTTGCTAATTTCTTTACTGTTGGAACCTCTAATTTAAATGCCATTTACACTTAAAGTGACAAACGGGCACATTTTGATACTCCTTCTGTAGCAAAAAAAAAAAAAAAAAAGGTTTTTTTTATCCAGCAGAAAAATAGATGGATATATATCCAGTCCACAATTCTTTTTTATTTAACAAAAAGTTTAATATAAGAATACACATGACCCAATTTTTACATCATGGTAAAATAGGCCCTTTGGGGAGAGGTTGTGGATTTATCTGCAAAACAGCCTTGATTTATACTCATCCCAAAGCTTCTAACATGATACAATTTCCTTGTATCACCATGAGGAATATCATTTTGTTACCCACTAGTTGCCATCTCCACGCATCCATCAATCAAAAGATTCATAAAGGGATCAAATCCCTGCAATATTCCTTGGACATGTCTGCCACCAGTTAAATCCAACAATAATTCTTGTCTATAAATTTTTTCGACTCGGGAAGGAGATTCTTGCTCGTGATGTCGACTCCACGGACTCAGAGCTGCCATGACACACAATTTTCACCCTCCTTCACCCTCCCAAAGTAGGCCTGGCCCACAGTTATTTTTAAGGCCTGTATAATTTCTGGTTGGGTAAGTCTTTGTACTGAAGCTATGGTGAAGGGGTTTTTCTTGTTGTTGTTTTGTTTGTTTTCTGAGATGGAGTCTCACTCTGTGCCCGGGCTGGAACGCAGTGTTGCAATCTCGACTCACTGCAACCTCCGCCTTCTGGGTTCAAGCGATTCTCCCGCCTCAGCCTCCCAAGTAGCTGGGATTACAGGTGCCCATTACCACACCTGGCTAATTTTTGTATTTTTAGTAGAGATGGGGTTTCACCATGTCCAGGCTGGTCTTGAACTCCTGACCTCAAGCGATCCACCTGCCTTGGCCTCCCAAAATGCTGGGATTACAGGTGTGAGCCACCATGCCCAGCCTTTGAAAGTTATTAACTTGCCTTTTTGTTTCTAGATTTTGTTTTTACACAAACAGTTTTGTCATTCTCCAGAGCCAGTCCTGACCTTGCTTCTGATGGTAAGAAAACCTCTCCAGGGCTATATGACTGCTGTCACTAGGCAAAATACTTGTTTCTTGCTAACCAACATGCTTTAATAGCATTGATTGTATTCATCTAATTTGAATGTGTATTGAAGAATATTAAATTTCTAAGAAACTCTAGGATTTTTTTGAAAGTGTTTATGAAATGGCAGAATCAATATGTAGTACAAACTTGCAGCACCAGATAAAAGGACTTATAGACAAGATTTTCCTCATTGTCTATTTATATTAGACTCGCACTCAAAAAGCTGATAAATATGTGAGCCCTATAGAAAGACCATTGCAGAGTGTTATTTGGACTTCTTAGACCAAACAATGTCCCTTCAGATTGATATTTAGACTTGAAATTTTTTAGAAAAACTTGGATATCCCAAAGCAATATAACATATCCTAGTAGATGGGGATGGAAATGAGGAAGTAGTACAGTTATAAAATGCAGGCTTTATGATTTTTTTCTTTGAGACAGAGTCTGACCGTCGCGCCCAGGCTGGAGTGCAGTGGCATGATCTCGGCTCACTACATCCTCCGCTTCCCAGGTTCAAGCGATTCTCCCGCCTCAGTCGCCCAAGTAGCTGGGATTACAGATGCCCACCACCACGCCCGGTTAATGTTTTGTATTTTTAGTAGAGACGAGTTTTCACCATATTGGCCAGGCTGGTCTCGAACTCCCAACAGGTGATCCACCTGCCTCGGCCCCCCAAAGTGCTGGAATTACAGGCGTGAGCCACTGCACCCAGCAAAATGCAGGCCTTAAGAGGCAGACTCAGCCAGGTCCAAGTAATCCCAGCACATTGGGAGGCCGAGGCGGGCGGATCACGAGGTCAGGGGATTGAGACCATCTTGGCCACCGTGGTGAAACCTCCTCTCTTCTAAAAATACAAAAATTAGCTAGGCATGGTGGTGCATGCCTATAGTCCCACCTACTCGGGAGGCTGAGGCATAAGAATTGCTTGAACCCAGGAGGCAGAGGTTGCAGTGAGCCGAGACTGCGCCACTGCACTCCAGCGTGGCAACAGAGCAAGACTCCATCTCAAAAAAAAAAAAAAAAAAGGCAGGCTCTTCTGGATTTCCTTCTGGTACTCCTGACTTATCTTTCCTGGGTTTATAGAACAAATATAGTGACAGTCCCCAGCCTGGACCTGGAGCTACGGTGCTGCTAGACTCTTCTCAATGGTTTTCCGGTTGTGTTCTGTCCTTCCTTTACTATTTTCTTTCATAGACAGTCAAGATCTAAACTAATAGTTTTTTTTCCAAAAGCAATAGCTTCTGAAGATTTTCACCAAGCAGTAGCTAGGGAGGAAGTAGTTGTTGCGTGCTATAACTCACCCCTTTCCTGTTGAGTAATGCTGTAGAGGTTGGATTCAGTGGCAACTGGCTTGCTAGACTTTGACTTCAGAGTAGATGGGCTCCTAGTTTTATGAGAGAACATGTAGATACAGCCAGCTTGTTGGCATGCACAGGCAATCTCTTCCAAAGGTGTTTGCTGGACTAAGGAGTTAAAGATCAACATTTCTTCCTACCTGATTTCTGTTTTGGAAATGTTGACTTCAATTGTTTCAACTGAAATAAAGGTCATTTGAGGCTATCAGGACAACCAAGACTGTATCCCAAATATTATCTGCTGGTCCACATCGCAGGGCGGGGGTAAGACTCACTGCACCCAGATGTTTGGGTATCTTAAGCCTTGTAAATTATTTAGTTTAAAATATACTCTGTGATAATTGAGATGTTTTGTTTTTAAATTATTTTTAAAATAGTGTTTTACTTTAGAACATACTATGAAATGTTTTGGTATGTAAGTATGGTCGTGTGTCTCCATTTTGACCTTTAAATTAATATTGAGCAAGGGTATATGCACATGTACTTGCCAAAGCCAAGCTGAGCATGGCTCAATTAACTGCAGAGGAACAGGGCGGGCTGGGTGGGGCTAGCTCGGGAATTCTACCCACTCACTGAGCAAAATCAGGCACTAGGGGAAGAGCTTGAGCTGGAGAGCTAGTAGGAAGCCCAGCCCAGCCAGTGAAACATGGAGCGTGGAGAACACAACCATCAGCCAAAAGCGTAGTCTGGTAAATGGTCTGCATCAGGGAAAAGGGAGTCCCAGTCAGGATTCCGGAGTAAGAAAGCAGGGCGGCAGAAGCCCAGTAGCATGTGTAAGAGTGCCAGTCGCAGGCTAAGCTCTAAGAGCAGCGCTTCCTCTACTTCCTGTGGGGTAATGGCAAGATCATGGCAGGACTTCAGGCTTAAGGGGCCTGGGTATAGGTAGCAGTTCTTCGAGACAAGAACTCGGATAGAAGGAAAATGACAGATGGGAATCCTGTTATCAGAACTGAGGTGCACAATACTGCTCAGAATCCCAGGAGCCAGGCAGTGCTCAGAGCCAAGACAAGGTCACGACTGGCCTGGGGACAGGCTTGGCTTGGTGCTGAGTGAGTCCCAGAGCCAGGAGCCAGAGCTACCTCAGTTCTGCTGGCCTCATTAGGACTAGTCCTGGACACCAAAGCCAGGTAAGCCGGTCAAGTGGCCCTAGTCATTGTGGGAGAGGCGCACTGCAGAGACAGGTAAGGGCCCTGATCTGGCTTTTACAATGAAAGCAACCCTGTGTGATAACAAGACAGCCATGTAAGAGTGGCTGCAGGAATGAGTATTTCACACCAGAACCGACCTGAAGACTAGCAAAGATGAATAAGCAAAGGCCAAGTGCTACTGAAACGCTGTGAAGATGGCCCCATGTTTCCTGTGAACTAATTTTCATATCTGGAGGCAGTTTCACTGTAGAAAAATTTATCTCCAGTGATGTCTCTGCCCTTCCCCGCCCCCGACCCCACCACCCTCTTATCAGGAGTCACTATAAGATGCACCTCAAGAACACTAATTGGATAGAAGAGAATCAGAGACAGTGGTCTGTGTTTCCTCCTCCTGTAAAAAATGAGGGTATGATTTTATACTGGCAAAACACCTTCGATTCCACATGGCATCCTCCATAACCCTCTGGTTGTGGCAATAGCCATTTGCCACTGAGTCAGAGGCCTCTGATTTGTCTTGCCACATCTGCCCAAATAATGACCTCTCAGTTCACTCCTCCAACCTGCTTCTGGAGAGAATGGCTTCCTTAGGACCGTACGTGTAGGAGCTCCGATCTGTCATCATCTGGGGGACTCAGGAGCCAGCTATATGAGTCATCCAGTCATCTACTCCCACAGTTGTCCATAGAACACCTAGCCCTGTCACTTGGCAAGCAGGCCCTCTTTCCGTCCCCATCTGCCCCAACCTGGGTACCTGGCAGAAGGCATATACCCTCCCAGTGACCGCCTTAGCTCTCCAGGCACCCTTCTCCATCTGGGCACACTGATAAAGGATGTTTCCTTTCATCAAAATGGCTTCTTCCCTTACCAAACTCCAGTAGCACTTTAGGATCATGCTTAGCCTGTCTTGTAAGCATTATTGATTATGCATCTGTCTCCCCTACAAGATGTAAGCTCTGGGAAAGCAGGGACTGTACATACCTTGTTCATCTTTTTGTCCTTCACCATCCTTGGCCAAAAATAGATTCTGCATTTCTGTTGCTCACAGTGGACAACACTGTTCATGTTGGTGACATGTTAGTAACATGTACATAGCAGAAAGATAATCTCATATATCTTAAATAGTGAAAGTCAGGAAGTGGCTCGGTGAAAATCCTTCTTGGAGCCATTAGTCTGGTCTATAAAGCTAATAATAATAATAACTACAGTTTATCAAGTGCCTACCATGTAGGCTTTGTACTACATGTTTTAATCACATTATCTCATTTAATCCTCAATCCTGCACTGTATGGTTATCTCCACCAAAGGGGGAAACAGATTTAGAGAGAGGCTAAGGAATTTTTCTCACTTCACCACTTAGTAAGTGGATTCAGACTCAAGTCTGTTTCTGTTATGCCAGGTTATTCACTGAGTGCAGCCTTCTCGCCAGCTGGTAGGAAAATCAGGTATTAGAGCTTGTAGCAATGTCACAGAAGCCTTCCCCAACTTTCTCTCATGGCTAAAGTGGCTTCTAGGTGAGAAAGAGTTGGCACCCCCGCTGGCATTCGCTAATCTAGGGTGCCGAGGGCCTTCCAGAGCACCACAGTGTTGCTTCTTTTAGGTAGCCAAGGATAACTTTGGGAATGTGAAAAGGATAAAAGACTGGGTGCTGGTGTTAGCAAACCCTACTACAAGTATGCTGATAAAATGAATAGTGATAGCACACTTTCACTATTCTGATCAGTAGTATGATTTTCTAATTCATGTATTGTCCGTTGGATCTTCACTAATTGTTTATTTAACTGAGGGCTGCTGTCATCGATAGAGGTTGTTGGCACATTTTAACTCTGTGAGTAAAATGTAATAGCTAGAATTTACTGAGCACCAGGTACTTTAAGTTGATGCATTAATTTAATACAACAAACCTCTGAGGTAGATTGTTATCATCTCCATTTTACAGAGAAGAAAACTAAAGCTTAGAGAAGTTGCCCAAGATCACACAGTTAGTGTCAAAGCTGGGGTTCAAACCTAAGCAATCAAACTTGAGAGTTTATACTTCCACTTTCTCTGATTCCCAAAAATACTTGCTGTCTTATTCATCATCTTAGTTTACTGTGGATCTCCAGGGACAGCAGGCATCAGTTAAATAAAACATTACATTATACTGGGCTTGTGTTTTCTTTCCCACTCCATTTGATGATAGAGTAGCTATGACACATGATATTCACATGTTATCTCATTAAGCAATTATACCAATAATACCCTGAAATTTCCACATTTGCAATTGTAGCATTTTTTTTCTTTGTCCAATAGTAAAGCGTTATTGCTCTAGAGTCATAGAGACCCGAGTTTGATTCCTACCTCTTCACTTTTCTATGAAATGGGTATAATAATTATGCAAAACTCTTAGGGTTGTGGTAAGAATTAAGCAAGATTATAATATACAAAAAAAAACTTAGCATGGACCCCAGTATCAGGAAGCCCTCAACTGATGTTGGTATTGTTTGTATTATCACTTTTCTCTATCCCGATCTGCTAGAAGAGAATGCATATTAGGAGACAGATTAAACAATCACTGGCTTATCTCTCACAGTTATCCACTTGAAATATTGTCATTCATATTCTTTATGGAATTCTTTGCTGAATTGTGACCAGTTTTCTAGCCTTTGAAAAAGGACAGAAGATGAGTAATGGACAGATAAGTTATGTAATTTACTCTTTTCCGGTGAGAAACCCCATTGTTGGGAAGTATGATTTGTGCCTTGAGAAGGTGATGGATGAAAATATTATGATGACTCCCCCCAGACAAGGATGGTCTAGAGCAGCAGCTTCAAGATCAATGGGAATACCTAGACTGCAAACAGCTTCCTGGAGAATCCTGGAGGAATATGGCAGACAAGTCATGGTTCTAAGATGTGTTCAGTGCAAGCAGCCACCTTTCAGGCTGTTGTGGAAAGGACATTTTGTAGCTCTCTTTGCCCCTTGAAAGCTGACGAGGCACAGGGGGCTGGTCATCTGCAGGCTGTGTGGCCCTGGCTATTTCATCTTGGAAATCTAGGAAAGTCTTGTATGAACAAGCTTAATGCTTCACAATTTCGGTTTTCTTGGTGTCTTACAGATACCAAGTTTTCCATCTTGGGGATGCTCTGGTCACAGAGGTTAGACCAAGCTGTTCTCAGAAGTCTGGAGCAGACACAGAAAAGGCAGGTTCATGTTGGTCCTGCGCGCTGGCAGAACATTAAGAAAACCCTGCATATGGCCGGGCACGGTGGCTCACGCCTGTAATCCCAGCACTTTGGGAGGTCAAGGCAGATGGCTCACCCGAGGTCGGGAGTTTGAGACCAGGCTGACCAACATGGAGAAACCCCATCTCTACTAAAAATACAAAATTAGCCGGGCGTGGTGGCACATGCCTGTAATCCCAGCTGCTCAGGAAGCTGAGACAGGAGAATCACTTGAACCCGGGAGGCGGAAGTTGTGGTAAGCTGAGATCGCGCCACTGCACTCCAGCCTAGGCAACAAGAGTGAAACTCTGTCTCAAAAAAAAAAAAAAAGAAAAGAAAACCCTACTCATACTCACAATATAATGGTTGGGGGGGGGGAATGTATGTATAGTAAATGGGGAAAAAAAGCCAGATTATAAAATTATTTCTACACTTTGGTGCCAATTTTACTTTGAAAATTAAACGCAGTGGCCGGGCGCGGTGGCTCAAGCCTGTAATCCCAGCACTTTGGGAGGCCGAGACGGGCGGATCACGAGGTCAGGAGATCGAGACCATCCTGGCTAACACAGTGAAACCCCGTCTCTACTAAAAAATACAAAAAACTAGCCGGGTGAGGTGACGGGCGCCTGTAGTCCCAGCTACTCGGGAGGCTGAGGCAGGAGAATGGCGTAAATCCGGGAGGCGGAGCTTGCAGTGAGCTGAGATCTGGCCACTGCACTCCAGCCTGGGCCACAGAGCGAGACTCCGCCTCAAAAAAAAAAAAAAAAAAAAAAAAAAAAAAAAATTAAACGCAGTACACAAATTCATATTTACAAGGGGAAGACAGGAAAGAACACACTTGAACAGCATAGATTTAACAGTCATTTCTTGGTGGAATTACAAGTGCCTTTATTGTCTTAAGTCTATTTTTAAAAAATTTTTAAATATTTATATATTTTTTTGAGATGTAGTCTCGCTCTGTTGCCCAGGCTGGAGTGCAGTGGCACTATCTCGGCTCACTGCAAGCTCCACCTCCCGGGTTCACGCCATTCTCCTGCCTCAGCCTCCTAAGTAGCTGGGACTACAGGCGCCCACCACCACGCTCGGCTAATTTTTTTGTATTTTTAGTAGAGATGGGGTTTCACCATGTTAACCAGGATGGTCTCGATCTCCTGACCTCGTGATCCGCCCACCTCAGCCTCCCAAAGTGCTGGGATTACAGGCATGAGTCACCGCGCCTGGCGTATTCTCTTAACTCTTGTGTGTGTATATGTATATATTAACTCATGTATGTATATGAGTGTGTGTGTATATATATATATAAATTTTTTAAGAGACAGGAACTCCCTGTCACCCAGGCTGGGGTGCAGTGGCACAGTCATAGCTCACAGCAGCTTTGAACTCCTGGGCTCAAGCAGTCCACCCACCTCAGCCTCCTGAGTAGCTAGGACTACAGACACATGCCACCTTGCCCAGCTAATTTTTTAATGTTTTTGGTAGAGACGGGATCTGGCTATGTTTCCCAGGCTTATCTCAAACTCCTTGCCTCAAATGATCCTCCTGCCTCAGCCTCACAAAGTGCTGGGATTACAGGCATGAGCCACACCACCAACTTTTTTATATTTCTCAATGTTGAACAATGAAACAGTAGAAACTCAGAAAATCAAAAATTGTGATAATTAGGGGAAGATGTTACTTGGAGTCATGTCAATATGGAGTAATAAAAAGCTCGCAGTGCAGAACAATGCCTGTGGTATGCTGCTATTAGTATAATAGTTAGTATAATGAAGGGGGTAACAATTTACATGACTTGCTTGTATGTGTATAAAATATCCCTGGAAGTCTAAGTCAGAAATCACACAGGGTTGGCCATGGGAAAGGAAACTGACCTGTAAGGGATGGGTGGAATGGAGACTTTCTTTCCACTAGCAACCCTTTTATGCCTTTTAAAAAATCTAGTACCTATGAGCTGGGAGCGGTGGCTCACGCCTGTAACCCCAGCACTTTGAGAGGCTGAGGCGGGCGGCTCACCTGAGGTCAGGAGTTTGAGACCAGCCTGGCCGACATGGTAAAATCCCATCTCTACTAAAAAGACAAAAATTAGTTGGGCATGGTAGTGGGCAGCTGTAATCCCAGCTACTCAGGCAGCTGAGGCAGGAGAATCGCTTGAACCTGGGAGGCAAATGTTGCAGTGAGCTGACATTGTGCCACTGCACTCCAGCCTGGGCAACAGAGCAAGACTCTGTCTCAAAAAAACAAAAAACAAACAAAAACTAGTACCTATGTTAAAAGTTATATTTTTTGAATATGTATGTATCTATTAATATATTTTTTCTATTTTTATGATGCCAGGAGTTCCTGAAAACTGGCAGAAGGTGCACGGTTACACGTGAACTGTATGCACTACTGTATTTACCGTTTCAAACACGCAGTCTGACCTACAGTAGGCGGAGTGTCTGCACGTTACCGCCCTCCAGACGGTGTGATGCTATTTACCTAAAGGCCCGCTTGTCAAATGCACATCCTCGTTCAGAGTCACCACCACCACCACAAAAAGTTTTATTGTGGCCCATCAAGCTTCCATTTTTGCCCTGGCTTGCAAGGAGCCTAGACTATGTTTTGTCTTTAGCCAGGTTTTCTAGTACAGCCAGACTCCTCCCTATACCTACCCTATTTATTATTTCTCTATCTTCTTTTAAATCCTGTTCTAATAGCTTTTCATTTAGTTAAAGCTATGATTTTACCAATATGCAGTTTCAAAACCGTTTTGGAAGGCAATAAGATATATGTTAGTTATCTATTGCTATGTAACAAATCACTCCAAAACTTAGAAATTTAAAACAGCAATATACATTTAATATATCTCACAGTCTTGGGGGGTCAGAAATTCAGTAACGTTCTGGCTTGGAGTCTTTCAAGAGGTTGCAGTTAAGACATCAGCCAGAGCCACAGCCATTTGCAAGCTTGACTGGGACTGGAGGGTCTTCTTCCCAGATGGTTGGCAAGTTGGTGCCAGCTGTTGGTGGGACCTTAGATGCTCCCCGTATGGGCCTCTCCGCAGGCAGCTTGAGTGCCCTCGTGACAGGGCAGCCCCTGCAGCAGACAATCCAAGGCGGAACAAAGCAGAAACCACAGTGACACACACTTGCACTTCAGCCACATTCTAATCATTAGAAGCAAGTCACTAAGTTCACCTAAATCCAAGGGGAGGGACATTAGTTTCTACCTTTTGAAGAAAGGAATGTCAAAAACATGAACATGTTTTAAAACCACCATGGGTTATGATAATCCATTATTCAATATCAGATTAGTCAACTGGAAAGTGATGGGAAGGTACTTTCAGCAGGAGGAACAATGACTGAGTACCTTCTGTGTCCTAGGCTGTGTACTTCACACACATTATTGTGTTTATTTATTTATTTATTTATTTGACAGGATCTCACTCTGTCCCCCCAGGCTGGAGTGCAGCGGTGCGATCTCAGCTCACTGCAACCTCTGCCTCCCGGGTTCAAGCGATTCTCATGTCTCAGCCTCCTGAGTAGCTGGGGACTACAGGCACGCGCCACGACTCTCAGCTAATTTTTGTATTTTTAGTAGAGTCAGGATTTCACCACGTTGGCCAGGCTGGTCTCCAACTCCTGACCTCAAGTGATCGGCCCACCTTGGCTTCCGAAAGTGCTGGAATTAAACGGTGAGCCACCATGCCTGGCCTGGGTTTAATTTCATGAAAACTTTTTCTCAGTTTTACAGATGAGGAAGGTGAGACTAAGTGGAGATATGGTTTGCCTGAGGTCACATCGCTAGTGTCAGAGTATGTCAAGCACATAGCCTGAAGCCACAGCTGTGCCATCACCTACCTCAGTGGAAAATGGAAAGCATTCCCAAGTACGTGCTACCTTGACTTATCTAAGCCATGTCCATTTTGCCACCAGGGAGAAATGTGATCAATACCCCCAGTTGAGTGAATTCTATAAGAGCTGTTTAATTTGTCTCTAAATGCTCTGGATCTTAACTCCCCTTCGACGCACCTCTCCTGCTTTCTGCCATTGCCAGTATTTGCCCAGTCCAGGCAGTGCCATGCCTGTCCTCACCCCTGACTTTGAGAGTCAGCCCACTCTTCTTCCCACTACAGCTGGCTGCAGCCTGGAGGCCAGTGGGGTCAACGAAGCAGGGTGGCATGGAGTGCAGGGGTGACAGGGCAAAGCCCTCCGTCTAGTGGGGACTGAGCCAAGCCCAGCAGGGCAGAGATAGGACGGCCCATCTCTCCCAGTGCCATGCTGGACTGCAGAGGCCTGATAAGGCCAGGAAACCACCCACCCAACTATGTCTCCTCCTCCAAATAGAGATTTCTCCCCACACTGCTCTCCCTGCCATCGGTGGCCACATGGACGCTTTCCTCTGAGGGTGGCTGGCTGCCTTTCCCCACTGGGAGATGGAACGTGATCTGGGGCATGACCAGCTATTTGGGGTGACAGGTGAAGTGGCCGGGGTCTGTGCTGGGAGTTCCCGCCTCTCCTACTCCCCTCCCTTCTCCGCATCAGCCAGTCCTGTCCTTCCAGAAAACAAACTTTCCTGATGGATTCTCTAGTCAACACTGTCCCTTGTGCTGGGAGCTCATATCTGGAGAACTGCTGGAATTCTGGTCCACTGGTAGTCTCAGCTCCTAAGGCACATTTTCTTGGCAGAACCCGTTCCTTGGGTTGGAGGTTCGAGGAGCCAGTGTTATTGTTGGAACCAGAGCTGGAGTAAGAAGCAGGTCAACAGCTGTTAGCCAGCATGCCAGTCTGTAAGGGACTTAAAATCCATTCTGATAAAGGTGGAGAGGATGAAAAACATCAACTTCCTGGAATTCCTCATAGGAAGTCTACTGTCTGTGGTTGAAAGAATACTATGGTTGGCCGTAGTGGCTCATGCCTATTATCCCAGCACTTTGGAAGGCCAAAGCGGATGGATCACTTGAGGCCAGGGTTTCCACCAGCCTGCTCAACATAGCGAGACCTCGTCTCTATTAAAAAAAAAAATTATTTTCTAAAAAAGAAGACTCTGATGAAACACTCTGAGGTGGAGGAAGGCATTGAGACCTCCAGCATCCATTGGTTGCCAAAGATGACAATCTGGTTAACAGCAGGGCCTTTCTCTCTGGGTGTGGTTGTGTGTTGGAAGCCCATCGCCGCTCCCACCCCACCCCACTTGGCCCTCCACCCCTCTCTCTGTGCTCAACCCCTCTCTAGAAAAAGAAGTAACAGATATTGAGAGGGTATCAGCAGGCTGGGACACCAAGTTGTTAGTTCAAATAGAAGGACCAGGTCTCGGCCCACCCTGGCTGGAGTAGCGCACGTGTGGGGCAGGCTGCCCTCCGAGTAGGGGCTTTATGGGATGGATCAGAGCCACCACTGACTGGGATAAAGGGAGACTCTGCGGGGACCAAGACTATAAACTAGCTGCCCTGCCAGCTGTCCGCCTTCCCCTCAGACCTGCATGCTGGCTGTAAGGCCAGCAATTCGACCGGAATTTTTCCTGTCCTCTTAGATGGGGTTTATCCCTCACTTGACCTGGGACATTTGACATTGATGAACAAAGCAGGGGGAGTCCACATCCTGCCTGGAGGGCAGCTGGGAGTCACTGCCAGTCCGTGCTGTGTGCAGATGAAAAAAGTCCTGCCTGGTGTGATGTGTGGGCCCTGGGAGAGGTCAGCCTAGGGGGAGAAAGTACAAAAGTGGTCAATTCCAGCAGCACGTGTGGGGCACCCTCAAGTCTAAGGCATGGCTCTGGAGGCTTTACCTGGACTATCACCGTCCCAGGACACCCCCATGGGGTAGGCACCATTACCACCTACCCTGCCTTAGCGGGGAGGAACTGCAGGCACGGGGAGGCTAACATCTTGCTCCAACTGGTGGCCAATAAGTGGGGTTCAGGACTCAAAGGCTGGTGTCTCTGACTCCTGAGCCCTTTGAGCTACTGTGTCTCTCCTGAGAAAAGTCACCTCTCAGAGCTTGTGACCACCAATCCGTGGCTCTTCTGTTTCTCTGCTGTGCTCCACCCCCTCCCTGGGGATGGACAGAGCCTGGGCCCTCTCGCCCTGGGAAGCTGTTAGGGCAGCTCATGTGATCCCTGCAGCAAGACAGGCTTTGCCAGAACAGATCAGGAGCCTGAAATCAGACTGCCTGTGTCCCGCAAGAAGGTGGATTCCCCACCTAGTGGGGGAGGCACTGGGCTGTGATGGAGGCTGAGGGGGAGGAAGAACCATGGAGCCAGAAGCTTTGCCAAGCACCAGCCGAGTGTTTTCCCTGAACTCAGGGTTCTTAGCTGCAAGGATGAGCCCCTCCTCTTATTGGAGCTGAGGCTGGGATGAAGGGAGTGCGGGTTGGTGCCTGGGGCTGGAGGGCTCCACGGCAGGCATCCAGATGCTGTCACTGGAGGGCACAGAGGCCCCTCCTGGGACACGTCCTCTGTCCCCAGTCCCCCTGCAGCACCTCTCTCCCTATCTCCTTCCTCTTCCACTTTCATTCTTTCTTTCCCTCTTCCTTCTACGTGGATGAAGGTCTCAGAGTGGCCAGAGAGATGTGCTGAGCCTGGCCCTCCCTTGGGGAGGAGCCACTAGACACACCTGTCCATGGCCTGGAACACTTCCAGCTGGAAAGGCGAACCGAGCCAGCCCCTGAGGCCGTCGGGAGCGTGCGTCTCATGGCAGCCTCACCCCACGCCTCTGCCCCTGCCCACCCCTCACTCACAGGCACCTGCTTGCTGCCGTCCCTCCTCACCCCGACCTCCCCCAACTCCAGCTGTGGCCTGGGAGGGGTCTGCAGTGGGGGAGAAAACGCTGACCAGAGAGACCATGCCACGGTCACTTTTCACTGGAGGAGAAACTGTAAACTGCCTTCCTCCTCCTGCCCTCTCCCCCAACCCAGAGGGAAAGAGGCGTGGGGAGGGGGCTGAGGGATTACCACGCTTGGTTGACTGGCTTTCCATGTGCAGGGTATTGAGGCCGCCTAATTGACAGATAGTAAACACGGATAAAGACTTTGGGAGAGAGAAGCAGGGGGTCGTCAGGACAAGGCAGGCTGAGGCATTGGGAGGGTGGGGGGCTGAGAGTCTTGGGAGAAGACCAGATGGCTCCCTGCCATGTCCCCATCTGGGCCTCTGCTAACTTTAAGCCAAGTGAGCAGGGCCTGGTGGACAAAGGCCAATGTGCACATGAAGGGGCCATGAGAGGTGTGGCCTGGGGGAGAGGAGAAGCCAGGGGTTCCCCCTTCTGTGTGAGGCCTGGCAGCTTGAGAGTCTGGGCCTGGCGTCCCCTCCCCCAGGCACCAGGAGAGGAATCCAAGCTCCCAACTTGTTCAGAGGGATCTCGCACCCTCTCCACACCGGCTCTCAGCTCGCCTGTGCCGGCGGCCCCGGGACAGCTCCTTGCAGTGTGACTGTTGAGTTTTCTTTTTTTTTTGAGACGGAGTCTCGCTCTGTCGCCCAGGCTGGAGCGCAGTGGCCGGATCTCAGCTCACTGCAAGCTCCGCCTCCCGGGTTCCGGTCATTCTCCTGCCTCAGCCTCCCGAGTAGCTGGGACTACAGGCGCCCGCCACCTCGCCCGGCTAGTTTTTTGTATTTTTTAGTAGAGACGGGGTTTCACCCTGTTAGCCAGGATGGTCTCGATCTCCTGACCTCGTGATCCGCCCGCCTCGGCCTCCCAAAGTGCTGGGATTACAGGCTTGAGCCACCGCGCCCGGCCAACTGTTGAGTTTTCCTGCAAGGAGCTGTGGTCTCTAACAGCCCTACTGGTGGCAGAGCTCAGGGACAGGCTCAAGGCTGCTTGGGAGAGCCTGGTTGTGGCCACCAGCCCTGTGAACACCCTCCACCCCCTTCCAGCATGGCCCCAAACCCAGAGGATCCAGACTCCCAGCACGGGATGGGGTTCTGAATGGGGAAGGAGGAAGGAAGCTGCCTGCTCTCTGCCTGGGCCCCTGTACCACCCTCACGCCAGCATGGTCACTCCATTCAACCCACTTCTGTTCCCAAGGCGTCTCACTGTGCCCGGCACCCTGAGGAAGAGAGACGGTCGGAGACATCCCAACCTCCTGTCGGACAAATGATATTACTTCCACATTTCTGCCTTGGCTCCTTAGAGAACTCTTCCAGGCCTCAGCTGGATCCCCTGAGCTCTGACCTGCCAATCACACCATGAAAAATAACTGACTTTGCCTCCTCTCCCTCCCTGTCCAAATCCATCCCAGACTTTCCTGTGCAGCTAAGTCCTTCCCAGAGAGACACCAAGATGAAAGAAAGCAGACAAAGCTGGATTCAAACTTCATCCCTGCTCTTTATGACTTTGGGCAAGTTGCTTACTTACTTTGAGCCTCGGTTTTTTGATCTGTAACTGGGAAAGTGGGTGCCTCCTTGCCGAGGTGTTGTGAGGATTTAATAAGGTGTGACTTGGAGAGCACCCTGCCCTCCCTCCCTGGCAGGTGTACAAGAGCTTGTCAGACCGTAACTCACAGGCCACGTGGCCACCATTGCCCATTGACACCACCTCCGAAACCTCTCTCCCGTTCAGCTCCTCTTTCTATGGCCATTGTCACAGCCCCAGTCTAATCCCCTGGTTTCCCACCTGAATTCATTTAAACAATGAATTCATTGACCCCCTTATTGGTCTTACTGCTCCCTGTCTCAACCCTCAGTCCAGCCTCCCACTGCTGGAGAACGAGCTCTTTAAAATGCAAATCACGGTCTGTCACTCACCGCCTAGTTGCCTATGACTTGTGAGAGATGAGATCCAACTTCCTTTGCAGGGAGAGAGTCCATTGGTGCCCTGGCCTTATCTGCCTCCTGGCTTGGTTGCTACCCTCCCACCAGTCGCCTCATTCTGCCACTTGCTTTCACACTACCAGGCCATTGCACATGCTCTTTTCTCCGCTTGACAGGTTCTTACCCAGCTCATCTGAAAGCCAACTTCTCATCCTCCGGGGAGGAAGGAGACCTGCTATGTGGCAGTCACTGTGCGAAGCATTTTATTTGCATTATTTCATGAGATGGATACTATTATCCCCACTTAGTAGGTGATAAAACCAAGTCTCAAGTGGTTAAACAGAATTCAATCCTAGATCAATTATGATCCTAAATCCATGTTTTCCTGATACATCTATTTCCCAGCTCAAATGCCTCCTCCTTCATGAAACCTTCCCCCACTACAAGTATGGAGGCTGGATCTGGCTTGGTGTTTTAGGGGACAGAGCACGTCAATGAATTTCAGAGATGCAAAAAGTTTCTGTTTAGGGGAAGTGCATGATAAATCCAACAAACACAGACTCAGCAGTTCCTGTATTCAGCGAACGTGTCTGGGCGCTGCACAGAATGAAAAGTTAATTGGTGGGCAATAACATGCTGGCGAAGATGTGGAGAAACCAGAGTCTTCATACATTGCTAATGGGAATGTAAAATGGTACAACCATATTTGAAAAACAGTTTGGCAGTTCCTCAAAAACTTAAACATAGAGTTACCATATGACCTAGCAATTCTACTACTCAGTATATACCCAAGAGAAATGAAAACATATGTCCGTGTAAAAATGTTCACGCAAGTGTTCATAGCAGCATTATTCATAATGGCCAAAATCTGGAAGCAACTCACATGTCCATCAACTGATGAATGAATAAACAAAACGTGGCATATGCATGCAAGGAATATTATTTAGCCATGGAAAGGAATGAAGTACTGATACATGGTGAACTGTGAAAACATTGTGCTAAGTGAAAGAAGACGCCTATTGTAACATTTCACTTATATGTGAATGTTTTGAGATGTCAAGAACAGTAAAAATCAGCCAGGTGCTGTGGCTCATGCCTGTTATCCCAGCAGTTTGGGAGGCTGAGGCAGGTGGATCACTTGAGGTCAGGAGTTTGAGACGAGACAAGCCTGGCCAACAGGGTAAAACACTGTCTCTACTAAAAATACAAAAAAATTAGTTGGACGTGGTGGCACGTGCCCATAATCCCAGCTACTTGGGAGGCTGAGGCAGGAGAATTGCTGGAACCCAGGAGGCAGAGGTTGCAGTGAGCTGAGATCGCACCACTGCACCTCCAGCCTGGGAGACAGAGCAAGACTCAGTCTCAAAAAAAAAAAAAAAAAAAAAAAAAGTGAAAATCCATAAACACAGAAAGAAGATTAAGGATTCCCATGGCCTCAGGGTGTGGGGTAAATGCAGTGACAGAAATGACTGTGGGGTTTCTTTTGGGTGTGATGAAAATGTTCTAAAATCAGATAATGGTAACGGTTTCAGAACTCTGTAAATATAGTAAAAACCTCTGAATTGTTCACCCTAAAATGGTGAATTTTATGGTATGCGAATTACATCCCAACAAAGCTGTTTTTAAAAAATTGGGCCAGGAATTCAAGACCAGCCTAGGCAACATAGTGAGACTTCCTTTCTAGCACAAAAAAAAAAAAAAAAAAAAAATTAGCCAGGCGTGGTGGTATATGGCTGTAGCCCCAGTTACTTGGGAGGCTGAGGTGGGAGAATCGCTTGAGCCCAAGAGGTCAAGGCTGCAGTGAGCCATGTTTGTACCACTGCACTCCAGCCTCAGTGAGATCCTGTCTCAAAAAATGACTATAACCTAAATGTCCAACAATAGGGGCTTATTGAGAAAACTGTGATACAACTGATAGACAACTCTGCAGTGATTTTCAATGATACAAAATGTTGGTATGAAAATGTTTTAAGATCATTGAATAGTTAAAAAAGGAGTAATAGACTCCAAATAGAGTATTGATTTCCATTCTGTTATGTGTGTGCGTGTGTGTGTGCATGCAAGTGTGTGTGTGCATGTGTGTGTGCGTGTGTGTGCATACGTGTGTGCGTGTGTGTGAGCATCTATGTGTGCGCACGTGCGCGTGCATGCATGTGTGCGTGCGTGTGTGTGCATGCGCATGTGCGCGTGTGTGTGCATGCCTTGTGTGTGTGTGCACGCATGCGTGTGTGTGCGTGCGTGTGTGTGCGTGTCCGTGTGTGCGTGCGTGTGTGTGTGCTTGCACGTGTGTGTGCGCACGTGTGTGTGTCTGCATAAGAAAATGGACACATCGGCCGGGCGCCGTGGCTCAAGCCTGTAATCCCAGCACTTTGGGAGGCCGAGACGGGCGGATCCCGAGGTCAGGAGATCCAGACCATCCTGGCTAACATGGTGAAACCCCGGCTCTACTAAAAAAATACAAAAAAACTAGCCGGGCGAGGTGGTGGGCGCCTGTAGTCCCAGCTACTCGGGAGGCTGAGGCAGGAGAATGGCGTAAACCCTGGAGGCGGAGCTTGCAGTGAGCCGAGATCTGGCCACTGCACTCCAGCCTGGGGGACAGAGTGAGACTCCATCTCAAAAAAAAAAAAAAAAAAAAGAAAGAAAGAAAGAAAAAGAAAATGGACAGATCACCAAAATGTTACAGGTCCCAGCTGGGCATCAGGGTACATTTTATCCTTTTTCTGGGGAGGTGGTGGGGAAGCCATCTGAATTTTCTTTTTTTTTTTTTTTTAATTATTATTATTATACTTTAAGTTCTAGGGTACATGTGCATAACGTGCAGGTTTGTTACATATGTATACTTGTGCCATGTTGCTGTGCTGCACCCATCAACTCGTCAGCACCCATCAACTCGTCATTTACATCAGGTATAACTCCCAATGCAGTCCCTCCCCCCTCCCCCCTCCCCATGATAGGCCCCGGTGTGTGATGTTCCCCTTCAATTTTCTAATATTTCCACATAGTAAACATCTATTAGTTGTGAAATTTCTAAAAAGAGTGATTAAGAGATCATTCTTGCCCCTCCAAGGGTTCACAATCTAGCAAAGAAGACGAATACAAACATTGCAGAGGGCAGCCAGGAGACTGGGAGAGGGTGGAGTTCAGTTTTACTGAAGGGCTCCAGGGAGCTCTCCTGTGAGGGATGGAGTCTGAAATTATGGCTGAGGCCGGCCACGGTGCCTCACACCTGTAATCCCAGGACTTTGGGAGGTCAAGGTGGGCAGATCACCCAAGCCCAGGAGTTCAAGACCAGCCTGGGCAACATGGCGAAACCCCGTCTCTACCAAAGAAATACAAAAATTAGCCAGGTGTGGTGGCACACGCCTGTAGTCCCAGCTACTAGGGAGGCTGAGGTGGGAGGATCGCTTGAACCTGGGAGGTCAAGGCTGCATCGAGCTGTGATCACACCCCTGCACTTTAGCCTGGGCGACAGAGAGAGACTCTGTCTGGGGGGGAAAAAAAAAGGATGGCTGGAAGAAGCATTTGGGGGCAACATCAGAAAACTGAGCCTATGACCCTCAATGTCCAGGAGACAAATGGGAAGGTGCAAATGGCATTTCTCATCAACTGCTTCCAGAGATTTTGTGTCCTGTGTGGCCCAGTCCTCGCCTCATGTGACTGAATAATTCTGGATGGAGCTTGTGCCTTCCATACCCCTACAACCATTGGTGGGAGATTGAGTACATTTGCCAAAAACCTGTGACCAGGCAGTCATCAAACTCGCCTGGCAGCATTTGAGTGGGGTCTGGACCAAAGTCCCCTGGGGCAGCCACTGGGTGGAGGGTGCAAGTGTGGATGCAGAGAGTCAGGACACGGCCCCTCCGTCCCCTGCGGCTTCCCACCTCCACCTTCCCCTTTTCTTTCTGGTTAAACGCTGCTTCCGCTCATGCTGGGGAGATGCCTAGTGGGCTGTGAGCAGAAGTCAGAGGCTGTGAAATAAAACAACCTGAAAGATCAACAGGAAGCAGGGAGCTAAATCATGAGGAGAATGACCTCGAGAGGGCGTGGGCTGGGTTTGGTCTTATTTTTAGTGGTCATGGTGGTGACAGTGGTGGGGAATTGAGGCCAGAAGCAGGAAGCTGGGTTTCCCAGCCTCAGCTTTTGATGGTTTCCGGGTCCCCGGGGGCCAGCGAAGAAGCAGCCCACCCCTGTGATAAACCAGTACATTAAGTTGCCTTTGTCTTTGAGAGATTTTCGTATGTTTTTTGTGGAACTGCTACTGCCGCGAGGGGTCCCTCAAATCACAAATAAAGCAGAGCATGTTAACCAGTGTGTGAACACGGCCCTGCGCATGCTCTGTGAGTGAGCCCCACACACGCACAGAGGTGTGCTCACAACACGGGGAAGGGAGCTTTTGACAGGATCCAAAAGGCCCCACAATTTACCCCAAATTAAGAATCACTAATAAGGCCGGGTGGGGTGGCTCACGCCTGTAATCCCAGACCTTTGGGAGGCTGAGGTGGAGAATCGCTTGAGCCAGGAGTTTGAGACCAGCCTGGGCAACATAGCAAGAACCCCATCCCTGCAAAAAAATACAAAAAACGAGCTGGTCATGATGGTGCATGCCTGTAGTCCCAGCTACTTGGGAGGCTGAGGTGAGAGAATCATCCGTGCCCCAGAGGTCAAGGCTGTAGTGAGCCAAGATCGTGCCACTGCACTCCAGCCTGAGTGCTTCCTGGTTAATAGTTTCCATGTCTGGTAGTGACCCATTTCCTGGATAATAGATGGCCATCTTTTCCCTGTGTCCTCACATCATGGAAGGGGCAAGGACTCTCCCTCTGGCCTCTTTTATAAGGGTCATAATCCCACCATGAGGCTTCTGCCCTCATGACCCACATCACCTCCCAAAGGCCTCGCCTCCTAATACTTCCACGTTGGGGATTAGGCTTCAACACAAAAACTGGGGGCAGGAGCACACACTGAAACCATATCAGGTTGTCAAAAAGTTTGAATCTCAGTATTACAACTGATTTGCTGTGGCATTTTAGGCAAGTGACTTAATGTCTCTGAGCCTTAGTTTCCTCATCTGAAAGTGCATCTAAGTGAGATATGACACCTGAAAGCATCTAAGGGATATTTGCTGTATCTGAGTCTCTCTGGTGAGAGTGGGTGGAAAGGCATTCTGGGGCAAGCAAGGCCAGCGTGCAAATTAGCACCCAGACTGGTGGAAGGCACAGGGGACAGAGGAAGCTCGTGACGTAGCAGGACCTGGGTCAGCTGGGGGACAATTGGCAACAATTGTCCAAAGGCCCTGCCACAAAGAACCACTTCTTTTTCCTCTGTTTGAGCCCTCACCCCTCCTCCTTCCTAATACTTCACCGGTAACCTGTCTGCACACCCCACCAGGCATCTTGTTCTTACCTGGTTGACCTTTCCAGCTACTGCGTACTTTGTGTCCTGACTCCTCCAGAATCCTGGGAGTGCCTCAAGGCTAGTGAAATGGCCAGGAAGGAAAAACAGCAGAGGGGAGTCAGACAGACCTTGCTGCAAGCCTAACTCGACTGAGCTGTGAGACCTTGGGCAACTTAATTCCTCTGAGACTGAGTGTTTTCATCTGCAAAGAAGGAATCATTAAGAGTACCTTTCTCATAGGGTGGTGTTTTGAAGATTAAAGGAGGTATTGCATGTAGAGACTTAGATAGAAGGAAGTAAGCTCTCAACGAGTCTTACTTGTTATTTTTCTTCTTGCCCCCATCATGTGGAATGCAGCACTGAGCAGGGCCTCGGCTTCCAAAACTCAGCCGGGTGTCATCGCAGTCCTTCCCACAGACTTATTTTTCTGGCAGACACTTACATGACTGGCTTATTGCAAATACAGGAACTTTACTCCAAAGTGCCCTTTTGGGTAACTGATCCCAAACCTGGTGGCATGTCAGAATCATCTGAGGATGCTTTCTTGAACAACAACAACAACAACAAAAAAAAAAAAACAAAAAAAAAAAAACCAGATTCCCAGACACCACCTTACCTACCAAACCAATCTCTGGGAATGGGGCCTGGGAATCTGTACATTTAAAATGCCCCTCAGGTGGCTCAGATCCAGCCAGCAGATCACCATTTTAAAGGAAAACACCCTTCTCTTCTGTTAAAGCTTCTTGTTGGCAAGTTTTGAGCCATCTTGTTCCATTATTCAGAACGACCCACAACGGACAATGACAAGATGTGTTTATTCTTTCATTCATTCAACACATGTTCATTAAGTGCTTCCGGTCTAGAATAACAGCTGAAAGTTTAAGCTCTGGGCCAGTTCATACCCACTGGGATGGCTATAAACAAAAAGACAATAACAAGTGTTGACAAGGGTGTGGAGAAACTGGAGGCCCATACACTGCTGGTGGGAAGGTAACATAGCGCAGCCACTTTGGAAAACAGTCTAGCAGTTCCTCTAACTATTAAAAACATACGTTCTAGTTTCCCCTATCATCCAGCAGTTCCACTCCCAGGTGTATACCCAAGAGAGATGAATATGTATGTCCATCCAAAAACTTGCTCATGCTTGGTCATAGCAGCAGTATTCATAATACTGAAAAAGTGAAAACAACCCAGTTCATCAACTGACAAATGGATAAACAAGGTTGATCTATCCATACAATGGACCATTTTTTGACAATGAAAGGTAATGGAAGTGCTGACAGATGCTACAACAGGGACGAACCTTGCAATCATTTATGCTAAATGAAACAAGCCAGCCACAAAGGACCACAAATCATATAACCCCATTTATATGAAATGCCCAGAATAGGCGAATCTATAGAGATGGAAGTAGATAGGACTGAGGGGTTGGGGGGAAATGGGGAGTAACTGCTAACGGGTATGGGCTCTCTTTCTGGGATGATGAAATGTTCTAAGATTGATTGTGGTGATGGTTGCAGGACTCTGTTAATGCACTAAAAACTGTCTGATTGTATATTTTAAATGAGTGAATTGTTTGGTATGTGAATTAGATCTCCACAAATTTATTAAAAGTAGAAAGTTCAGGCTCTGAAGTCTGACGTCCCAGGTTGGAATCCTAACTCTGCTATTTCACTAGTTGGGCAATTTTAGGCAAGTAATATAACCTCTCCATGCCTTAGCTTCCTCACTGTAAGATTAATTTAGTTGATACATGAAAAAGTTTAGAAGAGTCCCTAGCCCATGAGAAGTGTTCAGCAAACATTAGCTCCTCTTGTTTTGAGCCAGCCATGTTCCAGATCTGTGTTGTCCAATACAGCAGAGAATAGCATTTAAAATGTAGCTACTCCCCACCGCTCCCCATCCAAAAAGGTAGCTACTCTGAATTAAGATATGCTAAAAGGACCAGGCACAGTGGCTTAGCACTTTGAGAGGCTGAGGTGGGTGGATCAATTGAGGTCAGGAGTTCGAGATATGCTGAAAGTATAAAACACACATCAGATTTCAAAGGCTTAGTATGCAAAGTAGAATATCTCATTAATATTTTTATAATAATTACATGATGAAATATTTTTGATATATTGGGTTAAATACAATTTATCTGTAAAATTAATTTTACCATTTACTCTTACATTTTAAAATTGTGAGCACTAGAAAACTTAAAATTGCATAGTTAACAACTAACATCATAATTAATGGTAAAAGACTGAATGCTTTCCCCTAAGATCATGAAAAAGACAAGGGTATCTGCTCTTGTCACTTCTATTCAACATTGTGCTGGAGGGGCTAGCCAGGGAAATTAGGCAAGAAAGTGAAATAAAAGGCCAGTTTGGAAAAGAAGAAGTAAAACTATCTCTGTTGACAAATAATCTTTTTATAGAAAACACTAAGATATCTACCCGCAAACACCAGGCTGTTAGAGCTAATAAACAAGTTCAGTAAGATTTCAAAATATAAGACCTGCATATAAAAAGTAATTGTATATCCATACACTAGCAATTAAAGATTCAAAAATAGAGTTTAGAAAACAATTTCACATCTAGTAGTATCAAAAGGAATAAAGTACATAAGCATAAATTTAACAGAAGTACAAGATGTGTACATTCAAAACTGTAAAATATTGTTGAAGGAAATTGAAGAAGACCTAAATAAATAGAACAACATCCCATAGTTGTGAATTGGAAGGCTTAATATTGCTAAGATGGCAATATTCCCCAAATTGATATAGCAGATTCAATGCAATCCCTATCAAAATTCCAACTGACTTCTTTGCAGAAGTTGATAAGCTGGTCAAATGAATGTGGAATGCTTGTAAAATGCATGTGGAAATGCAAGGAACCCCGAATAGCCAAAACAATTTTGAATAGAAAAATAGAGGATTCACACTTCTCAATTTTACACAAAGCTACAGTAATTAAGACAGTGTGGTACTTGTCTAAAGACAAAGACATAGAGATTAATGGAATAGAAATGAGGAACCAGAAATAACTCTCACAGTTTTGGTCAATTGATTTTCTTTTTTTTTTTTTCCCCTTAAAAATAAAAACAGAGTCTCACTATGTTGTCCAGGCTGGTCTTGATCTCCTGGGCTCAAGCAATCCTCCCACTTAGACCTCCCAAAGTGCTGGGATTTATAGGTGTGAGCCACCATGCCCAGCTGTCAATCAATTATCAACCAGGATGCCAGGACCATTCAATGGTGAAAATAAGAGTCTTTTCAACAAACAGTGCTGGTGCAAATGGAGATCCACATGCAAAGACAGCACAGGACTAAACCTCATGTTTCCTGTGTCCAGTATCAATGTGTGAAACTGGCTGGGATTAAACATCCAACGAGAAAGGAAAAACCCTTGTCTCTTCCTGGGATCCCAGCCACCAGAGCAGGGGCACCAGGCAGTATACAGCACCATCTAAAGAAGTGCCTGTGCTTTGACCCAGCAATTCCACTTCTAGAACTTTACATACACACGCACACATGTGCAGCTCGACTTAGGGGTGTGGTTATCTGCCGCAGCATTGTTCATAACAAAAAGCCCTGGAGGTAATCTGTCTTCATCAGTGGCGGCCTAGTTATGCTGCATTCATAAAGGGCCATAATTTATATAACAATTTAAAAAAAAGGATGAGAAAGCTCTGTATGTACTAAGGAGGAATGATCTCTAAGATCCATCACTAAGTTAAAAAATAAGGTGCAGAGGCCAGGCACAGTGGCTCACACCTGTAATCCCAGTACTTTGGGAGGCCGAGATGGGTGGATCATGAGGTCAGGAGTTCGAGACCAGCCTGGCCAATATGGTGAAACCCCGTCTCCACTAAAAAATACAAAAATTAGCCAGGCGTGGTGGCGGGCGCCTGTAGTCCAGCTGCTCGGGAGGCTGAGGCAGGAGAATTGCTGGAACCCAGGAGGCGGAGCTTGCAGTGAGCCAACATTGGGGCACTGCACTCCAGCCTGGGGGACAGAGGGAGACTCCGTCTCAAAAAATAAATAAATAAAAATAAGGTGCAGATAGTGTTCAAAGCATGTTAATTTGTTTATCGTGTGTGTGTGTGCGCGCGCGTGTGTGTGTGCATGTGTGTGTGCGTGTGTGCGCGCGTGTGTCTGCGTGTGCGTGTGTGTGCGCGCACGTGTGTGCGCGCGTGTGTGTGTGCGCGTGTGTGTGCGTGTGTGTGTGTGTGCGCGTGTGTGTGCGTGTGTGTGCGCGCGTGTGTGTGTGCGCGTGTGTGTGCGTGTGTGTGCATGTGTGTGCGTGTGTGTGCGTGTGTGTGTGCGCGTGTGTGTGCGTGTGTGTGTGTGTGTGTAGGGAAAAGGAGTGTTTGCATAGATACTAGATACTAGTGCATTTGGTTGACTCCAGGGAGAAACTGGGTGATTCGGCGAGGGATAGGAGAGAAATGTTTATCATACATCCCAATGTCTCTTTTGTATCCAGAGAAATAAATGCATATTCCAAAAATTAATAAAAGAAACCAGCAGAGGCCGGGCGTGGTGGCTCACACCTGTAATCCCAGCACTTTGGGAGGCCGAGGTGGGCGGATCACCTGAGGTTGGCAGTTTGAGACCAGCCTGACCAACATAGAGAAATCCCGTCTCCACTAAAAAGACAAAATTAGCCGGGTGTGGTGGCGCATGCCTGTAATCCCAGCTACTCGGGAGGCCGAGGCAGGAGAATTGCTTGAACCTGGGAGGCAGAGGTTACAGTGAGCTGAGATCATGCCATTGCACTGCAGCCTGGGCAACAAGAGTGAAACTCCATCTCAAAAAAAAAAAAAAGAGGCTGGGCGCGGTGGCTCATGCCTGTAATCCCAACACTTTGGGAGGCTGAGGCGGGTGGATCATGAGGTCAGGAGAGCAAGACCATCCTGGCTAACACAGTGAAACTCCATCTCTACTAAAAATACAAAAAAATTAGCAGGGCGTGGTGGCGGGCGCCTGTAATCCCAGTTACTCAGGAGGCTGAGGCAGGAGAATGGCGTGAATCCAAGAGGCGAAGCTTGCAGTGAGCCGAGATGGCGCCACTGCACTGCAGCCTGAGCAACAGAGTGAGACTCCGCCTCAAAAAAAAAAGAAGAAAGGAAGAAAGAAAGAAAGGAAGGAAGGAAGGAAGGAAGGAAGGAAGGAAGGAAGGAAGGAAGGAAGGAAGGAAGGAAGGAAAGAAAGAGAGAGAGAGAAAGAAATCAGGTACCTTCATTGCAGACCTTCTCAGAGCCTTAAATATGCTAAAAGCACTGGGACAAGCCAGATGTGGCTATCCCATGCATCCTTTCCCAAACTTGTTTGACCTCAGAAGCACTTTGGAGGAAAACACCTATTAAACTCTCCTGGAATAAAGGCAACCCATGGAGCACAGTTTGAGAAGTGCTTATTAGGTGAAAGTAGGGTAAACACAAAACACTATTCAAAGGCACAATGGTAGAGATAATGACTGCAATATAAATTCCTGTCATTCTAACCTCCTATTCAGTTTCCCTGGCCCTGCTCACAATGCTAGGTGTTTTTAAAACTACAGACTATAAATCATTTGTGGGTAATGAAATCAATGTAGTAGGTTACAACTAGCTTTAAAACAAATGAATTGGGATAGAACAGAAAATAACAGATGGTATGGCATTTAACACGGGTAAGTTTTGCTTTGTGAAGCACACATGCACACATGTATGCCCTGGTTTGTGTTGAAAAATGTATTTCTTACTGTGGATTATAGTCAAAACATTCAAAAAGAGATTGCTCTAGTGCTCCTCTTTCAGTGCTAGGGAAATTACCATGTGAGGGCTTCCCTACTTTCCCAGCTGAACCTGTGGGACCGCCTGCTGAGGGCTTTGGGGACAGGGGCCTCTCTCTGGCTGTGTGATTGCAGGACAGATTTTAGGATTAGCAGTGTCACCTCACTGGACCCAGAGAATGACAGAGGCCCCCTTTGTTACCCAATGTGCCCCAGAAATGCAACTGATCTTTCATTCTTTTTTCAAATGCTGCTCAGCCTTCCCGACCAGAAGCACCTTTCCCCCTGGGAAAAACAGGATTGTTTTTGGGGCTTAAGCTTCTAGGTTCAACTTAGACATCCAGAATGCAACTCCCATGCCTTCCCTTCTGAAAACTCATTTTGACTTTGATTCTTGGACATCTCTCTTTAGCCGTTGTGTTTTTCTTTCTTAAAACATTGTGCCTGGGTATAAGTCCTTTCCTTGCCCTGATTCTCATTCTCCGTGATGGGTGAGTATTGTTTAAAACTTCAGGGGGTGGCTGGGCACACGGCTCACTTCTGTAATCCCAGCACTTGAGGAGGTTGCAGTGGGAGGATCACTTGAGCCCAGGAGTTTGAGACCAGCCTGGGCAACAGGGTGGGACCCGTCTCTACAAAAAAAATTTAAAAGTTAATAGGTGTAATAGCATGCACCTGTGGTCCCAGCTACCTGGGAGGCCAAGGTGGGAAGATCGCTTGAGCCTGGGACTTCAACGTTGCAGTGAGCTCTGACCACACCACTGCCCTCCAGCCTAGCCAGTACAGCAAGACCCTGTCTCTAAATAAGTAAATAAATAACTTTGAGGAGTTTCATATTGACCAGTTGGAGCAAATATCCTGTGAAGCTTTATTTATTTATTCTCTATTAGTGATTGATTGATTCTCTATTAAGGGGTGCTTTGTCAAAGTTCCAGCACAGCCACTGCCAGCTGTTTGACTCTGGGCAAGTGGGCTTCTCCCTCTGTGCCTCTGTTTTCTCATCTGTTCAGTGGGGGTAATAAAATCTGCCTCCCAGGGAGGTTATGAGGATTAAATAACACAGTTTCTCCAAGGCATTTATCACAGTCCTGGCACATAGTAAGAGCTCAATTAAGAATTTTTTTTTTCAAGGCAGGGTTTTGCTCTGTCACCCAGGCTGGAGTGCAGTGGTACACAATCACAGCTCACTGCAGCCTCGACCTTCTGGGCTCGAGCAATCCTCCCACCTCAGCCTCCTGAGCAACCGGGACTCCAGGTGCATGCCACCACGCCCTGCTAATGAGAACTCATTGAGTCACTGCTCCTCGCGTTACTTCTTTGTAGTGTAACTCATCTGTTTCCTTGAAGCTTGAAGTGATCTGATCCACCCTTCTGTGTCTTTCAACGGGCCCATCAAGGTTTGTAAAATAGCTTTGAGCGTTTGGAAGCAGTCCCCAAACCTGCAGAGGTCTCTGCCCAGACTCCCAAGCTTCCTGTCACCTCCTTCGGTAGAAAGACAGAGTCTAGTGTCATGAAGAGTTCACGGAGGCTCTTCTGTGCCTTGGGAGAGCACACAGGGCCCTCTGAAGGGACCTCAACTTACCTTCCCTGTAGGTTTTGCTTAAGATTTTCTCCTGATTTTTGCACTGAATGGCCCCGATCCCAGGAAACTCCTCCATCCCGGGCAAACCAGGTCAGTCAGTCACCCTACTTTCCAGGCCCCCCTCTGGTGGCCTTTATCCCCCACCCAGGACTCCCTGCAGCCTCTCACTTGGAATCCCCCACCCTCGCGCACATGTACACTCTCTGCTCTCCTGCTTCCTGGGCCCTGGCTCCCTCATTCCCTGGCTTCAAAGGCCCCAGCTTCACTGGCATTTCTCAGTTGACTCATCCACCTTCGCAACTAATCTCTGTGTCCCTTGAGGCCAGGGACTCTGTCTTGTCATAAATTCAGCCTTGCGCCCCTCAGCAGATCCCACCACTTGAAGGGGAGGACTGGCACCTGACTGAGTGCTGGGCAGTTGGCTCAAAATCAGGAGAAAGCAGCTCCAGGGATCACCTCCTCCTCTCCTCCCTGCTCATTTCACACACCCAGGATGCCCCCTGCCCCTCTGGAATTCTACATGGATGCCATGGCCCCAGACATGAGTAGAATTAACTGAGAGTCCTTTTGACTAGAACCATCAACAGAGATGACAATGTGGACTCTGAGCCAGTCTTGCTCAATGGGCCATGTAATCAGGAACGATAGTGACCTTTATTTGAAAGCACTAATTCTTGCTGGGCGTGGTGGCTCACGCCTGTAATCCCAGCACTTTGGGAGGCTGAGGCGGGTGGATCACCTGAGGTCAGGAGTCCGAGACCTGCCTGGCCAACATGGAGAAACCCCGTCTCTACTAAAAGTACAAAAATTAGCTGGGCGTGGTGGCACATGCCTGTAATCCCAGCTACTTGGGAGGCTGAGGCATGAGAATCCCTTGAACCCGGGAGGCACAGGTTGCAGTGAGCTGAGATCGCACCACTGCACTCCAGCCTGGGTGACAGAGTGAGACTCCATCTCAATAAAATAAAATAAAACAAAATAAAATAAATCATCAATTCCTGAATTCCGCCTTGGTTGTAATCAATCAGAATCCTTCAGGATGGGGCCCAGGAATCTGCTTTTGAACAGGTAATTCTGACGTCAACTAAAAATCTAGAAACCATGATCTAGTTGTAGAACTTCCTTTACCTGCTGCACTCCCAGGTACCTTTCCTGGACTCAATCCCTGGCTCACACTCTACTGGAGGAGCAAATGTCGGCCCACCCAGTAATTTCAGAGCAGGGAGTCAGGTGGGGGGCGAGTGGCCCAACAGCATGGTCATTCCAAACGGATGATGTGGACAGGCCAGCCCCTTCCCCAGCCTGGGACAGACCCTAGAATCTGGAATTAGTAAAGGGGAAAAGTTGGTTCCAGAGCAGCCTGGCCAAAGACCCCCTGGCCTGGGGCTTCCCTCTTCCAGCATGTGGTCTTTGCAAAAGTGTAAACCCCAATATTAGTCTTGAGTTTTTATTTTATTTTTTCATTTTTATTGTGAGACAGGTCCTTGCTCTGTTGCCCAGGCTGAAGTGCAGTGGCACAATCTCGGCTCACTGTAGCTTTGACCTCCCGGACTCAAGCAACCCTCCCACCTCAGCCACCTGAATAACTGGGACTACAGGTGCATGCCACCATGTGAAGCTAATTTTTAAATTTTTGGTAGAGATGGGGTCTTGCTGTGTTGCCCAGGCTGTTCTTGAACTCCTGGGCTCAAGCAATACTCCCACCTCAACCTCCCAAAGTCCTGGGATTACAGATGTGGTCTACTATACCTGGCCTGTTTCGAGGTTTTTTTTTTTTTTTTTTTTTTTGTCTGAAGTGTTGCTCACCTGGAACTGGACCCCAAAAGAGGATTTTAGGAGAGTCACACAACCCTTGAAATTGACTACACAGTTGTGCCTCTGTGTGTGTAAATGCACATGTATGCTCATGTGCTTAATAATGGTTAATGGTGTGGACTGTGGAGTCACACTCACCACGTTTGAAACCTGGCTATACCAGTTTACAACCAGTGACATAAGTAACTCAACCTCTCTGAGGCTCTGCTCTCTCATCTGCAAAATGGGGATAATGAGAATATTTACCATATGGGTTGTTGCTAGGGTTAAATGAATCAGTACATGCAAAGCACCTAGAACAGCACTTGGCCTGCAGTAGATATTACTGATCATTAGCTGACAAAATAATAGCTTTTGGCACATCTTCAAAAGTCAATGTTCCAAAAGGAGGTTAAGAAACATTGACATTCTCTTGGGGCCCAAGAGGCAGTATCGTGGGGTGGTTAAGAGTCTAGTAGTCCCATCCACGAGCTCTGAAAGTTCTGTCAGTTTCAGCCGGGCTGGGGACAAGTAACTAACTGTACCCCTCTAAGCCTATTAACACGTCCTTAAACTGACAGCAACCATGGCACTCATTTCATGAGACTTCTGTGAGGGTTAACTAGGGGGCTGGATTTAGGGTGCTTAGCACAGTGTCCGGCAAGCATCAGTGAAGGCTCAGCAGCCATCACCATCATTTTGCTGCTGCAGGGGTTCCCAAAAGACAAGACTTCTCTATAATATCTCCTTTGCCAGCTTCCCAAAACACCATCCACCAAAGCAGTTGGGAAAATGGTCCACGAAAACCTCTCTCCATCCATCCATACTGTCTCTGAAGGGGTAACTTCTCCTCTGCAAGGGAGAGTTTTAACCAGGACAGGCTCCCTGCTCTCAGCCTCGGGGTGGAGAGAAACACTGAATACCCTCCGAGCTTCACCTCCTCCCCTTCAGCTGGCAAATGTGGCTTTCCTCTGCTTTTTCCTGGCTCCCAGGGCTCCTCCCAGCCCTGCTCTAGGTATCTCTGGGGCATCAGGGCGGCTCTGAAGACAGCTCAGGTGCCCTGGAGCCATCAGAAGGTGCCAGAAAGTCTGACACAGTGGCTCAGGAAGGACCTGCCTAAAAATAGAATCTCCAAATCTCAAGCCACACAGGAGTCGGAAGCCCTGATAGAGTATCGGGTGCAGCTTCCTCTCAGTGGGGGCTCCCTAAGGCCATGCCTCCCACACCTACTTAGCGCTTGCTAAAAGCAAACTCTGGGGACCACCCCGCCTGCCCGCCCCCGGAGGTTCAGCTGTGGTTCTGGAGGGGGAGGCCTGGAATCTGGAGGTGGAGAAGCATCCAAGCAATTCATGTGTCAAATAAGTTATAGCATCTCTTGAATACCTCTGGGAATGAGGAGCTCACCTTTGGCTGCCCAAGGTTGTGAGGAGGATGGAGTTAATGGTTAAGAGTGTGGACTTTGGAACCAGCAGCGGGTAGGGACCTCCGCTCTCCCAGGTGCTAGCTCAGCCACATTCAACCAGTTACTTAACTTCACTGAACTTAATTTCTCATCTGTGATCTAGGGACAGTAATTAATTGCAGGCATCTACTTCCCAGGTGGTCAAGAGGTTTACTTAAGCCAGTGTAGATAAAAGTGCTTAGCATACAACTTGACGTTGTCCTCCAGAAATGGCTGTTGCTAGAATAACAATGACAACAACAACAACAGCGAGAAAGTAGTTCTTTCTTATGTTAAAAGAACATCTCCCTCTCTAAGATGTATATCCAAGGGGATTCTCTCTGCCCTCTGAAGCCCCACTTCCTAATCTCTTTTTTGTGGCAGCCTTGCAGGTATCTGAAGGCAGGTGCCACATCCCACTTACTCTCCTCTCCCCGATATTTTTTTTCTTCCCTTTGAATATGAGGATTCTTAAGGCTGGGTGGCAACCTCCCAGGTACAATTTGAGGACGCAGTAGAACTCTCCCCCTCAGACCCTCCAGGCACCACAAATCACCCAAAGTGTCACATCTTTATTTCTAGAAGGCCCCCAGTAAAAATGTTTGTGATGGTGACTTAATGGCAGTCAATAGCCACTAGCACAAAACAGCTTTTGGAATGTGTTAGAAAAGGGGAGCAAGATACTCAGGAAGAGGGTCACAGGGCAGCCAAGGTGGCTGGATCCCAAGCATCCTCCTTGCACTGAACATGTGCTTCTCTCACCCACCCCCTCCTCAGCTCCCTTCTCTCTCCTGGTGTTGAACCTGTGCCCCAAGGCCTCTGGAATAACTGCCCCCACTCCACATTTTTCAAAAGGAAGGGAGAGAGAGGGCTGAAAACGTCCCACTGGATGGCCTTCAGGGGTGGGGAACATTGTGCATTTTTTGCAACTCTGAGAGGAGCCCAGTATCTTCCCGTGATGTAGAGGTTAAGTGCTCAGGCTTTGCAGAGACTGCCTTGGCACTGATCTCCCATCTACCACTTAACCTCTCTAAGCCTCTGTTTATTCATCTGTTAAAAAAAAAGAAAGAAAGAAAGAAAAAAAAAGCACGAATATCCACTTCACATGGTTACATTGAGAAATAAATAAGATAATCCCTATGAAAGTATCCTGCAAGCCTTTGCTACTGTGATCTCCTGCGCTACAAATGGGAAGGTTTCACCAGCCCCAGCGGGTCTCCACGGCCGTGACAGATTTGGTTTAATGTCCTGGGCGTCAGAGCTTCGCACGATGTCCCCTAGAGCCCAAAGCCTGGCGGTGGGACTGGAGCAGCTGTTTGTCAATGAGGAGAGATCAATGTTTCTGGACCAGGGACTGGGCTCTGCCACATCCCCAACCCGGAGCAGCCGCTCACATGGTACAGTTGAAGTGACGACCCTGGAGCTGCCCTTGAGCCCTTTATGACCCTGGGCTCGGCCATGGCGGCTGCCCCCCCCCCCCCCCCCCCACCGGAAGGAGATGGTCAGTTTCCTTGTCCTTTTCTCTCAACTTGTAGCAGGAGGACGTCCTGGAGGCAGGAATGGGTGTGGCTTTGCCGAAGAAGAAGTTTTCTAGCAGCCTGGGGGTTGCAGGAGGGGATCCTTCCTCTCCCTAACAGCCTTGAGCCAGGGACTTTAAACAACCCAGGGTGGATTTTCTTTCTGTTTGCATTTGGGCTCCGGGAAATTAAGCCTGATGTGTGGTCCTCCCAGGCCTTCCTGGAGAGGATCCCCGCCTTTCTCTCTTCCTCCCCAGCCCATTTATTGTGTAGCCCTTGTGGGCTGCTGGGTCCATCAGTGGCCAAAAACATTTTTTAAAATCTGCTAACAAAGAATACTTCCTCTATCTCACACTGCACTGAGGAACTATAAACTTTCTAACAGAAATGGGAGATCAGGAGTCAAAATATGAAACCAGAAAAAAAAACCCACTAAAAACCCAGACTGTTTTCCTGGAGGGCTTGCTGTAATTTGCACAAAGGGCTGGGCTCTGTCTCGCAATGACTGCTTGTTGGAAGGCAGCTGCCCCTGGTGGGGGGCAGACCATCCTTTTCTTTCAGGTCCAGCGACTCCCTGAGGCTCTGAGCTGAGGAGAACCCCAGTCGTCCGCTGGGAGCCCAACCTTGCCTTTATGGATGCAGTATCTGAAGGGAAATGACTCACCTAAGATTGCGGCTGAGTGAACCTTACCTTTCCTCTCCCAGGAGGAGGATGCCACACCTCATGTTTCAGAGTTAGAACTGTGCGCAAATCGCCACTATGTGATGTTGGAAGCAACAACGGATCTATATGTATGTATTAGACACTACAAAATAAAAGGAAAGAATGAAGATGAGTGTGCATCCAGTTTGCTTCATAGAAGCCGTTTTATTATCAGAAAGGTCAACATAGGATGTTTTGGGGATCAAAGGGAAGCCAGCACATCCATCCTCTCGACAAACCATCTTTACCGTAAACCGCACAGCCTGAAACTCAACCCATCTAATAAATCTACTTTTAGTCTGAGAGTACACACACACACACATACACGCTCACACACACACACATATAAATATATATATATACACACACACACATACATGCACACACACACATATAAATATATACACACACACACACACACACACACATATTTTTTTTGAGATGGAGTCTTGCTCTGTCACCCAGGCGGGAGTGCAGTGGCACAGTCTTGGCTCACTGCAACCTCTTTCTCCTGGGTTCAAGCAATTCTCCCTCCTCAGCCTCCCAAGTAGCTGGAATTACAGACACCCACCATCATGCCTGGCTAATTTTTGTATTTTTGTAGAGAGGGAGTTTCACCATGTTGGCCAGGCTGGTCTTGAACTCCTGACCTCAAGTGATCCGCCCCCCCCCTCGGCCTCCCAAATTGCTGGTATTACAGGAGTGAGCCACCATGTCCGGCCTTATTTATATTTTTTAAACATCGCAGAATGACTTGACCACAGTTTAAGGACCTGTCTTTCATGTGATTAGTGGGCATCCAAGTCTCTGATGTGATTTGAAGGACATGGAAGAGGCCACCCTGCACCCTAAAACTCTCCCCCAGCGTGCTGGCTCTGTGCCTGAAGTTCTATCATAGATTCTGCTGCACATTCTTTGGTTTGACTTTGTATTTCTGGGTTCCCCAGAAATAGTTCCAGGGTGCCAGCTGAGCATTTGTCTACCATGAAGTCATTCAAGTTCCAACTCGAATGACCACAACTTTTCCTGATTTTCCCCATTACCGTGCACTTGTTTTCTTCCAATCTGCACGGTTGCTGTTTTGCAGTGCTCTGACAGCCAGATGTCACGCGTCTCTCTCTTGCTACCTTCAAGATTTCTCATGCATATTACGCAAACATGACTAAAAATGACAGTAATGCCCATTTACTTTAAAACAACTGTTATTTTTATGTTATGATGTCCCCCTACTGTCATTATCACTATGCTTATACGATTTTACACAGGTATAATCAAGGCTTGGAAACTGTTTTGTATTCTTTATTTACCTGAAATTGTTTCATATGTACTTTTCCACAGATCTACTTAAACTTCCGTATTATCTTTCCTTTTTATTTAATATTATTTTACCTCTTTTATTTTTCCTTGGAGAAGGCATCATAACTCAAAAACTTCGTTATTTTCTTTCTTTCTCTCCTTCCTTCCTTCCTTCCTTCCTTCCTTCCTTCCTTCCTTCCTTCCTTCCTTCCTTCCTTCCTTCTTTCTTTCTTTCTTTCTTTCTTTCTTTCTTTCTTTCTTTCTTTCTTTCTTTCTTTCCTTCCTTCCTTCTTTCCTTCTTTCCTTCTTTCCTTCTTTCTTTCTTTTCAGATGGAGTCTCGCTCTATCATCCAGGCTGGAGTACAGTGGCACAGTGTTGGCTCACTGCAACCTCCGCCTTCCGGGTTCAAGTGATTCTCCTGCCTCAGCCTCCCAAGTAGCTGGGATTACAGGCACCCGCCACCACTCCTAGCTAATTTTTGTACTTTTAGTGGAGACAGGGTTTCACTGTGTTGGCCAGGCTGGTCTCAAACTCCCGACCTCATGATCCACCAGCCCTGGCTTCCCAAAGTGCTGGGATTACAAGCGTGAGCCACTGCGCCCGGCCCCTTATTATCTTTCATAACAGCAATGTGCTATTCCATCAATTTAATAAAACAAGTGTACTTAACTATTTTGTTGGACATTTGGGCAATTTCCAAGTTTTTATCACTGTGGATCTTGCTGTTATATCTTTATATAAACAGCTTTTTAACTTTTGACCAACATCCTGGGGATGGCTTCCCCAAAACTCCTTTGGATTTTGAGTTCATGGGAGAAAGGGACTGCACTTGCTGTTTCTTTGACATTGCATACTTTCTTTCTTTTTTTTTTAATTACAGGCAGGGCCTCCTCCCTATGTTGCCCAGGCTGGTCTCAAACTCCTGAACTCAAGTGATCCTCCTGCCTCAGCCTCCCAAGGTACTGGGATTACAAGTGTGAGCCACTGTGGCCGGCCATGACATGTCATACTTCTTATGCCCACCTCTCAACCCCCGACCTCACCCAGGAAAGAAATCTGCTCATCCCGAGCGCTCTATGCTTTTGCTGACTGATATTGCAGAGGGATAGCCCTGTCTTTCTTACTGTCCTTAAAGAAAGAGATAGACGATCTTTCTTTAGGAAATACCCTAATCCTTAACAGATTTGGCTGCCAGGACACGTTGTCCAATGGTGGTTGGAGAAAGACCCTCCCAGGAATTATGGAAAGAAGGACTGCCCAGTACACGAGGCCGGCTGCCCACACATCAGCTGCAGTTTCACGTGAATAGCGCTCCTTTAGAACTGAGCGGGTCCGGTTATTTCTGACCTGTGAGTGATGAAGACAAGGAGTGGTTCTTCACCCCAGCAAAAAGGGTCCTGGACTGAAAAATTCAAAGGCCTCGGTGCTGAGCCAAGGTCAAGTCTGATTGTGTTTCCAGATCAAGAACATTTCATGTTAAGCTATATGTATTCAATAAACAGAAAAAGAGAGATTATGTCCCATTAGTGGGACTCCTCACAGGCCCTCAACACTGTAACAACTGGTCTGTGGGGGCAGGATGGGCTCTTAGAGTCCCTGCCCTGCCACTTACCAGCTGTGCATCAATGGGCAAACCACTTGACCCCAGTGATTTCCTTGGAGGCTACACAATGGAGACAATGCTGATGCTAAGGGACTCCACAGAGTTATTGTGAAATTAAACAATGTAATATATGAAAAGTGCTTTGTAAATACGAAGCAGATGCCAAGGATTTCTGTTACTGGTATTTGGATGATCATCGTTGGCTAATTGGAGAACACGTCCATTGTGCTTTTGAATGGAGGCTGTGACCTATGGCTTCTCTTTTGAATATCAGGTAACTGAGCTTAACAGCTCAACCTAGTCATAAAACAATATGATTTCAATCATCATGATTGAATGTCAGTTTTTTTTTTTTTTTTCTTTTTGAAACAGAGTCTTGCTCTGTCACCCAGGCTGGAGTGTGGTGGCATGATCGCCGCTCACTGCAACCTCTGCTTCCCAGGTTCAAGCAATTCTCTTGCCTCAGCCCCCTGAGTAGCTGGGACTACAGGCGTATGCCACCACGACCAGCTAATTTTTATATTTTTTAGTAAAGACTGGGTTTCACCATGTTGACCAGGCTGGTCTCAAACTCCTGACCTCAAGTGATCCGCCCACCTTGGCCTCTCAACAGGCGTGAGCTACCATCCCTGGCCAATTGAACGCTATTTTATGTGTAAGACTCTGAGCTTCTGTGGAAAGAGAAGAGAGAGTTACTCACTGTGTGGGAGACTCTTCCCTGTCCATTATGTTATTCAATCCTTACCACGACTTTGCCTGATAGATACTATTATTCCCCTATAATGGAACAGAAATTACGTGGGAAAAGTCACATCTCTGTACATGCCACAGCCTGGGACCTGAACTCTGTCTGACTCCAGGGCCTATGTTTTCGCCTTGATATTTTGCTACCTCTTTGTCCCTAGGACTTCAGTGTAGATGGGCAGTAGGTCAAGAGACATAGACAGGAGGTACTACAGGAGGGAGAAAGGACAATAATAGCTTCCTATATGCATCAGTTAGCTATTGTGCATAACAAACCACCGCAAAATGTAGTGGCTTAAAATAATTCACTTGTCTTTAGCTCTTGAGTCTGTGGGTTGATGTGGTGGTTCTTCTGGTCTAGAACAACTTCGTGTGTGCACCTGTGTTCAGCTATTGGTCATCTGTAGGTTGATTTGTTGACCTTGGCTGTGCTTTCTCACATATCGAGGGCCTCAGCTGGGACAATGAGGCTGATTCAGTTCTGCCTCACTTAGTCTCTTATCATCCAGCAGGCTAGCCTGGGCATGTTCCCAAGGCAGAGACAGAGTTCCAAGAGAGAGCAGAGTGGGTAAGACCTCTTGGGGCCTAAGCTCACAACTGGCCCACCTGTCACTGCTGGCCAAAGGTGGGGGGCAAGGGTCAGGGGAGCAGGCGAGGCAATGTTTCCTGCTGGCCAAAGGGGAAAAAAACTAATATTTATGTTTAACATAAATTAAAATATTTAATCCTAATAATAACGTTTTTGAGATGGAAACTGCTAGTAGTCCCACTTTACAGGTGGGGCTATTGAGTTACGAAGGGACAAAGCAAATTTTCCCTAAGAAGCACTCTCTGTTAAGTGGCAGAAAGTTGAGATTACAACCCAGAAGTCACTCTCTTAGCCACTTGTGCCTACAGTATTTGCAACATGATGCTCCCCTGGGGAGGGGCAGAAACCAAGGCTGCTGAGGGAGATGGGGTAGGTTACACAGCACTGAATGCCTGCCTGTGCCACCCTGATAGGCACCCAAGTTGCCCAGCTTCTGTGACCTCCTTCTCCTGAGAAGGTGCCAAGGGAAGAGAGGGAAGGGGCCCTGGAGGATGGCATAGCCCAGCTCAGGCCACTGGCCCTTATATCACTGGAAATGCTTGTTTTGGTGCATTTAATTTTTTAAAAACGTCCCCTGGCTGGGACTTTCCATGTCTGGCTCAGTCAGAGAGCTGTTTGTCTGGGACGAGCTGGGAAGCCCTTGGACCTCGGAGGCCCCGATTGCCGCGTCAGCTCAGCATTGTAACAAAAATAGCCCTTCTCAGGGAAGGCAGGTACTTCCTCTGGCTGCGTTTCCCCTCTCAGCCCCGCCTGGCCCTCAGAAGAAAAGAGACACAGAAGCCACTGCACACAGGACTGGGACGTGGCTGGGGAGAGGGCTTTATGGGGACTCAACAGTAACAAAGGGAGGAAATGAATATGCAGTATTAGTAATTATACTGTACGCGTCCCAATTTGTATTTCAATATGTCATTTCCATAATAAAACTGCTGAAGCGAGTAACTAATGACACGGACTCATGTCAGGGAGTTGGGAGACGGAAGGGGTGACAGGGGCTTTTTTTTTTTTTTTTCCTAATAACAAAATTGCCTTCAGTGAGAAACTCTTTCATGGCAGACTGGCTGTTCACAAGGCAGATGTATTTCAGGAGATGAAGCTGCAGCCCAAACCCTTTATGGAAAAGGAGTCAAGGTTGACTGGCCAACTGTTGGAGCTCCCTGGCTTCCGCTACTGTGTGGAGTTATGCTCCGGGGCAGGGACACAGACTATAGGACCTCAAGGCTGGATAAGAACAAACAGAGATGTAATCTGAGCTTTGGGAAGCCCGAAAGCTAAAAGTATGAGCTGGCCAGTCTTGCAAATTTCGCTGTCCCATTTAAGGTCCGGTCTTTCGAATTTCGCTGTCCCATTTAAGGTCCCGAACCTATCATATTTCTTTTCTTTTCTTTTCTTTTTTTTCTGTGAGACAGAGTTTCGCTCTTCTTGCCCATGCTGGAGTTTCTATGGCGCGATCGCAGCTCACTGCAACCTCCACCTCCCAGGTTCAAGGGATTCTCCTGCCTCAGCCTCCTGCGTAGCTGGGATTACAGGCATGCGCCACCATGCCTGGTTGATTTTGTATTTTTAGTAGAGACAGGGTTTCTCCACGTTGGTCAGGCTGTTCTCGAACTCTCGACCTCAGGTGATCCGCCCGCCTCGGCCTCCCAAAGTGCTGGGATTACAGGCGTGAGCCACCGCGCCCAGCGCCGAACCTATTATATGTCTAAAAACCTCCCTGCCTTTGCATTTGCTGTTCCTTCCGCTTGGAGTGCCCTTTCTCCTTTCTTTTTCTTTCTACTTGTTCATTTGTTTGAACTGGGCATTATGGTCACCTTCCTAAAATCCAGCCCTGACCACCAGTTCCCAGATTCGGATTCCCTGCGTTGGAGAAATGTGCTCTGTGCAGGCCCTGGGCTGACATCTGCAACACTGACCGCATCACATGGTAACTGTCATTTCACTTCTCCCCTCCCACCTGGGCAGAGAACCCAGCACAGTAGGTCAGAAACTCCAGGCCAGGGCCCTTCTGAGGAAGGGGAGGAGGAGCAATCGCCAGAACCTTCTCCACCTCCCGATGATCGGGTCAGATTTACCTGGCTTTGCCCAAAGCACCTTTCTCCACTTACAGATGGAAGAGAGTACAGGAAAAATCACAGAGTAAGTGTCTGGTTATGAAAAAAATAATAACATCACCCCCATAATTGGATGGTGCTCTACGAATTACAAAGCCCTTTGGGAACCCTGTTCCAACGGATTCTCTCTTAACAACACTGCAAGGTAAGCAAACAGGAATTATAGTTATTTTCATGTCACAGAGAAGAAAGCCAAGACTCCAAGAGTAATTGACCTGCTCAAGGTCACATAGTGCAGATGTGTGTTTGGAGCTGAGACTTGAACTCTGGTCTCCAATTCCAACTCCAGGGCTTCTCCTACTGACATGGAAGGTGTCGTGATGGTTTCCTAAAGCATATCAGTCATCAGGTTGAGATTTTTTTTTTTAAATTATTTTTATTTTTATTTTAAGACAGAGTCTTGCTTTATCACCCAGGCTGGAGCGCAGTGGGGCGATCTCGGTTCACTGCAACCTCTGCCTCCCAGGTTCAAGTGATTCTTGTGCCTCAGCCTCCCGAGTAGCTGGGACTACAGGCGTGCACCACCGCACCTGGCTAATTTTTGTATTTTTAGTAGAGATGGGGTTTCACCATATTGCCCACGCTGGTCTCAAACTCCTGACCTTGTGATCTGCCTGTCTTGGCCTCCCAAAGTGCTGGGATTACAGGCGTGAGCCACCGTTCCTGGCCAGGCTGAGATGTTATTGTGGCTCTGCAACTAGTGGGCTTGGGTTACCTTTAGCTCAGATTTTTTTCTTTTCTTGTTTTTTTTTCTTTTTTTTGAGATGGTGTCTTGCTGTGTTGCCCAGGTTGGAGTGCAGTGGCCTGATCTCGGCTCACAGTGTCCCCCACCTCCTGGGTTCAAGCAGCTCTCCTGCCTCAGCCTCCCACGTAGCTGGGATTACAGGTGCTCACCACCTTGCCCAGCTATTTTTTTGTATTTTTAGTAGAGACTGGGTTTCGCTATGTTGACCAGGCTGGTCTCGAACTCCTGGCTTCAAGTGATCTGCGTGCCTCAACCTCCCAAAGTGCTGGTATTACAGGCTTGAACCACTGCACCTGGCCCTTTAGCTCAGATTTTTGAAGAAGCCAATAAAAAAGATTACGAATTTTATATACATGTACACACACACACATATATATACACACACACACATCTATATACAATATATAAACTCGCCTTTCCTGAAACTGATATCAGATGAATATTCTTTAGAATTATCCTCCAGTGAATTTTAATCTTAGAACAGGAAGTTTTGAGCAAAATGAAAGAAAATGAGGATATTCTCTAGCTGGGGGACCCTGGAAACACAAGCCTTTTGTGTTGAAGAATTACATAATATAGTTCAACCTTTTATTTCCTCAAAATCTCCTTTTTCGTCCACTGTCTTGTTCCCTCAGCTGAAAATTGCGCTTACACTTCACCATCCAAAGAAATAAAACAAGATCAACCAACAAGCAAATAAGAAAACTCTTGGCCAGGTGTGGTGGTTCGTATCTGTAATCCCAACACTTTGGGAGGCCGAAGTGGGAGGATTGCTTGAGTTCAGGAGTTTGAGACTAGGCTGGGCAACATAGCACGACCTCTTCTCTATTTAAAAAAAAAAAAAAAAAATAGCCAGGTGTGATGTGCACCTGTAGTCACAGCTACATGGGAGGCTGAGGTGGGAGGATCACTTGAGCCCAGGAGTTCCAGGCTGGAGTGAGCTATGATTGCCACTCCACTCCAGCCTGGGTAACAGGGGGCGACCCCGGCTCAAAACAAACAAATCAACAAACAACCAACAACAAACTCTTCCCTCAGCTCCGTCTTTTCTTCTGTTCTGCATTAGGTTTTTAGAAAGAGCATTCTCAACGTCTCCACATCTTCTTCCAAAACAACTTGCCTGCTCCATCTCCAAAACCACCAGCTTTATTGGGACCCTCCTTTTCTTGCCCCTGAACAGTTGCATCAGCCTTCTGAAGGGTTTCCCATCTATCTTCTGGCTGGGCCCATCCTCTTCGCAGCTCACCAAGAGGAGCTCTCCAAAGCCCCCAGGTTCCCATTCCTGACTCAGCCAGGATTCTTCAGACTTGATTCTACTGCTTGTGGGATGACCAGCAGAGGAGTTCCTGAGTGGGCTGTCGTCTCCCACTCTCAAAGCGTGGTCGATCCTCATGGGGATAGGAGGAGGGAGGGAGGTGGTAAAGGGCTGTATCTAAATCACAGACGGTACTGGAGATATGCTTGTGCGTGCGGAGAATATCTCCGGAAGGATACCCAGGAAACCAGGTGGTGGGGTGGTGGGAGTCCAGGAGTGAGAGAGAGATACCTTTTGTTCATTGAGTCAATAAACAAAAGGTGTCTCATTGTTATTGAGCCACAATTTGTCAGGTACTGTTTTAGGCACCCCTCTGCACAGCTCACATCTTCCCATGTGTGCATTCTCTTTACAAAAAATAAATAATAGCCATACCAACACGGTGAAACCCCGTCTCTACTAAAAATTAAAAAATTAGGCCAGGCACGGTGGCTTACGCCTGTAATCCCAGAACTTTGGGAGGCTGAGGTGGGCGGATCACAAGGTCAGGAGTTCAAGACCAACCCGACCAACATGGTGAAACCCCGTCTCTACTAAAGATACAAAAATTAGCTGGGTGTGGTGGCACATGCCTGTAATCCCAGCTACTGTGGAGGCTGAGGCAGAAGAATCATTTGAAACCTGGAGGCGGAGGTTTTGGTGATCTAAGATCACACCACTGAATTCCAGCCTGGGTGACAGGGAGAGACTCCGTCTCAAAAAAAAAAAAAAAAAAAAAAAAAAATTAGCCGGACGTGGTGGCACATGCCTGTAATTCCAGCTACTTAGGAGGCTGAGGCAGGAGAATCACTTGAACCCAGGAGGCAAAGCTTGCAGTGAGCCAAGATCATGCCACCGCACTCTAGCCCGGGCGACAGAGCGAGACTCCATCTCAAAAAAATAAATAAATAAATAAATAAAATAAATAATGATTTTAGGCTGAACATGGTGGTTCACGCCTGTAATCCCAGCACTTTGGGAGGCCGAGGTGGGCGGATCACTTGAGGTCAGGAGTTAGAGACCAGCGTGGCCAACATGTCGAAACCCCGTATCTACTAAAAATACAAAAATTAGCTGGGCGTGGTAGTGCACGCCTATAATCCCAGTTACCAGGGAGGCTGAGGCAGGAGAATTCCTTGAACCTGGGGGGCAGAGGTTGCTGTGAGCTAAGATCACGCCACTGCCCTCCAGCCTGGGCAACAGAGCAAGAATCCGTTTAAAAAAAAAAAAAAAGAAAGAAACTCTTTTAATAAATAAAATAGAGAGGGGAAAAAATCACATCCACACTATTGAACACTATGTGCCTATTCAAAAGGATGGGAAGAACACAAAGATATATACATATATAAATACATTCGAAAATGTATTTTTATGTAGGGAAACAAATCATAATGTATACTGTATTATTTTCTGCGTGTAAAAAAGTGTACATCTATAAAATCCCATATGTCTATGTTTGCATAGATGAAAACATTAATTAATTAATTAAGGTTAAAATGATTAAAATCCCAGAGATGGTGGTGAGTGCCTGTAATCCCAGCTACCCAAAAGGCTGAGGCAGGAAGATTGTTTGAGCCCAGGAGTTTGAGGCTCACCTGAGCAATATAGTGAGACCCTATCTCTAAAAAAAATTTTTTAAAAATGTTTGCATAGCTAAATGCAAACATAGAAGGAAAAATCTGGAAGGACTGTAGTGCATGTATGGGGGTATAACAGAATGAATGAGAATTACACTTTTTACACTATCTTATATATTTCTGTGTTATTTCGAATGTTTTTATGTGTAAAAATTAACTTTAATCTTGAAAAAGAAGCCAGAGACCATGGCTGGTCTCAGAGCCCCTCTCCCGGCAGGGTGAAGTTCCACGGCCTTTGAAGGCTACTTCTGGCCCTGGTTCTAGTCAGGGCCTAAAAGCTTCTCTTCTGTGGAAATAAAGCAAGCCTGTCGGCTTTGAAAACTGATAACACTGTACCTGAAGATAAGTCCAAAGCCCCCAGGAAGGCTGGAGTGAGTGGGAGGGCTGGGGGCGCTGCAAGACACCACATTGTTGATGGTGTCGTCCGGGTCCTGGCTCCAGGAAGCAACAATGAAAAGATATTGGCAACTTTGACATGGGGGAAATTGCTCTCTTCTGTGGGAAAGAGGATTCTGTTTTGAGGACAAAAAGCCACTTGCCCTGACAAAATGCTTAATTAGGAGATAAGCCAGGGAGCAGTGGGAGGGGTGTCGTTTGCCAGGGGTCCTGGGGAGAGTGTACACAGATGCTGTCCTCCATGTCCTGTGGTCAGGGCTGATCAGGGCTTCGCAGGCTGCTGGAGAAGCAGTGTATAAGCTATTACCACCAGGGCTCTCCTGGCCCCTGGACAAGCCATCGAATCTGTCAGGACCTTAGTTTACTCATCTGTAAACTGGCGACGGTAATCCCCACCTCACCAGGGGTGGAGAGGATTAAGCGAGACTCTGCATTTCAAGTTCTCAGCACAGTGCCAGGCACCTAGTCCCTGCTCAGTGACTAGTGGCAGATGTCACTGTGATTATTACAAAGGCAATTCCACACATTGGTAAGGACATGGGCTCTAGGCTCAGACCACCCTGGTAAGATTCTCAGCTCCCTCACTGACTAGCTATGGAATTCGGGCAATCTCTTGACCGCTCCATGCCTTCGTTTACTTATCAGTAAAATGGGGATAATGCTAGTACTTACCTGGTAGAGTTGTTGCTAAGATTAAATGAGCTAATGTTTGTTAAGTGACATATGTCTGGCCCAAAGCGGTCAGGGCTTGGTACATGTTAGCTGCTAGTATTGATAACAATGGTGGTAACCACAAGGTAAGTACGTCCTGAGGGTTTGAAGTCTTCTTTCCCAACAAACATTCTCTCACTGTCCAATCCTGTTAGGTTGAAAGAGATATGCAGCAGGATTCCCTTCTTCCTCCTGCCCAGACAGATAAAATAAAGAGGGAAGAGGTTTCATTTCCATGTCCCAGATGCCCCTGCTGGAAAGTTGAGGCCCAAGATTCTCATCTCCTTTGTTTCAAGACCCATGCTGTTTTCTCTCAATGTGGCTCCAGGCACTGGCCTGATAGTCAGTGATGTGGACTGAGTGCCACTTGCCTGCAGCTTTGGATAAGTCCCACAAGAGGGAAGGTGGCAAGTGCAGGGATTCCTAATTGGAATTTGAAACCTGAGATGGTCTAGTGGGCACCGCCACCCCTGAAGGTGGTGAACCTGGAAGTCTGAGAAGAGATGACCTGGGTCTGTCCCTAGGGGTTGGCACTGCTCAGATTTGGGCTCAGCAGTTTTTAATGGAATCATTTCTTCCCGAAAGGGTCAGGGAGTAAAGTACTCCCTGCAAATCATCTACTGAGGCAGTGGTAGTTGATGGACACCCAATCTCTTAGTGCCAGATGCAGATGTTACAGAGGGGTGGTCCACTAAAGAGGCTACACGACCCTTCTCAGACACCCATGTTTAAATTGCCAATTGCTGGCCAGCCATGGTGGCTCATGCCTATAATCTCAACAAGTTGGGAGGCCAAGGCGGGTGGATCATTTGAGGTCAGGAGTTTGAGACCAGCCTGGCCAACATGGTGAAACTCCGTCTCTACTAAAAATACAAAAAAGTAGCCAATTATGGTGGTGGGCGCCTGTAATCCCAGCTCCTCGGAAGGCTGAGGCACGAGAATTGCTTGAACCCAGGAGGCAGAGATTGCAGTGAGCCAAGATCATGCCACTGCACTCCAGCCTGGACAATAGAGTGAGACTCAGTCTCAAAAAATAAAAAATAAAACAATTAAAAATAAAGTGCCAATTGCCACAGGAGAGTCATCAGCATAAACCTTTATGCATATGTTAAGAGCAAATCACAAATTAATTGGCAGCTTCTTGAAAATTAGAATGACACTGAAGTGATGAAGACACTGTGTGTTGGGGAGAAGGGATAGGAAGTAGACATCTTCATACACAGCTGATGGGAGCAAATAAACTCCAGGACAATTGGATAAAACCTTTCTCTAACCTCAACAATGTACAAATGTCTATCCAGCTATTCTCTTTCAGGGAGGATTCCTAAGGAAATAATTAAGGATGAGGGCAAAGATTTTGCTATAGAATATTTATTGAAACATTGTTTACAGCAGCAAAATATATCTGGAAACAATTTAATTGTCCACCATTGGGAGACTAGTTAAATAGTTAAATTAATTATCATGCAGCCATACAATGGAATATTGTACAGCCATTAAGATATCATAAAAGCATACTTATTGACCTGGAAAGATGTTCATGATTCATTATTGAGTGAAAAAAAAAAGAGGTTACAAAACTGTCTGTATGGTATATAATTTTCAAGAAAAAAATATACATACATGCACACTTTGTAGGTAGGGAGAGCATTTTTTTACAGAGAACATGTAATCCCGGGCCTTATGCGGAATGTTTCTGCATTATGGCAACACAGCTTTTTCCCATAACATGTTTTTACTTTACCCAGAAGGTTCGGGGATTTACAAACCAAGGAGTCTAAGTGGGAAAATAGGTGTTTGTGTGTATATATCCACCAAAAATGTTATCACTAGCAACTGGGATTTTGATAATTTTTATCATCTTCTTTTTTCTTTTCTTTTTTTTTTTTTTGAGATGGAATCTTGCCTTATTGCCCAGGCTGGAGTGCAGTGGCGCCATCTCGGCTCACTGCAACCTCTGCCTCCCGGGTTCAAGTGATTCTCCTGCCTCAGCCTCCTGAGTAGCTGGGATTACAGGCATCTGCCACCACGCCTGGCTAATTTTTTCTATTTTTAGTAGAAACGGGATTTCGCCATGTTGGCCAGGCTGGTCTTGAACTCCTGACCCCAGGTGATCCACCCGCCTCCGCCTCCCAAAGTGCTGAGATTACAAGTGTAAGCCACCATGCCCGGCCTATATCTAATTTTTTCATCTTTGTATTTCTGTAATGATTATTTACTTATTTTGAAATTTTTTAAGTCTTTTTTCTTTCTTTCTTTCTTTCTTTAAAGACTCATGGAAATCTAGATGGCCAGAGTTCTACGAGACTTGAAAGGGAGAGGAGGGGAGTGGAAAGGAGACAGCAATAAACTCCAGTTGCCTCAGAATCTCATCTGCAGCCCCTCAGGGACTGATGCCCCTGACATTTCCAGAGACTCTCTTAGACACATGCCACCAATTGCCAGGCCTTCTTTTCCGTGGTCACATATCCTTGGGGTGATGGTGCGGACAAGTACCACGTGCTAGATGCTGTTTCTGAGCAGACACTGGGTATCTGCCACGTGGCCACTTCATTTTTGGTTAGGCTTGGAAAAGCGAAAAAAAAAAGGGAAACCAAAACCACTGCTGCACCGGAAAAACGTGAATGGGAACCGGGGGGGACACATGAAAAAGAGAACTTCAACCCAAGACAACAGTGTGCAGAAAAGAGAGCTCCTGCCTTGTGTGTGTGCGCGTGTGTTTTAGCCACAGCCAATATTTTATGAAAATGCCATTAAAGTGAATATAAGCATATATAAAAATAAGTAAATAAAAAGTAAATAAAACATACAGTGATAACTATTAGAATATAAGAACGTTATACTGAATAAGTATATTATACCAAACATTTGTGTTAGAGGAACTCTATACAACACTAATGAATTTTTTTTTCTTTTTAAAATTTTATATCACAGTAAGATAACTGTAGTTTGTTTCTGGGCAAGAGGCTACCCATGTTGAAGTGGAATAAGGTTTATTTTGACAAATATATATATATTCGGCACCTATGAGTGGAGGACATAGTTATATCTTCCAAGGGTAATTCCGATTCCTTCTTTCTGTTTATTTCTTGCCCTATTTTTAATTAATCTTTTTATTTTGATATAATTATAGCTCTTGTCTACCCTTTACCCAGTTCTCTAATCCTGCAAAGCTATCATACAATACCACAGCCAGGATATTGACACTTCGTACAGTTAAGCTACAGAATATTTCCATCACAAGGATTCCTCATGTTGACCTTTTATAGACACACCTACTACTTCTCTTCTGCATCCATCCCCTCTTTAATCCCTGGCAGCCACTAATCTGTTCTTAATCTCTTTAATTTTATCACGTCCTTTTTTTTTTTATTTTAAGTTTTGAGATACATGTGCAGAGCGTGCAGGTTTGTTACATAGGTATACATGTGCCATGGTGGTTTGCTGCACCTATCAACCCATCATCTAGGTTTTAAACCCCACATGCATTAGGTATTTGTCCTAATGCTCTCCCTCCCCTTGCCCCCAACCCCTGACAGGCCCCAATATGTGTTGTTCCCCTCCCTGTGTCCATGTGTTCTCATTGTTCAACTCCCACTTATGCGTGAGAACACGCGGTGTTTGGTTTTCTGTTCCTGTGTTTGTTTGCTGAGAATGCTGGCTTCCAGCTTCACCCATGCCCCTGCAAAGGACATGAACTCATTCTGTTTTATGGCTGCATAGTATTACAGGGTGTATATATGCCATATTTTCTTGAGCCAGTCTATCATCGATGGGCATTTGGGTGGGTTCCAAGTCTTTAGAATTGTAAATAGTGCTGCAATAAACATACGTGTGTATGTGTCTTTATAGTAGAATGATTCATAGCGCTTTGGGTATATACCCTGTAATGGGATTGCTGGGTCAGATGGTATTTCTGATGATATAGAAATGGAATCATGTAGTGTGTAACCTTTTGGGATTAGCTTTTTCTTTTCAGTGCAATTCCTTTGAGATTCATCCAGAAGGTTGTTTCAGTATTTCATTCCTTTTCAGTGCTGACTAGTATCTCATGCTATGGATATACTAGTTTGTGTAACCACTCACCTGTTGAAGGACATCTGGGTTGTTTCCAGTTTTTGGCGATTACAGATAAAGCCACTGTAAACGTTCATTTACAGATTTTTGTATGAACACAAGTTTTTCTTCCTCTTGGTTAAATGGCCAAAACTACAATTGCGAGGTCATATGATTGTTGGATATTTAGTTTTGAAAGAAACTGCTGGCCGGGCACGGTGGCTCACTCCTGTAATCCCAGCACTTTGAGAGGTCGAGGCGGGTGGATCACGAGGTCAGGAGATCGAGACCATCCTGGCTAACATGGTGAAACCCCCTCTCTACTAAAAATACAAAACAACCCAAAAATTAGTGGGAGGCTGAGGCAGGAAAATGGCGTGAACCTGGGAGGCGGAGCTTGCAGTGAGCTGAGACCACACCACCGCACTCTGGCCTGGGCGACACAGCGACACTCCGCCACAAAAAAAAAAAAAAGAAACTGCCAAACTGTTTTACCATGTGACTGTACCATTTTACATTCCTACCAGCAGTGTGTGAAGGATTCCATTTCCCCACATCCTCATCAGATGTCACTTTGTTTTATTTTAGCTATTTTGATAGGTATATGATGGCTATCTCATTGTGGTTTTAATTTGTGTTGAACATCTTTCCATGTGTTTATTTGCCATCTGTATACCTTCTTTTGTGAAATGTTTCTTCACATCTTTTGCCTATATGCTAGTTGGATTGTTTGCTTTTTTCTAACCGTTGAGATTAGAGAGATTTTTATACATTCCAGATACTAGGCCTTTGTCAGATACGTGGTTTGCGAATATTTTCTCCCAGTCTGTAGCTGGTCTTTTCATCCTCTTAACAGGGTCTTTCATACAGGAAATACTTTTAATTTTGATGGAACTCAATTTATCAGTTTTTCCTTTTAGGAATCATGCTTTTTATGTCGTCTGTGAACTCTTTGCCTAGCCCTAGACCCTAAAAGTTTTCTCCTATGTTTGTTTCCAGAAGTTTTATATTTTTATGTTTTACCTATAAGTCAGTGCTCCATTTGAGTTAATTTTTATAAAAAGTATGAGACTTAAGTTGAGGTTCTCTCTCTCTCTCTCTCTCTCTCTTTTTTTTGTCCTATAATGCCCAATTGCTCCAGCACCATTTATTGAAAAAGCTATCCTGGGAGGGTCAGTTTCATTTTAATAAGTATTTTTATACTTTTGGAGAACAACTAGAATTTCTGTATATATACAGAAGTTTAAAAGAAAAGTCTGTCTTTCCTCCGTTGAATTGCATTTGCACCTTTGTCAAAAATCAGCTGAGCATATTTGTGTTGGTCTATTTCTAGATTCTTTACTGTCTTGTTAATCTACATGTCTATTCATATGCCACTACCACACAGTTTTGATTACTCTGTGTGTGTGCATAAATCTACTTGATTTTCTTTCTTTCTTTCTTTCTTTCTTTCTTTCTTTCTTTCTTTCTTTCTTTCTTTCTTTCTTTCTTTCTTTCTTTCTTTCTTTCTTTCTTTCTTTCTTTCCTTCCTTCCTTCCTTCCTTCCTTCCTTCCTTCCTTCCTTCCTTCCTTCCTTCCTTCCTTCCTTCCTTCCTTCCCCTCCCTCCCTCCCTCCCTCCCTCTCTCCCTCCCTCTCTCTCTCTCTCTCTCTTTCTTTCTTTCTTTCTTTTTTTTTTTTTTTTTTTTTTTTTTGCAAAGTCTCATTCTGTTGCCCAGGCTGGAGTGAAGTGGTGCAAAGTGGCGCAATCTCGGCTCATTGCAACCTCTGCCTCCCGGGTTCAAGCGATTCTCCTGCCTCTGCCTTCAAAGAAGCTGGGACTACAGGCATGTGCCAGCACCTTCGGCTAATTTTTGTATTTTTAGTAGGGACGAGATTTCACCCTTTTGGCTAGGCTGGTCTGCAACTCCTGAGGTCAAGTGATCTGCCTAACTCAGCCTCCCGAAGTGCTGGGATTATAGGCATGAGCTGCCGCGCCCGGCCAATTCTCAAGATTTTCTTTTCTTTACTTTTTCTTTCTTTTTTTTTTTTTTTTTTTTTTTTTGAGACGGAGTCTCGCTCTGTCGCCCAGGCTGGAGTGCAGTGGCGCGACCTCGGCTCACTGCAAGCTCCGCCTGCCGGGTTCACGCCCTTCTCCTGCCTCAGCCTCCGGAGCAGCTGGGACTACAGGCGCCCGCCACCAGGCCCCGCTAATTTTTTGTATTTTTAGTACAGACGGGGTTTCACCGTGTTAGCCAATATGGTCTCGATTTCCTGACCTTGTGATCCACCCGCCTCGGCCTCCCAGAGTGCTGGGATTACAGGCTTGAGCCACCGCGCCCGGCCAAGATTTTCAAGATTTACTATACATAACAAAGGAAACCAAAACTGTTGCTGTGCAGGAGAGCTGTAGCTGCGAAACATAGGTGGTGGCTACTGGCTCCAGTATGCATGTGTGTATGTGTGTCTATATACATATATAAATAAATGTGCATATTCATGTATCATATAACATTTTGGTCAACCATGGACTGCATATATGATGGTGGTGTAAGATTATAATATTGTGTTTTTACAGTAACTTTTCTATGTTTAGATACACAAATATTTACTATTATGTTACAATTACCTATAATATTCAGTACGGTAACAGTCTGTACAGGTTTGTAGCCCAGGAGCAATAGGCTGTGCCAGATAGCCTACGTGTGTAGTAGGCTATAATATCTAGGATTGTGTACGTGCACTCTATGATGTTCACATAGTTATGAAATTGCCCAATGACTCATTTCTCAGGAAGTATTTCTGTCATTAAGTGACACATGACTATATATATTATATACACACAAAGTCTTAAAATCTGGTTTGAAATCAAATAGATTGATACCTACCACTTTATACTTTTTAATTCAAAATTGTTTTAGGTATTCTAACTCATTTACCTTTCCATATAAATTTTGGAATAATTTTGTTCATATCTACAAAAAATCTTTCCAGGATTTTGATAGAAAATGTATTAAATCTGTGTCTCATTTTAGGAAGAATTGACATTTTTACTATGCTGAGTCTTCCAATCCATTAACATGGTATGTTTCTCATTTATTTAGCTTATCTTTGATATCTTTCATCAGCATTGTGTCATATTCACCATACTAGTCCAGAGCTATTTGTTGTTTTGTACCTAAGCATTTCTCTAAAGAAAAAATTTGTCAATTTTATTGATTTTTTTCAAAGAAACAACTCTTTATTTTGTAGATTTTCTCTATATTTTGTACTCTAAATTTTGTTTGTTTCTACCCTATACTATTTTCTTCCTACTGCTTGCTTTGGGATATTTTGTTCTTCTTTTTCTAGGTTTGTGAGGTGAGAGCTTGTTGATCTCAGACTTTCCTCTTTCCTGATGTATTCATTTAGAGCTATAAACTTCCTTCAGTACTGTTTTAGCTTCTCCTCACAAATTTTGATATATTGCATTTGAATTTTCATTCAGTTCAATGTATTTTTACTTTTCCCTTGTGTCTTCCTCTTTGATTCATGGATTATATGGAAGTGTGTTGTTTAGTTTGCAAGTGTTTGAAGATTTTATTGTTATCTTTCTATTATTAATTTCTAGTTTGATTCTATGATAGTTGAAGAACACACTTTGTAGGATTTTATGATTTTATATTTGTTGAACTTTTTTTGCAGCCCAGAATATGATCTAGCTTGGTATCTCTCATGGCCACTTGAAAAGAATGTGTGGCTGGGCGCGGTGGCTCACGCCTGTAATCCCAGCACTTTGGGAGGCCGAGACGGGTGGATCACGAGGTCAGGAGATCGAGACCACCCTGGCCACCAAGGTGAAACCCCGTCTCTACTAAAAATACAAAAAAAGAAATTAGTCGGGTATAGTGGCGGAGTGGCGGGCGTCTGTAGTCCCAGCTACTAGGGAGGCTGAGGCAGGAGAATGGCGTGAACCCGGGAGGCGGAGCTTGCAGTGAGCCGAGATCGCCCTACTGCACTCTAGCCTGGGTGACTGAGCAAGGCTCTGTCTCAAAAAAAAAAAAAAAAAAAAAAAAAAGAAAGAAAAGAATGTGTATCCTGCTAGAGTTGGGTCAAGTGTTGAGTAAATGTTGATTAGATCATATTTGTTGAAGATGCTACTGAATTCTTCTATATATCCTGATTTTCTGTCTAGCTGTTCCATCAATTATTGAGATAAGATTACTGAGGTCTACAAGTATAATATTGAATTTATCTATATCTCTTTTCAGTTTTAGCTTTATGTGTTTTGCAGCTCTGTTGTTTGGTGCATGTGCATTTAGGACTGATACATCTTCCTTATGTATTGACTCCTTTATTATTATATTCTGTTCTGTCTCTTGTGTTTTTTATCCTCTGAAGTATACTTTATCTGATATTCAAATAGCCATATCTGCTTTTCTTTGATTAATACTTGCATGATATATCTTTTTTCATCTTTTTACTGCCAAACTGCTTATAGTGTTACATTTGAAGTGAGGTGGTTTATTTTTTGTTTTATGGTTTTTTTGAGACAGGATTTCACTCTATCACTGAGGCTGGAGTGCAGTGGCATGATCTCAGCTCACTGCAGCCTCTACCTTCTAGGTTCAAACAATTCTTCCACCTCAGTCTCCCAAGTAGCTGGGACTACAGGCGTGCACCACCACACCTGTCTAATTTTTGTATTTTTTGTAGAGACTGGGTTTAACCATGTTGCCCAGGCTGGTCTCAAACTTCTGAGCTCAAGCAATTGGCCTGCTTAGGTCTCTTAAAGTGCTGGGATTACAGGCATCAGCCACCATGCCCAGCCTCAAGTGTTTCTTGTAGACAGCAAGTTTGGTCATGTTTTTAAATTCATTCTGTCAATCTCTATCTTTTACTATTAACTATAAGCACCATGTTATAAATCGATTTCTTGAATTTATTCTAACTGTCTAACTGAAATTTTTTTTTTTTTGAGACAGAGTCGTGCTCTGTTGCCTGGGCTGGAATGCAGTGGCACGATCTTGGCTCATTGCAACTTCCGCCTCCCCTGTTCAAGCGATTCTTGTGCCTCAGCCTCCTGAGAAGCTGGGATTACAGGTGTGCACCACCATGCCCTGCTAATTCTTATATTTTTGGTAGAGACAGCATTTCACCATGTTGTCCAGGCTAGTCTTGAACTCCTTTTAGTGTATTTTACAATTTATATCTAATGTAATTCATGATATGTTAGACTTAATTCTGCCATTTTATTTTTTGTTTTTTGTTTGTTCCGTTTTCTGTTTTTCATTTTTTAGAATTTTATTTTGATTTCTCTACAGTATTTTTGAGAGTATCTCTTTGTGTAGCTTTTTATGGAGTTTTATTACAGTCTACTTATATCATCACTTTACCAGTTCATATGAAGCACAGTATCCTTACCTCTCTTTACTTATCTTTATCCTCCTCCATTCTTTGCCATCTTCCATATATACCATATAGTTAAGAGAATTATATATCCTGTGATATAATTATCTTAACTATTTCCTCTACATACATTTAGAGCAATGTCAGACAGCTGTATTTTCTTTCACCATCAACATATAATTTTAAAAATTCAAGAGGAGAAGGAAAGCCTAGTATATCTACATATATTTTCACTTACATGTTCTTTCTTCCTGATGTTTCAAAGTTCCTTTTTTTAAATCATTTACTTTCTTGTTTAGAGAAATTTTTAAGCCATTCGTTTAGGGTATATCTGCTGGTGACAAATTCTCTTAGCTTTCCTCATCTGAGATGTTCTGATACTCTCTTCATCTCTGAAGGATATTTTCAGTAGGCATAGGATTTTCAAGTGACAGCTGTTTCAGCACTTGAAAAAGATTGTGCCACTTCCTTATGGCTTCCATGGTTTTTGATGAGAAACGTACTCTCACTTGAATTGTTTTTCCCTACAGATGAAGTATAATTTTTCTTTAGTTACTTTCAAGAGTTTGTCATTAGTTTTCAGAAGCTTAGTTTATGGTGTATCTTGGAATCAGAAGCTTAGTTTATGGTGTATCTTGGAATCAGAAGCTTAGTTCAATTATGGTGTATCTTGGAATGAATTTATTTGGATTAACTCTGGGGTTCACTAGGCTACTTGTATCTGTAGGTTTATATCTCTTGACAAATTTGGGAAGTTCTCAATCATTATTTCTTCAAATACTTTTCCAGCCTTGCTGTCTTTCTCCTCTCATTCTGGAACTCCAATGATAAGAATGTTAAATCATTTGTTATAGTCCCATAAGGCTCTGCTCATTTTTTTCAGTCTATTTTTGTCTCAATTATTCAGTTGAGTAATTTCATTGTTCCATCTTCCAGCTCCATTTTTCTTTCTTCTGCCTCCTCCATTCTGCTGTTAAACCTATCTACTGAGCTTTTTACTTTTGTTATTGTACTTTTTAGTTCTATAGTTTCCATTTGGTTCTTTTTTATATCTTCCTTTTTTGCTGAGACTTTATATTTATTCATATATATATATATATATATATATATTTTTTTTTTTTTTTGAGACGGACTCTCGCTTTGTTGCCCAGGCTGGAGTGCAGTGGTGCGATCTTGGCTCACTGCAAGCCAGTGAACCGGCTCACCCGGGTTCACGCCATTCTCCTGCCTCAGCCTCCGAGTAGCTGGGACTACAGGAGTGCACCACCACGTCCGGCTAATTTTTTTGTATTTTTAGTAGAGACGGGGTTTCACCGTATTAGCCAGGATGGTCTCGATCTCCTAACCTTGTGATCCGCCCGCCTCGGCCTCCCAAAGTGTTGGGATTACGGGCGTGAGCCACCGCGCCTGGCCTTATTCATATATATCAAGTATGTTTGTAATTATTCATTGAAGCATTTTATTGTAGCTATTTCTGTTTCATCTAAGCACTGTCATCTATTTTTAAATTATTTTTAAAATTGACAAACACAAGTTGTATACATTTATAATGTGCAACATGTTCTGTATATATGTATATATACACAGTATGTATACATTGTGGAATGACCAAATGAAGTGAACTAACATATTCATTATCTCATATATTTATCATCTTTTGTGGTGAGAACACATGAAATCTACTCTCTTAGCAATTTTCAAGTATGCAGTATGTTGCTATTAACTATAAGCACCATGTTATAAATCGATTTCTTGAATTTATTCTAACTGTCTAACTGAAATTTTTTTTTTTTTTGAGACAGAGTCGTGCTCTGTTGCCTGGGCTGGAATGCAGTGGCACGATCTTGGCTCATTGCAACTTCCGCCTCCCCTGTTCAAGCGATTCTTGTGCCTCAGCCTCCTGAGAAGCTGGGATTACAGGTGTGCACCACCATGCCCTGCTAATTCTTATATTTTTGGTAGAGACAGCATTTCACCATGTTGTCCAGGCTAGTCTTGAACTCCTAACCTAAGGTGATCTGCCTGCCTCGGCCTCCCAAAATGCTGGGATTACAGAGATGAACCACTATGCCCAGCCCTAACAGAAGTTTTATCCTTTAGCCAACATCTCCTCAATTCTCTCTCCTGCTCCCATCATCTTTTGAGTGTCTTTTTCATTTGGTTCGAGATCTTGCTGGTTCTTAGAATGATGAATGATTTTTTTTTATGGAAACCTGGAAATTTTCCTGTTATGTTATAATGCTCTGCATTTTATTTAGACCTTCTGTTTCATGTGGCTTTCCCTAACACCACCATGGCAGGGGAAGAAAAGGTACTGCCTTGTTACTGCTAGGTAGAGATAGAAATCCAAGTTCCTTTGTTGGTCTCCAAGGACACCTGAGGGGGCACTTTGTTAAATTGTGCAGGAATGGGAGCGCTCCTGTGGTCTCCACTAATCACAGGGGGGAGGGCCCTTATCACCAGCTGGTAAGATTGAAGGTCATGGCCCCCTATTCTGCCTTCTCTGACATCATTCTGGTGGAGGAGTGGGGAAGGCGTATTATAGCCTGGCTAGGGTGAAAGTTGAGGCTCCCCACTTGGCCTTTTCTGATGAGAGCGTGGGTGGGGTCACAGTTTCTCTGTGGTACTTGGCTGGAGTAGAGTGGTTATTATCTAAAAGTTTTTGTCTTGCTAGGCTGTCCCTTTCCTGGTCCTTTGGCTAGAGAGAATAGGCTTCTGTTGAGACTGTTTTCACCTCTGCACTTTTTGGAGTGTCCAGGTTACTGACTTCTTCAGCTCTAAGCCTGGAACATATAAGGCAAAAATAAAATCCAGAGAATTAATCACTGTGTTGTTCCTAGGCTTCTGAGATCTCTGGGCAGTCTTCCTTTCTCTCTCCACCTTTTAGAGTTGTCTTATGCTTGTTTTATATATAATGTCTAAGGTTTGGGGTTGTGCTTAGGAGGAATAGAGAAAAGTATGTCTACCCCTTCTTTTTGAAAGTAGAAATTCTTTCTGCCCCGTTTTTATTTACACCTCTTAACCAAAGCAAAAGCCCACTAAAATTTCAGTATCATCCCAACTTTCAGCGTAACTCATCAACACTTTCAAGCGATCAAAATCCTTTGCTAATAGAACGTCTCCATGAGATATTTTGGGCCCATCTTTCCAGAGAGCTAATCAGGCCTGAGTTATTCAAGTATCCTCTCTGGGTAAATCTGTTATCACAGTAAAATTAACCCCATCAAAGGTTGTTAAATCTCCATAGTTCAAAGAGGGAAGATAGTTTTACACTCCGAGTGGCTGTCCTAAAAACACCAAAATGCCCAGCTGTTGGGTCTTGCTTTACCATGTCAAAACTCCGACTGGTGGCTGGTGATGTCCCCAAATTAAGTATCTGCAGCCCACATCCCACTTTTTAGATTTGATCTCCTGGAGATGTGGCCTAAATTCATTCCTATTATGTTTCTTTCAGCAAAGCAAGTGACCAAAGTCGAATCAGAAACAAATCTCTGAATATTATGAATAAAGAAGTTTCCTTTGAACTGAGTCTTTTTACTGTGTTTCCCAGAGATTTCCTGTGCAGCTTCAAAAGGAGTTCACGACCACTTTGATTAAGACTTTATCTCAAATCCTAATGGAGACAGGCATTTTCTCAGAATACCCTTAAGTATGAATGTTAGCCAGTTATATAGCCTTGTTAAAAAAAAAAAAAAGCAACATAACCTCTCCTTGGGTTCCACACTAATAAAATGATTTTCTTCATTAGAGGTGAGAGGCAGCTATTTATCCAGCTCTGAACCCTGTGGCAGGAAAACTTCTGGAAACCCAGAGAACTTTTCTGTTGGTACCATGTTTGCTCTTAGGTTTGTCCTGATATTGATCAAACATGGACAAACTGCTGTGTGTTGCAACTAGATAATATACTGTCTTTTATTTCACTATTTTTTTAGTTATTTGGGGATTTGGAGAAAGAGGATGGGGTGGGGGATGGTTAATGGAGACAGATGGCCAATGCAGTTATCACTTGAAAAACAGGTTTGTCCTTCAAAGATGACAACAGTGGACTCTCAATGGCAGGTGAAATTTGAAAAAGGATTAGGAACGGATTACCTAAGAAAAAAAGAACAGGTGCATCCAGGGTGCTCCAGTGAGCAGGGAGGGGCTTCAGCGTTTGAATGACACCCTCAAAATAGTCCTTTTGCATTTCAGTTCTATTTGTACTCTGGACTTTGACAATGGTCAGTGCTGGGTGAGTTTGGGCTCATCTTAAAGATGGGCAAAAGACAGAATGAGCTAAGAAGTTTCTCTCCATTCTTTGACAGGAAAACAGAACTTAAAGATCATATGTTGTACTTTTCAGTGAAACAGATATACAGATGTACCTGAAGAAAAGGCAGGAAACCCACAACTCTGCGTGAGCCCCAGTTCTCCTCTTCGCAACCCTGAGAATAGGTAGGGAAAGAATATTAATTATCTGGGGAAGGTGGCAGTAAAGTCAAGGCAAGAATTTCCATAAGGGAACTTATCAAGGAGTATTATGGATGGAAGTGATCATCTGGCCCATACTCATTAAAAAGATGAAGAGACTGAACCCTAAGTGATGCAATGACCTGCCTAAGGTCATGACAAGTTATTGGCAAAGTCACAGCTGGAAATCAGGGAGTCAGGTCCCTTTTATCCACCCCAGCCCTTTTCTTTATGCTATGAGTAGTGCTATTTTGGCTAGGCACGGTGGCTCAAGCTTATAATCCCACCACTTTAGGAGGATGAGGAAGGAGGATTGCTTGAGCCCAGGAATTTGAGACCAGCCTGGGCAACAACATAGTGAGACCCTGTCTCTACAATAAATAAATAAATATGTGTGTGTGTGTGTGTGTGTGTGTATATATATATATATATATTTATCTCCAGGAAGCGTGGTGGCTGCATCTGTAGTTCCAACTACTTAGGAGGCTGAGGCAGGAGGATTACTTGAGCCCAGGAGTTTGAGGCTGCAGTGAACTATAATTGTGCCATTGCATTCTAGCCTGGGCAACAGAGTGAGACCCTGTCTCAAAAAAAAATTTTTTTAAAGAGTGATACTATCTTAACAGGCTTGGCTTATGTGTTTCCCTCAAAAGCTGAAAGATGGGAACAGGGGGTTCTGAGCCTACATTCTGTTCAGCAGAGGGACTCCTTGAGGAGCTCTAGGTTTTATAGTACTGCACTCCCACCTGCATGGACCAATGGCCCCTGCTGTCCTGCTGCTGCCAAACGTTGGGAGAGGAGGATCTGTAGGGGACCTCTGGGAAAGATAACAGCAATCAAATAACAATAACTACTTATGGAGCGCTTTGTCCATGCCAGACGCTGGACCAAGTAGGCATCTTATAGGCATTATCTCATTTGATTCTCATGATAATCTTGTGAGGGAAGTATAATTATCATTCCCATTTTGCAGACGAAAAACTGAGGTTCAGAGGAATTATGTAATTTGCCCAAGCTTATATACCCCCTAAGTAAATGACAGAAATATGATTTGCACCCATCTTTGTCTGGCTCCAAACTTCAAGCTTTGGACCCTGTGTTGTGTGACTTGTCAAGACGGACTTCACTCTGAGCTCCCCAAGTCACAGGAGACATTTGGGTGGCTGCTTAACTCACATACACAAAGGAAATGAAATTTGACATATACTGGCTTTGCTGTTTCTGGATGGAGGTGGTTAGTGGGAGGGTTGATGTCTTTGGAGGGCACTGAGCTCCCTCGAGATGGTACTGGGCACTCTGGTGTGACCTTGAAAACATGATGGCTGCACAGTCCAGCTCCACTCTGACTGTGGCTGACTTCGTCTCTGGGATGTGGCCCAGCAGAGCTCCCTGAAGGCAGAACTTTGGGTAGGTGACATTTGTCACATGTCTCCACTCCCTTCCTACTTAGGGGTTGCCCACTCTGGGCCAAACCCCATTTTCCCTCCTATGATCTCCAAGATTTTAGCTCTCTTCTATCAGTGATTCCCAAGCATAGCTGCCCACTAGAATAACCTAGGAAGCCTTTTTAAATTGTTAGTATCTGGACCGCATTTCAAGAGATTCCAATTTAATTATTCTCAGTTGTTTCCCAATTAAGGTTGCCAGATAATATATAGGATGCTCAGTTAAATTTCAATTCCAAATGACAATGAGTACTTTTTAGCATAAATATGTCGCAAATATTACATGGACCATATTTATACTAAAACATGATTTGTTGTTTATTTCAGATTTAAATGAACTGGATATCCTGTATTTTCGCTAGAAAAATTTGGCAATCCGATCCCCAAGTGATTCTGATGTACAGGCACAGGCTGAGAATCTGCCATATGCGATCCACAGTCCTTGCAAATGCACTTATGCCTTACTCTCCACTTCACAACCTCTGGCCAGGGCAGCAAATGCATGCATTTTCTTAGGGTCTTCTGTGGATAATGGCTGAGTGTCTGCCCTCTAACTCAGCAGTGGGGCTGATCATGTGAAGGGGAAGACAGACACCGTGAGAGGTCACTGTTGGTGCTCATGGGAGGTTGGTAATGTCTGATAAATAACTGGAGGTGCTATCTACTCCCTGGGCTGGTCCTGTATGGAATTCCTAGTAATTGAACAATGCTTACGCATGATGCTTGCTGGGCCATGCAGGGGATGCCATGGATGCTCTAGAAGAACTCACAAACTGGGAAGGGAGAATCCGAGTTTCCTTTACTAGAAATTTTAATCTACAATCTAATGAGGATTAGATTGGAACCAGTACCCCTTTATGCACATAAACCCAATTAGTAAGATTGCATACACTTATACCCAACCAATGGGTGCCTGGACAGAACTGAATGAATATATGTGCATTGTAAGCAGGAAGAAGGAATGTCTTGCCACTTCAGGCTGGAGACCAAGAAGAGCTCCAGCTCTACCACTTACTAGCTATGCCATCTGGGTCATGGTATTTATTTTTCTTCAGTCTCTATTTCTTCATCTGTAAAATGGGAATGATGTAGGCTGGGCGCGGTGGCTCACACCTGTAATCCCAGCACTTTGGGAGGCCAAGGTGGGCGGATCACGAGGTCAGGAAATTGAGACCATCCTGGCTAACATGGTGAAACCCCGTCTCTACTAAATATACAAAAAAAAGTGGCCAGTGGGCGCCTGTGGTCCCAGCTACTTGGGAGGCTGAGGCAGGAGAATGGCATGAACCCGGGAGGCAGAGCTTGCAGTGAGCCAAGATCGCGCCACTGCACTCCAGCCTGGGCAATAGAGTGAGACTCTGTCTCAAAAAAAAAAAAAAAAAAAAGGAAATGATGATAATAGGTCATGGAGAGAGTATGACGGTGAAATGAAACTGTGCATGGAGTATGAGTGCTGGAATACCAACACACCTTAGAGATACTGCAACTTTGGGGTTTTGATTCCAGACCACCTTCATAAAACAAATGTCACAATAAAGCCGCTTACATGAATTTTTTGGTTTCCCAGTGTATATAGAAGTTATGTTTACATTATACTGTATTTTATTAAGTATACAATAGCATTATGTCTAAAACATAAATGCACAAATCTTAATTAAAAATACTTTATTGTGGCCAGGCACAGTGGCTCATGCCTCTAATCCCAGCACTTCAGGAGGTCGAGGTGGGTGGATCACCTGAGGTCAGGAGCTCAAGACCAGCCTGGCCAACATGGCAAAACCCCGTCTTTCCTAAAAAAAAAAAAATTAGCCAGGCTTGGTGGTGTACACCTGTAGTCCCAGCTCCTCATGAGACTGAGGCAGGAGAATCACTTAAACCCAGGAGGAGGAGGTTGCAGTGAGCTGAGATTATGACCCTGTATTCCAGCCTGGGCAATAGAATGAGAATTCTGCCTCAAATAAATAAATAAATAAATAAATAAATAAATTAAATAAAAAAGAAAGAAACTTTATTGCTCAAAAATTCTAACAATCATCTAAGCCTTCAGGGAGTCATAATGTTTTTGCTGGTGGAGGGCCTTGCCTCGATGTTGATGGTTGCTGAGTGATCAGGGTGGAGTGACTGTGGCAATTCCTTAAAAAAAGACAACAGCAAAGTTTGTTGCATTGATTGACTCTTCCTTTCACAAAAGATTTTTCTGTAGCATGTGCTGCTGCTTGATTTCACCTTACCCTCAGTAGAACTTCTTTCAAAATTGGAGTCAATCCTCTTAAACCCTGCCATAGCTTTTTGAACTAAGTTTATGTAATATTCTAAATTCTTTGTTGTGATTTCATTAATGTTCACAGCATCTTCACCAGCAGTAGGTTCACTCTCTTTTTTTTTTTTTTTTTTTTTTTTTTTTGAGACGGAGTCGTCGCTCTGTTGCCCAGGCTGGAGTGCTGTGGCCGGATCTCAGCTCACTGCAAGCTCCGCCTCCCGGGTTCACGCCATTCTCCTGGCTCAGCCTCCCGAGTAGCTGGGACTACAGACGCCCGCCACCTCGCCCGGCTACTTTTTTGTATTTTTTAGTAGAGACGGGGTTTCACCGTGTTAGCCAGGATGGTCTCAATCTCCTGACCCCGTGATCCACCCGTCTCGGCCTCGCAAAGTGCTGGGATTACAGGCTTGAGCCACCGCGCCCGGCAGGTTCACTCTCAAGAAACCACTTTCTTTGCTCATCCAGAAGAAGCAACTCCTCATCTGCTCAAGTTTGATCATGAGATTGCAGCAGTTCAGTCACATCTTCAGGCTCCACTTCTAATTCTAGTTCCCTTGCTATTTTCACCACATCTACAGTTACTTCCTTCACTGAAGTCTTGAACCCCTCAAAGTCATTCATGAGGATTAGAATCAACTTCTTCCAAACTCCTGGTCATGTTGATATTTTGACCTCTTTTTATGAATCACAAATACTCTTAATGGAGTCTAGAACGGTGAAACCTTACAGCAGGTTTTCAATTTACTTTGCCCAGATCCATCAGAAGAATCATGATCAGTGGCAGATACAGGCTTATGAATTATATTTCTGAAATAATGATTTGAAAGTTGAAATTGCTCCTTGATCCATGAACTGAAGAGCAGATGTTGTATTAGCAGACATGAAAATAATATTAATCTCCTTGTACATCTCCATCATAGCTCTTGGATAACCAGGTGTATTGTCAATAATTAGCAATATTTTGAAAGGAATCTTTTTTTTTTTTCTGAGCAATAGGTCTCAACAGTGGGCTCAAAAACAGTAAACAGACGTGCTATTATCCAGGCTTTATTGTTTCATTTATAGAGCACAGACGTAGAGATTAGGCATAATTCTTAAGGTCCCTAGAATTTTCGGAATAGTAAATGAGCACTGAATTCAACTTAGAGTCACCAACTGCATTAGCTCATCAGCCTCTATCAAGACAGTCAGCCCGGCCTTTGAAGCTTTGAAGCCAGGTATTGACTTGTTCTTTCTATGACTTCTTTAGCTATGGAAGTCCTAGATGGCATCTTCTTCCAATAGATGGCTGTTTCATCCACATTGAAAATCTGTTGTTTCATGTAGCCATCTTTATCCATTATTTTAGCTGGATCTTCTCAATAACTTGCTGCAGCTTCCACATGGAGATGGCTATGTTATTATGGAGATGGCTTGTTTCCTTAAATTCGTGAACCAGTCTCTTCTAGCTTCCAACTTTTCTTCTGCTGCTTTGTCACTCCTGTTAGCCTTTATAGAATCAAATAGAGTTAGGGCTCTGGATTAGGCTTTAGCTTAAGGAAATGTTCTGACTGGTTTGATATTCTATCCAGACCACTAAAAACTTTCTCCATAGCACCCATAAAACTGTTTCACTTTCTTATTATTGACATGTTCACTGGAGTAGCACCTTTAATTTCCTTCAGTAACTTTTCATTTGCATTTACAACTTGGCTAACTGGTGCAAGAGGCCTAGCTTTCAACCTATCTTGGCTTTGTCACTAAGGTTAATCATTTCTAGCTTTTAATTTAAAATGAGATACATGTGACTCTTCCTTTCACATGAACACTTTCTGGCCATTGTAGGGTTATTAATTGGTCTAATTTTAATATTGTTGTGTCTCAGGTAATAGGGAGGCCCCAGAAGAAGGAAAGAAATGGGGGACTAGCTGGTCCGTGGAGCAGTCAGAACACACACAACATTTATTGATTAAGTTTGTCATCTTTTGTGGGTGTGGTTCATGGTGCCCCAAAAATTACAATAGTAAAATCAAAGATCACTGACCACAGATCACCATAACAGGTATAATAATTATTTGAAAGTTTGAAATATTTTGAGAATTACCAAAATGTGACACAGAAACACAAAGCAAGCACCTGCTGTTGGAAAAATGGTGCCAATAGACTTGCTCAATGCAAGACTGGCACACATTTTCAATTTGTGAAAAATGCAGCGTCTTGGGAATGCAATAAAGCAAAGCACGATAAAATGAGATGTGCCTGTACTAAGCATGCTATAAATATTAGCTCTTATAATGACAGCATGTCTAAGACAATATGGGACCCTATTACCCATGTTTATAACGCACTCAAAAGTGTCCGTGTCCATGTCCAAAGAATTTAAGAATAAAGCTACCAAGAGAAGACCTTTCCTTCAATACCAGTTTAGTCTAGGATTTGATAGAGCCTAAATCTTTGAAGACTGTGAAACCTGACACAGGAAATGGAGAAGAATTTCCCAATTCTAGTCTCCCTGTTTGGCATTTTCTAGTAAATTTTACTTTCACAATGATGCAATAAGTATCCCAAGTCTAGAGCAGGTTCTTGCAACTGTATGCCAACATGTTATTCTCATGTGCCTGCCTGTCTGGGATGGGTGTTTTTAGGGTGTAGTTATATGAAAGTAGCCTCTGATTATGTTTCTGACTTTTCCAGGTAGGTTATAATTTCAGACAGTTGTTTTGACGTGACTCTTTGGCGAGGCACACATATCTGTGAGATCTTCAGAACTCTGAATTAGAATGACATGAAAAATTTTAAGCTATTCTAATACATGAGTAGTGTGTCTTGATACTGTTTTGTTTTGTCTGAGATAGAGTTTCACTCTTGTCACCCATGCTGGAGTGCAACGGCACGATCTTGGCTCACTGCAACCTCCGCCTCAGCCTCCTGAGTAGCTGGGATTACAGGCATGCACCACCATGCCTGGCTGATTTTGTATTTTTAGTAGAGATGGGGTTTCACCATGTTGGCCAGACTGGTCTCGAACTCCTGACCTCAGGTGATCCTCCCGCCTCAGCCTCCCAATGTGCTGGGATTATAGGCTTGAAGTCACCGTGCCCAGCCTTGTTACTGTTGTAACATGCAAAGGGTCAGCTGTATGCAAACAAAAGTTAATTTCCAGAATAAGGAAGGAGAAAGAAAAGGAAAACATGAAAACAAACTATTCCTCACTTTTATGACTATTTCTGTGGTGTGTGGAGAGGATATATAGTCGTCCTTCTGTATAAATCCTGCTACTCTGGCCCTAATTTTGAGTTTACATTTCATTGTCTGAAAGACACAGCAGTTAAGGGGCCTGCTTTTGTATATGCATCTGCATGTGTATGCCTGGGTATGAAATAAGTCCTGTGAGGTTGGAAGGTTTTGGCTGTTTGCTCACTGCTGTGTCCCTGCACCTAGAACAAGCCTGGCACACCGGAGACTCTCAATATCCTCTGATGGAATGAATTAACGTATATGTAGAGTATGTGCTCCTGGATCTGTTATCCCTGATAAACATACTCACTTCAGTGCTCATCAACTTTCTCACCCATGAGAATTATGCTTTGGATAAGGAAAGGGAGAGGGACAACGTATAGGCTACTGGTAGGAGAGACAGAAAAAAGAGAAAGAGAACATAGACTTCAGAGGTGAGGACAAGGTGGGTGGTAGGCAGGTGTCCAGGCAGAAGGTCAGGAACTAGAAGCAGCAGATTTTGTATATCCTCCAAAGTTGGGTGGGGGGCTGTCTTCCAGATTATTCAGTCCAGGCGTCCTGGGCCCCTAGACTAGGAATGAGGCTACTTCAACTTTCCTTTCTTTCTTTTTTTTCTTTCCAAAAAAGAACCAATGGGAAGCAGTCTTTTCCAGAGATAAGGCAGATTGGGTGACCTAAAATGCCGATCTTTTTGCCTTGGGCTAGAATTTTACCAGCTCGGTGTGGTCACAATGGTTCTCCCATGCTGTTCCAAATACTTCTGGGCAGTGACATCCCAGTCTGCGATTCATGAACATAGGAGAGATGAATTAATGAAGCTTTCTGGAATAGTGGAGAGAGGCAGACTCTGTGGCGATGGAATACCCTCTTCATCAGCAAGGACACCGAGGCACCAGATGACGAGATTGTTTATTCAAAATTACACAGTAGTTCGGTAGAAGAGTTGGCCCAAAGCCCTGGTCTTCTAATTTCTTCTCCCATCTTCTTGTCATTTTTGGTTTTGTTTTCCCTAAAAATCCTCCAGGACTCTTGTAGCCTGATTCTATCCTGACATGCACACCATTGTGTTTTTGTTTTTTGTTTTTTGAGACAGAGTCTAGCTCTGTTGCCCAGGCTGGAGTGCAGTGGTGTGATCTCAGCTTACTGCAACCTCTGCCTCCCGGGTTCAAGCAATCCTCCTGCCTCAGCCTCCCGAGTAGCTGTGATTATAGGTGCATGCCACTATGCCTGGCTAATTTTTTTTTTGTATTTTTAGTAGAGATGGGGTTTCACCATCTTGGCCAAGCTGGTCTCAATCTCCTGACCGTGTGATCCGCCCACCTTGGCCTCCCAAAGTGCTGGGATTACAGGCATGAGCCACCACGCCCAGCCACGCACACTACTTTTTACAGTTTCAAAAGTTTCTTCATGTATACCCCTTCAGCAAGGCAAGCATTGTTCTTCCCACTTTGTCGATGATAACACGGATTATCTGAGAGGTTAAGTGACTTATACAAGTTCAGCTAGCTAATAATCAGGAGGAAAACCCTTTGCCACTTGCAAACTACCTTGCCCTTTCATCTCTTGATGCCTAATATTTTACCATTAGAATGTTATTCCTTAAAGCTTAAGGCACTGGTCATCTTTAATTCCAAATGCCTCCAGGGAAAGTCATATTTAAGCTAGTCTGTCACTGATACCTGCCACTTTAATGTACATAAATTTAGAAACTTTTGCTGAATTAATTAAAAAATAAGGAGATGTTAAAGGAACCAGGGCCTGAAAGACTGAGAAGACACCCTAGAATGGAGGATATGTGAGAAAAGCTCCATCTGACTTCTAATTTAGTCTCAGGCCACTGCCTTCACCGCCTGGTGATTCCTGAAAATTCTCCATTAGAGGCATCTTATAACACAGGAGACCCATGTTGTCACCAGATCTGTCACCAGCAGTAAGGACAGGGGAAAGGGCAGCTGAGTCTCTGCACTTTTTTGTAATGGAACCTCAACCATCTGGCTCAATGGGTTTCTGGCTTCTCCACGGAGACAGCATTTAGATATTTAAACTTTAATGTGAGTGACTCAGGAATAGTTTTGCAGACAGCATCAAATGCCTCTTCTCACCACTGGAGCAAGAAGCCATGAACGGCCAGCACCGAGGCTCTGACCAGGCAGGGAAGGGCATTCAAGCCTTTGACTCGTGACCTAAGCCCCAGTATCGTGCCATGCATGTGTTAGGTGCCAGGGCCTGGGGATTCTAGGAGGACCAAGGCGTGCTTCCTGCCCTTGATGAGCTCATAGTCTAATGAGCCCTCTAAGTACTGGGTGTTGGACAGGAGAAGCCCAGGAGTCTGCTGAACCAGGAAGAGGCTGCCAGACTCACAGTTCTAGAAGAAAGGAGGGCAGAGTCCAGGAGAGCTGAGATAATGCCTCCAGGAGCAGGTGACACCCAGTGAACACCACTGTAGGGTGGAGGCTACTTATTGCCTGCCCATGTCTATACCCACTGGTGAGTGTGTGGGTGGTGGTGGGGGGTATGGGGAGTGGTTAGAGGAGGCCTGGTCAGCACTTTTAGGCCAGTGGGAGAGAGTCTCACAGTTCTCCTTGCTCCTGCCATTCTGCTTGTGTCTTACAGTTCCTAACCCTCTATTCTTGGGCTTTCTACGGGGCCACTCCTTTCTAACAAATGAAGGCAAGAGTCAGGCCGCCAAGGAGAAGGAGCTGTGAGCCAGTTCCTCATCTAACTGCTGGATGATTCCTTTCCAAAGGGGAAAGGTACCCAGGAAAACTGTGACTGGGAAAGCTGTGAGAATTAAGACTCAAGTGACAAGGGAGGGGACAGAAGAGCTCTTCATGGTGTTTGCCAAGTCTGAGTACAAAGACCACAGGGCAGAGAGCAAGAAAGAACATGACTAGGACATTTTGGCAAGGTCCAAAGGAAAACTAGAGGGTGGAAGAGTGATGGATTTAGGCAGAAAAGGCTGGTGAGCGGGGAATAGATGAGGCAGGAAGAGCAATGCTAAGGAACCCAAGAGAGCCAAAATGGTCCATGACAGAGGGAAGAGCATCCCATCCCAACACGAGGTGGGGAGGTCTCAATGGCAACGCATCCATCACCTTCTCCGTAATTAACCAGCCTCTGTGTACATAAAGACATAATTATAGGCAAAACAACTCCTTTGATGTAAGAGTATAGAATGTCTGGGGGCAAAGGGGCAAATAAAAGAAAGAACAATCTTGCTTTAATATACAAACAAAGTCCATGGAAAGGTATTACCAAACAAGCAAATAAGCCAAACAAACAAATGAACAGATTGTTGGGAAAGGAGAACCCAGGCTGACTGGGCACCCAAGATATCCTGGGCCCTCTGAGAGCATTCTAGCTGACCTCATTGGGCATTTCTGCTTTTCTTTCAAAGAGTTCATGTCTTTTCATTAGAGTGGCTGTATTCGCATCCCCTACCTGTTCTATGCAGAAATTATCAGTATTTCCAAAGGGGCTGGTTTCCTTGTGGAATGAAAGCCCCAAAGAAAGGGGGGTTGCAAAGGGTTTGAATGGCTCCTCCTGGGAAGCAAATCTAATCGGGAATGGAGCTGAGCTTGTAACCCAGCATCCTGGATGCCTGTCCTGTGATATAACCCCTGAAACACCACTCTTTCTGTTGTGGCCAACTTTATTAGAGAAATCTGTTAATTGGGGAATGGAGGGGGAGAAGGGAGAGAGCAATGGGATGTTAATATGATTTAACACTTGATGGGCTCTGAAAACAAATAAGGAGGGGGCTTGGCACATTCGTCGTTCCACATACGTGTTACCAAAATGAATATATGCAAGTAAACTATATGCGAGACTCTGGGGGCACAGTAACACCGACTTTATGAAACAAAAAGGCATTTCTCCTGCTTCCACTGTGTCTCTTGTGGTGCCATTGTCTGATGCTAAGAACTCACATAATAACAAAAAACAATGCCCCTATGATGGGGGGAAAACTTGATTTGGCACCAGCCGTGGTGTTTTCCATGGGAATGATGGTGGGGGCTGTGGCCGACTGTGGGAATAGTGCAAATCAGCACTTTTTTGTAGATTTTCTTCAAGCCATTGTTTATTTTGGCTTTGGTCAGATCCGTGGCCCAGCTTGAAGATTCCCACTGGGCTTTCTGAAACTCGCAGACCTATGAGAGATGGAACACGCATAAATAAATAATTACAAAACACCCTTCCCCCACCATGCCACTCATGCACGCGTGTGCCTGCCTTGGTGGTGCATATATGTTGCAGTACTATATATCTGACCCATGCCACCACTGGACAATTAAAGAGAAAGCAAGGTTTTGTCTGGGCTTAGCTGGTTCATTGTCTCAGTACCATCTTTCATTTGGGGCAAGAGAGATCAGAGCTGTTTCACACAAGGGCCAGTTTTTGCAAAATGGCATTGGAGAAAGCTGGTTTGAAACTGTGCATACATGAGGTCTTCCTAACATTTTTAGATGTTTACAGGCATTTCAACACGAATAACTCAGGTTGTGGTTCTCACAGAAACAAAAAAGTCAGTCATTGTTCTAATCATGGAAGATAAACTTTTATCTCCAACACTTAGAAGGTTCTACTCTATCGTAGCTCAAGGATGCAGTGATCACCCAGGCAAAATTTGTCACAAGATGGAAAATGAGCAAAGAGTATGTGTGGTATAATTATATTGTGGTCCAAAATGAGAATACGTCGGCTTTTAAATGACAATTGCTAATTGTTCCTCTCATAGCAGCAACACGTTATTATGTTTTTAAAAGTGCACAAAGGCTTTCTTGAAGGCTCTGGGAGAGTGTGTGCATGTATACATATTCTGTAAGTTTTATACAGAGTATTTCACAAAGAAGTGTATTTTCCTTTTTTTAAAAGAAAAGTTTCCATGACCTGTAAGAGTTTTTCTTTCTTTTCTTTTCCTTTCCTTTCCCCCTTTCCTTTTTCCTTTCCTTTCCTTTCTCCTTTCCTTTCCTTTCCTTTCCCCTCTCCCCTCCCCTCCCCTCCCCTCCCCTCCCCTCCTCTCCTTTCCTTTCCTTTCCTTTGATGGAGTTTCGCTCTTGTTGCCCAGGCTGTAGTGCAATGGCATGATATTGGCTCACTGCAATCTCTGCCTCCTGGGTTCAAGAGATTCCCCTGCCTCAGCCTCCCGAGTAGCTGGGATTACAGGCATGCGCCACCACACCCGGCTAATTTTGTATTTTTAGTAGGGACCGGGTTTCTCTATGTTGGTCAGGCTGGTCGCGAACTCCCAACCTCAGGTGATCCGCCCACCTCGGCCTCCCAAAGAGCTGGGATTACAGGCCTGTGCCATTGCGCCTGGCCATCAAGAGTTTTTATGGCAATGTGTTTGAAGCTGCCTCTGAGTAGGGTGGCTGCATCGCACACCTCCAGGGGGCAGCATTGTCTTTGTCCTGTATATAAATGGTTTCCCTGGAGGAAAACTCCAGGTGACCTTGCAAAGTAACCATATTTAGATGGGCTTGTCATAGAGATATTTTCCAAGGAAGTGCAGAAGAGTCTTGTTCACTACATCTTATTCCTTTCTTAGATACAAGTTACATCAGAGTAGGGGACTCAGGCTCTTGCCTGGGTCTGGATTGGAAAAAAAAAAAGATCTTACCATGGGCCAGCCTGTGCTAAGTCAGATACAATTTAATATACAAGCATCTTATCAGACATTTCAGTGATGTGGAAACTTAGGCCAAGAGAAGTTAAGGGACTTGTCCAAGCTCACACAGTCTGTATGCAGCAGCGCTGGGATTTGAACCCTTTCCTATGGCACTCTAGAGCAGCCTTCAATTATCCCCTGCCGCCTCCAGTACTTCCCAGGGCTGGAAAGCATCCATGATTGCTGACAGCAGCGGCAGTGAAACAATGTCAGCTGGGGAAGGGGTCTTCAGAGGCAAAAGGTGGAATTCAGTTGGGGAGGGGGGTTGTTCCTGAGCTGCCACTTCTGCCTCTCAAATAAAAGGGAGCCAGGTGTGGAGGCATCCTGGTGTGAGCTTTGCACAGCTGAACCACGGCTGGGGAGACGAGTGTGGAGAGGGATGCTGACATCTCCCACTTCTGAAAAATAACTTTGCATTTGAAGGGAGAAAGGAGTGAGTAAATCTGTAACTCGGATTTGGACGGCCTGGGATTTCATTTGGCTGTGTGAAGGCACACACAGGTGCCTGCAAGTGTGTGCGTGATTACGTATGTATGTATGTGTGTCTGTGTGTAGGAGTGTTTGTGTTGGGGGTGGGGGGATCTCCTGGTTACATACTGGTTCCCTTCTTCACATTTGGATTGGGGGCTTTTATTTAAGTCATAGCAGCCACCATGTATGGAGACCTAACTATGTGCCAAGCATTGTGCTGGACAATTTTTGAGGTATTATTTTTCTGTGAAAAAAGTAGTTTGTTTTTATGCAGGTGCACCCAGAGACATCAAATATTTTTTTCCATTCCGGTTAAAACAGTGTTCTACTCTGTGGTAAGTCTTGGAGAGAGGCAGGGAAGGCTGCGGGGACGGGCAGGGGCGGTCCCGGCCTCGCTAGTCTCCACCTTTTATTTTGACCGGTCCGATGGCGACAGTCTCGCACTAGGACCCAGGCGCCAGAGCGCCTCCGTCTGTCCTGTAGGTTCATTCAATCTCCCATACACACAAACCCACTGCGAGACCGACACACACTCCCATACACTCACACACACAACTGCAGGCAGCGAGGCTCGGGAAGTCAGGCCGGCTTCTCACCCCGGCGCCTTCTCCTCTCCAGCCGGCCGGGTCTCCCTGGGGGCCCGGAGCTCGGCCGGGCCGCGCAGCCCCGTTAGAGGACGAGCTCGGCGGACCCCCGTTGCTCCATGGGCAAACGCGGGCGGCCGCGCAAGGAGGCGCGCTGCGAGGGCGCGGGGCTGGCCCCCTCCGCGCCCCCGGTTGTGCCCCCCGCCGCGGCCGCGCCCCAGCCCCCGGCCCTGCCCGAGGAGCCTGCGGGGGCCAAGCCCAGGTGCCCCTTCTCGGACATTTTCAACACCAGCGAGAACTCGATGGAGAAGCACATTAACACTTTTCTGCAGAACGTGCAGATTCTGCTCGAGGCCGCCAGCTACCTGGAGCAGATCGAGAAAGAAAACAAAAGTAAGTTTGGGGGCCCCTGCTCTTCCTCGGCGCCCGGCTCTTTCTTTCTCCCCACTTGGGCGACCCCTGTCGCGAGCTCGGCCCGTGCCCCCCCCCCCACCCCCCCACCACACACATCCAGCCCTTGGCAGTAAAGCCGATGACACCGGAGAAAGGACACGCACGCACAAAGCTGCTAAAGATGTAACAAAGACGGGCAAGGGGGAGAGAGGGGCCTGTCGGTGCGTCGGTCTGTCCGTCTCCGGCGGGCTGGGGCTGGGAGGATGGCCCAGCGGAGGAGCGGGGGAGTGGTGGTGTTTGCTGACAACTGAGCCGAGAGCTCATCTCTTTGAGGTCGCCTTTCTTCCTTTTTTTTTTTTTTTTTTTTTCCGGAGCCTTCTCAGGCAGACAAGTGTTGTTTTTCTGTCGCTCGTTCCTGGGTGGGGTGGGGATTAGAAGCCGAAAGTTGGAAACCATAGGCAGAGCTCAGAGGTTCCAGAAAGAAAACACACAGACACACACTACAACAATAACAACCAAACAGCTCTCCACGGCGTGGGCTCGGCTCTCTCTCTCTCTCTCTCTCTCCCCCTCCCTCCTACTTCGCCTTTTTCCTTCCCTCTCGCAGCAGGACTGGGCTCAGGCCATCACGTCCACGGACACAGTCCCCCAGTTGCCCTGGGGTGCCACCGCCGCCCCCCCAAAGAAAGAGGCCGGCGGGGCCAAGCAACGCCAGCAGCTCGCCCCGGACACGCCGTCCTGAGCCCGGGAAACTTGGCCGTGGGGACGCGGCTAGAAGGAAACTTTGGGATCTTGGAGAAACAATAGTTGGGGAACAAGGTGTGGGCTGTTGTGTGCTTTTTCTTTATTTTCCGGGAGACGGCTCCTGAGTGAGCGCGCAGGGCAAGAAAGGCAAACGCCTTCCTGGTCGATTTCTACCTTCCCCCCCAACCCGCCCACCCCCAGATTCACGTGGAGAATAGTGCGTGGGTGGGGGTGTGCTGGGAACCCCACCGTGGCCTGGCCTCTTTTTTGTATTTATTTGTTTCATTTTTGCCACTACCAGCCAGGTCCCCCAGCTTTCCCCAGGCAGTCGACTCAGCGCCCTAACGGGGGCACGCGTGTGCAGCGTATCCAGCACGGTCCTCAGAATAATAGCTGCGAAAAGGAGGAAGGGAACTAGGCAGACAGACCGACAGACAGGAGGAAACCGGGATGTTTAATGTGTCCGAACAAGTAGGAAGATCAGTGAGGTGCGAGTGTGTGTGTGTGTGTGTGTGTGTGAGAGAGAGAGAGAGAGAGAGAGAGAAAGAAAGAAAGAAGAAAGGTCCCGATTGCAACGTGTCAGCTCTTGCAACCTTCCCCCCACCCAACACAACAACCCTCAGACACAAAAACACCATTGCTGACCGACACCCCAGGTCTTTAGGGTTAAAGTAACCGTGTGTTGGCAGCGCAATTATGCAGACGCTGTAAGGCCAAAACAAGGATTTGTGTTGCGAGGTCGGTGGTGCGTTCTTTTCTTTCTCTTCTCGCCTGTTTTCCCGGAGTGCTTGGGTTGCGAGAGAGGCGCATCGCAGGCTATGCAGCCGAATCGCTTCGCAATTATTCATGCTGGCGGAGGGGGGGCGGAGAGGGGGGGAAGCTATGTGTGCATTTGTCTGGAGGGTAGTTTCTGAAAAGCCAGAGCTGGTGGGGAGCTGGGTGAAGACGTGGTTTTGTTTGGTGTGTTTGCTTTTGTTGCAGGGGGGAGGGGCGCGATTTCTTTAGCTACCCCTATCCCCCGCTCCCAGTTCTTTGGAGTCTGTCCCGTGGCTTTGATTCCAACTAGGGGTACACCCCATGAAGGCACCTTGGCAGTGTGTGGCGAAGCTGGCTTGTCCCCCAACCCCAGCCCCCCACCCCCGCCCGCCAGCGAGGTGTATGGAGGAGGCGGTCGGAGCTTCCTCAGCGTCCCGCCCCCACTTCGCACCCGCTCCGCAGACAATCGGAGACCTCCCCCCGCCCCACCCCGCCGCCCTGGCCGCCGCCACCTCGTTGTTTACCCCGTGCCGGGGCTCCGGCGTGGCCACCAGTCACGTAAGCAGAGAGCCAGGCGCGTTGGGCTCGGGCTGCCCCGCGCGGGGCGGGCCCGTGGCGGCGTAACCGGGCTCCAGAGGCTGGTGAAGCCGAGGGGCTTCCTCCCAGCCCATCTCCCAAGGCGTCCGCCCTGCAAATCTGCCGGCCCCCGAGAGGGGTTTGGAACCTTAGCGCCCTAGTCTAAGTCAACTTCGTGTGCATAATAAGTCCCTCGGCCCCGCAGCCCCCCTCCTCCGGCCGGCTCCCAGAGGGAGTATTTTTAGCTCTCTCGCCTCTTTTCGCCGCTGCTGTTTGGCTCTAAATGACGTGATGCCAACGGTCCCCAGATTTCCCCGAGAGCTTGGGGCGCTGCGCTGTGCCCAGTTTGGCTGCAGAGACCCTGCTCCAGGCCCTCGCCCATCCCCAACAGCTCGGACAGGCTGGGGTGACATCCGGCAAACTCCGTGCGACCACCCGCCAGGCCCTCTGTTATTCCCCTCGCAAAGAGAGGCGGCCCACGGGGGCCACTTTATCCCACCCACCCCCTCTCCTCCCCTCCTTCTGCCCGGTCTAGATCTCTGGGTACGGAAAACGGTGGGCCCTACATCTGCCTCGTTTTATGGGGGGCGCTTCTTCGCGCTGGCGGCGCTCGTTGTTTTCTGCTCGCTGCACACAATGCCCGCGCGTCATGGCAATCCGCGTGTGCACAGCAATAACGCGAGTTGGGGGGCGGGTCGTGCGTGCGCCCGGCTCGGGCACTGCGGGTCGCTCCGCGCGCTCGGGGCTTGTTTTGCTCCAGAGCTCTGCTTTCCGAAACGCTTACATCATTCAGTCGTTGGGGGAGGGAGAGGGATCTGGGCGTTCCGATAGGATTCCAGCATCTACCGGGTCCCTGGTTTCTGGAAGGCAGCAAGGACCCTAGCTTTTTAGTTATTATTATTGGGGGTGGGGTGGGGTAGTTTGTTGTGTACGTCTTTTTTTTTTTTTTAGGTCACTACTGCAAAAGGGCATTGCTGGCCGACTCAGGTGCACAACCTCCCCGCCTTCATTTCAGCGAGTTCCCCTATAATCACTTGATCTCGGTTTCTCCGCCTTCTCCTCCTCCCCCTCCCGGCTAGAGACACATGGTTTCCACATGGAGACAAACTTCTTTCCTCCGACTGGACTTGACCTAGCTGCGTCATTCAGCCAATCGGCAGCTCCAGCCTCTTCTGACGTCACGCGTTGCTGAGGCCGGAGGCTGCGGGGGTGGAGCCAGGATGCAAGCCAGGAAATCTCCGGGAGCTGTAGTGAGGCCAGCTGGTCCAGTCTCCTCTTAAAGAGACGCTCTTCTCTCCGGAGATGAGTGTCGGGCCCCGATTCTCCATTTCGGGTTCGGTGAGACCTTTCTGAGATGCACGGTGGACCCTGGTCACGAGTTAACACGTTCCATTTTTACTGCTGTTTGCAAAGTACTTACTTGGCAGGAGCTTGCCTTATTTTCCATCGTAGCCAGAACTGCTTTTCGATCCCTTGTTGAGGTTTCCGTACTGGTAGTGTTCACCAAGTTGTGGCCACATTGCTGAATTATTTCTAGTGGAGAGGTTGAGTTTTCTTGGAGGAGGGGTTTAAATTAAGTCACCCATTGTTGACTGTTTGCTGTGTGCAAGGCAGGGGGGATTACCTAGGAAAGGCAGGTACATTCTCCCAAAATTCCAACTGATGTGAATCTCTACGGATCATGAATTGAAGGCCTCCAGAAATATTAATCATGAAGGCTGTGACCCTGTTACCATAAATTCGGAAATTATATGTAAATAATCTCTGACATCACCTATACGCATTTTGAGTCCAGTGGAAGGGTGGGAATTAAGGACTGACTCATAAGTAGAAAAAGATTTTGGAAAAGGTTAAAACTAAAAGAGAAGAAGAGATCCATAAAGGGATGTTATGTGCGTAAGAGCTGACTGGCAGGTAAGTGAAAGAAGCTGTGAGAGCAGGTAAGGTCTGGAGGAGAGAAATGGGCTTCCTAGTGTCTGGGGGAGGTTGCTTTGGAGGCAACACTTAAGATAGGGAAGGACGATCGGATGAGAGTAGAAAACCATAAGGCTCCTTGGAGTGGATCACCTGGGTTTGAGGGTGGGGTGCTTTCCTAGGGGCATGGAGAGCCCAAGAAGCAGCCTCTTCCTCCTGGCAGGGGAAGCTGCTGTTGTGTGCTGTCATTTGGCCCCACCCTGCCTTCCTGACTTAATCTCCTTTGCCTTGCCCCGAAACCTCTGTGTCTGTCCGGCAGATCCACCAGCAAACAGGCTTCACAGTCGAACCTCTGTGCTCAACTTAGACTCTTCTACTGTCTAGAATGCCTTCATTCTCTTACTCCCCTAAGGATATCTGTATCCTACCTTCTCTTCAAGACTTAGGTCAGTTCCCACCTCCTCCAGGAAGCTGACCCTAGGAATTTCAGCCCATTTGGCTCTATTTCTTAAGTCATTGTACTTGAGAGAATGAAACCTTTGCAGTCACATGGAGCAGGGCCCAGCTTGCTACTCTAGTGCTTACTGGCTTTGTGACTTTGTACACAACTCACTTAGCCTGAGGTTCCATTTCCTTTTTGCAAAATGGGGATAACAATAGTATGACCCTCATATCATTGTCAAACAACTAAATGAGGCACTGCACTTAAATATTTAACGTACCTGAAATATAATAGGTGCTCAATAAATAGCACCTTCTCTGAGCTTTGATAATCAGTACCATGCACTTCTCTACTTGCTTCCTGCTGTTAGCTTTATCTTTACAAGGACATTATTAGTAACTTAAGAGAAAAGATCACTTACAGTATTCAGTGTATGTTACCCATTGCATATAGCACACCACTGGGCATACAGTAGTAGATCCTTAACGTAAATTTTTTGATTGGTTAGATTTGTCATTTACTAGCTATGGCAAAAGGATCAGGTTTGGAGGCCAGGGGACACATGACAGCCTTTCTGAAGATTTGGAGAAGAGTCAGAAATACTGATCTCCAACTCCCTTGGGTGATGAGACCAATCCCTGTAAGAAGATGATAGTTGAGACCTGAAGAGCTGAGACTGCATCCTGTGAACAGCTGTGACCCTGAGAACAAATAAGAAAGTAGGAGACTAGAGTGACTTCTGCTGAAATTGAGGGCTTTGACAGCAACTAATGTTCAAGCTGGTCACATTTTTGCATGGCAACAATCTTATGATGAATTCATACATTCTTCAAATGTACATTGAACGTCTACTATGTGCAGATGCTTCTTTCTGAAAACTCTGTAGGTTGAAATATGGTGGGAGTGGAGTAGGGTATTTGTCTTTAGTGGAGTTACGTGAAGAGCATTCTTATATCAGGCCCTATTTCCTCTGCATCCCAAATTATGTTCCCCAGATTTAACTTATTTTTTCCAGTTTTAAATATGATCTCTGCTGACTGGTAAATACCAGAAGAAGGCTTTTTTGAGGATATTGTTATGGCTTTCAGAGTCACAGAGCTCCCAAGGACTGCATGCCCTGGAAAAGGGGATCCAGGGAAAGGGGACAAGCCCTTGGAAGTTAGAGAAGCTGAATTGAGCCATTCCTGGTTTGGGAGCAAAAAGGAGGCTCCATTAGCTACCAAGGCAAAACAGTAGCTGCTCATCCATCTCTCGTCTCTGATCAAAACACTCTCTCACGGACACATCCAGAAATGGGGATTCATCTGGGGATGCCTGGGCAAAAGTCTAGAGGTGAAACTGAAGAAAATGAAGAGGGTGCTGGCATGCAGCAGCAGCAACTAATTGTATGGCATAATATCAATAATGGCTACCATTTATTGAACACTGACTATATTGCAAGTATGGGGCTATGCATTCATTATCTCCCTCGATCTTCATGCTAACCTTCTGATGGATGCAATTTTATTACCCCCTTTTACGGAGGAGGGAACTCAGGAGCCGGGATGCCAGGTAATTTGCCCAAAGGACATATAGCTAGTAAGTGGCAGAGCTGAGTTTTGAACTTAGGCCTCTAATTCCAGAGCCTGTGCTCTTAAGCATATACACATGTACTCATTTTACAGCCAAGGAATGAAGTCCAGAGAGGTGAAGTGACTTACTCAAGGTCACCCAGGAACCTGAAGCAGAGCTGGTATTTGAAACACCTTGTTTACTGTCCAAGGTCTTTTTGTACACACCTTGCTTAGAAAAGGTTTAGAAGTGAGGCTGGAGACACAATAGCCAACCAGAGAGTTTTTTTTTTTTTTTTTTTTTTTTTGGTCTTTCAGAGTTGTTCAACTCTCCTGGCCTTAACTCAAGTTTAGGGCTCCTAGGAAACACCACCCCCCTCCTACTGCCTTTCCCAAGTCTGTCCTCTGGGCATATTAGAGGACTTGGGGCTGTTGCTATGGTACTGGGGCCAACAGCAGGTTCATCAAAAGCTGGGTCTTTTGCCTTTTGAAAAAAAAAACCAAGCCCTGCAGAAGCGAATTGGCCACAAAGATTTGCATCAGTCATTGTGGCTTGTTCTGTTTTAGATCCCCCTGCCTCCCTACCCCACCCCCTCCTCCCTACCACCACCACTTTCTATAAATACAGTTGGATAAATATTGATTTAAACTGGGTTTCTGGAGGAGAAGCACATGCTTGCCTTGGCTTGGTCTTCACTTAGATACCACCAGTATGTCAGGCCTGACACACCTAACCCCCGACAGCTCTGGCTTCCAAATGTCCTGTTTTGGGGAGATGAATTGTGGTTTTGTGGCTTTTGAGTTTTTTTTTTTTTTAAAGGAGAGAAAGAAAAAGAAATAAAAAAATAACAACCCAGCAAGAAATGGGAGTTTTCCTGCAGAATGAGGCAAGCAGTTTTCAGCAGGCAGAAATGCGGGAGCTTTATGGTAATCTGGCCTCCTAAACCATTCTTCTCCCTTCCAATGTTTCTTTCCGGTCCACCTCAGGTTTTTTTTTTTTTGAGATGGAGTCTCACTCTGTTGCCCAGGCTGGAGTGCATTGGCACAATCTCGGCTCACTGCAACCTCCGCCTCCTGGGTTCAAGCGATTCTTCTGCCTCAGCCTCCCAAGTAGCTGGGTCTACAGGTGGGTGCCACCATGCCTGGCTAATTTTTGTATTTTTAGTAGAGACGGGTTTTCACCATGCTGGCTAGGCTGGTCTCGAACTCCTGACCTTGTGTTCTGCCCGTCTTGGCCTCCCAAAGTGCTAGGATTACAGGCGTGAGCCACCGCTCTGGGTCCAGGTTTTGTTTTTAAAGGAGGCAGGCAGTACCACAGAGCATCAGGTCCAGAAGGAGCCCCAGAGGTCACAGAGCATCCATCATCTGTACAGTCATGGAGTCTGAGACCCAGAGAGGGACACTGGCTTGCCCAAGATGACACAGCAGAGGCAGAACCAGGTCTTTCTGGGCTGTGTTCCCTCCCACCTGATATGAGAATCAGTTCCAGGTAGAGTCCCAACCTGGGCATTTGTCTCACAGGTCCAGTGCTCGTAAAGTCAGCAATTTTCAAACCTGGTTTACTGATCCCAGGGTGTGTCCGGTTATTGCAAAGGTCGTTGCAACATTCTCAATAGTCTTTCAAAATGAAGCTAATTTCAATTTGCCATACTTAGAAAAATACTGTCTTTTACATTTGGGGGGTGGGAGGAGGGAGGAGCTAGAAGGTGGTGGCAGTGTCCAGATGGCTATCCCAAGCCTTGACTGAGGAGGAGGAATTCAAGTCTCGGGGATTCTGCTGGAGGTCAAGAGTGGAGCTCTAGGCTCACAGTGGGGAGAGAGAAAAAAAGAGAGGGAGGGAGGATGGAAGGGAATGGGAGAGGCTTCAATTCCCCAGGGACAGACACCTGCTCTCTGGCTCTTCTAACTTAAAGGAGGCAATTGTCTCTGATGTCATTGTATCCGAGTGGCCTGGCTAGAGGTGTTAAAGCTGTCAACAGCTGACTTGATCTTTGTGGTCAAAAATAATGGGCATTTGCCACCATCATGCTGAGCAGGAGGCTCCTTCTTTGCTTCCTCATCTTGGCAGAATGTGTGCTGGGCCCCTTGCTTATGAAATGTTTTGAAAGTTCAGGTGACCCTTGCTTTGAGCAATACACTCTAGGAAATATATGTAAAGAGAATTCTTTTTCAAAAAAAATTTAGAGAAACTCTCTTGAAAAGCCCTTGTGGCAACTATTTTAGTAAGATGTGGAATTACATTGTGAGCCATTCTCCCTAAATTTGTGTTTATTCATTCATTTATTAATTAAAACATAAAGAGTACATACTTGCTTAATGGGAGGCACTGGGCTAGGTCTTGGAGGTAGAGTCCCTGCCCTCATGGAGTGTATTATTGTAGTGCCAGGTTTTAGAGGTAGAGTCCCTGCCCTCATGGAGTGTATTATTGTAGTGCCAGGTTTTAGAGTTCCTGTCCTCATGGAGTGTACGATTCCATTGCCAGGTTTTAGAATTTCACTTGTCTTAAAGTGAACCCCAACAATGCAGGATGGCATTTGACTTGAAGTTTTCTGTCTTTGGTTCTAGCCATCATTATAGACTGAATAAAAATTTAGCCTGGGCTTCCTAAAGGAGTAGTTCCTTCCCTCCCTGTCTCTTCTATCTATGTTTAAAATATATACATATTTTTGGAGACAGGGTCTTGCTCTTTACCCAGGCTGGAGTACAGTGGCACAGTCTCAGCTCATTACAACCTCTACCTCCTGGGCTCAAGCAATCCTCCCTGCCTCAGCCTCCCGAGTAGGTGGGACTATAGGAGTGTGCCACCTTGCCCCACTGATTTTTTGTACTTTCTGTAAATAAAAGATTTTGCTATGTTGCCTGGGCTGGTCTCGAACTCCTAGGCTGAAGCAGTCCGCCAACCTCGGCCTCCAAAAGTGCTGGAATTACAGGCGTGAGCCACCGTGCCCGGCCTACAATCCTTTGTGTTTTTGTGTTTGTCCTTGTAATGTCTACAGATCTATTTTTTTTTTTCTTTTACTGCCTGAGCTTAGGCAACTGTAAGCAACATTGTAAATAAACACATTCCACTCTCAGTTCTTTACAGATAGGGGCCTTCTGCACTTGGAGGACTGTCCACACCAGCGTTCGTCCCAAGTGCACTCTCCTGTACAATATGCTCTTGGCCACAGACCTCTGATATCCAACTCCCGTGTCTGTAAGGAAATTTAGACACAGCAAAATTAGAAAGATAAACACACTGTCCTGAGGGAGAGGGAGATTGAGAAATTCAAACTAAAGCCAATAAAAGGGGATTTGGATTACCTACTATTTGAAATTTCTTTTTCTGTGTCTTTATTGCCATTAGCAAGGATACTTGAATAAAGATGGTTTGGGAGTAGGAAGGCTATTGTATTGAAGTGGAGGGCATGCCCAGGGCTGCTCTGGGCAAGTGAAAGCTGGTGTGGCCTTTGTTTTTATTTCTGCAGGGGCCCAGAACTACCTTATGGTGACCCTGTGTTATTTCCCTCTTACCTCCACTACAGCCTGACTGTCCTGCCATATTTCTTGGCTCCCAAGACTGTGCGTGCCTTGCATACAACTTTCAATTTTTTCTACCAGTTGTAAAACTGAGCTAAGTTCAACAAATAATTTCTAAAACCTGCCAGAGAGCCAAGCTCTGTGCTCGGTGCTTCCAAAGTGAAGCATGTATGATCTCCAGTTCCATGTCTATATTCTAGTTCAAATGACAGACATAGAAATCAGTCAACAATTCTTGTCTGTCTTCTGGGAGTGTGATAACCTGTCCCCAAGAGAGCTGCTGACAAGTGCAATGTCTTCTCTGTTTTCCAAAGGAATGGTGATAATGGCCTCCTGTTATTGAGCATTTACTATGGGCCAGCACAATGCTACACGCTTTATATTAAATTCTCACAAACATCCAATATGCAGGTGCTGTAATAACCCTCATGTTGTAGATGAGGAAAGCCTTAGCTTTAGCAAGGCTAACTTTCCTAAGGCCACAGGCTAATAAATAGTGGAGTAGAGACTAAAACCTCAGGTTTTTCTTTCTTCCTAGAGAGACCTTAGGGCTCTGGGAAAAGCCCTGGGGAGTAAGAAATGTGCAAGAGGCAAGAATTGGAATCTGGAGGCCAGGCGCGGTGGTTCACGCCTGTAATCCCAGCACTTTGGGAGGCTGAGGTGGGTGGATCACAAGGTCAGGAGATCAAGACCATCCTGGCTAACACGGTGAAATCCCATCTCTACTAAAAATACAAAAGTTAGGCAGGCATGGTGGTGGGTGCCTGTAATCCCAGCTACTCAGGAGGCTGAGGCAGGAGAATGGCATGAACCCGGGAGGCGGAGCTTGCAGTGAGCTGAGATCGCGCCACTGCACTCCAGCCTGGGTGACAGAGCAAGACTCCATCAAAAAAAAAAAAAAAAAGATTTGGAATGTGGAATGTTTTAACTTAGGCTGAGGGTCTCCTTGGGGATGCCTCCCTGGAGCGACTTCCTTTTCTCCCCACTCTTGCTAGGGTAGAGAGCAGGCTGTCAGAACCTCCAGGGCCCTTTGGGTGTTGACAGTGGAGCCAAATGGCTCCTTTCTCTAGACGGAGATGGTTTAGGGTGTCACTGCTTGCACGTGCAGTAGTACCTTGCCCAGCACCCCCTGGGGAACTCACCCAACCAGTAGGTCTCCTGTGGTTCTGCATACGAGGGTGTCAGGGTGTGAATCCACACCCTGTCAGGCTGTATTAGGCTTCTGGAGGCGCCTGAGCTTGTAGGGCAACTGGGCTGGCCCATACATGGAGCCAAGGGCTTCTGCCAGGGAAGCCAGAGGAGACAGGCAAGTGTGAGCTGCAAAGATGAGCATTAGGTCCTCGCTGCCACTGTGACAGTGTGGGTCAGCTGGTTCTGGTCAGACAATGACATAGGCCAACCGCTTCCTCTCGCTGATCCAGAGCTAGGAGATAAGAGGGATCTTAAATATAACTGGGTTTGGCCGGGCATGGTGGCTCATGCCTGTAATCCCAGCACTTTGGGAGGCCGAAGTGGGTGGATCACCTGAGGTCAGGAGTTCGAGACCAGTCTGGCCAACATGGTGAAACCCCATCTCTACTAAAAAGTACAAAAATTAGCTGGGCATGGTGGCGGGTGCCTGTAATCCCAGGTACTCGGGAGGCTGAGGCAGGAGAATTGCTTGAACCCGAGAGGCGGAGGCTGCAGTGAGCCAAGGTCGTGCCACTGCACTCCAGCCTGGGCGACAGAGTGAGACTCTGTCTCAGAAAACAAAAACAAAAGCAAAAAAACCCAAAATATAACTGGGTTCCTGTTACTTACTTTTTAAAAGCCCTTCAATAGTTTCTTTCCTGCCTCACTTAAAATAAAATCCAAACTCCTTGCCATTGCCTTCATCATTGCCGTTCAGAGTGAGTGTGATTGGAGGATGGAGAGCCTTGATACCTGCTGGGAGCTTGTCAGAAATGAGACTCCAGATCTGCTGCAGCAGGACCTGCATTTGCCACAATACCCAGGTGATTTGTGTGCTCCTTAAAGTTTGAGAAGATGTCCTAAACAGCCTTTGTGATCATCCCAGAACTCCTCACCCACCCACCTAAACCTTACCCCACTTTTATCATTTATCCTGTATCCTACTCATCACAATTTACACTTACTCTACTTGCTTATTGTCAGTCTGGAGGGCTAGAATATAAGCACATAGAGGACAGGGACCATAAGTAGTTTCATTATTTTATCTTTGGCATCTAGCTTAGTGCCTGGCACATAACAGATGCTTAAGGAATATTTATTGAATAAATGATGAGTTTTCTGCCTTTATCTTTCTGACCTAGTGTTTCTCAACACAGGAGCTGTTGGTGTGACAGTTCTTGTACAGATTCGTCTGGAATATGGCAGGATTTAACATCCTTGGTTCCTACCCACTAAATGCCACTGGAAACTCCCTAGTCATTGTGACAATAAAAAAGACACTCCTACAATGTTTCTAACACCTCTTAGTGTGATGGGATTGCCCTTGGTTGAGACCATTGCTTTAACCAATTTTGTCTGACCTTATGCAATTGAACATAACATGATGTATGCTGTAGGGTTCAAGAGTCAGAAAATTCAGGTTCAAATCTTTTCATAGCCTTTGTGACCTTGGGCAAATCACCTAACCTTTCTGGGTCTTTTTTGTAAAACAGGAATCTCAGAGGCGTGCTGAGGATTAAATGAACTGACTAGAGGAGCAGCACCGTGCATGGCAGCCCTAGTTACGTGGCAGCTAGTAGGCAAATGGATGCGTGTTGTTCTAGGATCTAGGGACAATCCCAGCTTCCTCAAATCAAACCACTGTTGCTGGAAGAGCTGGTGAGATCAGCTACACCTTGGACAGGCAAGAGAATGTTATTTTTATTATAAGTGCTGCGTCTGAGACTGAGAGAACTCAGATACAAGGTGGCAGGAGCTGGTTGTGTGGTTTGGTGTTCAGGGCCTGGCTGGACCTAAGCGTGACCTCCACAAGTTTCTGCTGCCTGGAGAAGGGTGGTGATGCCAAGGGGTGGGGGCAGGGCAACTCAAGGCCAGCTCCTGGCAGGGAGCTTTGGCAAGAATGTGGGGCATCCTCTTAGCAGCAGGAGAAGGCCTCTGGCAGTCTTTTTTTTTTTTTTTTTTAAGGCTTTAAAAACAAGTTATATCTAACTTTGAAAGAACAGACTATTGCAATACCAACATCTAGTAAACACAAGAAAAAATACAGTTTACTTTTGCTTTCAAATATAGATGCAGAAATCCTAAACAAAAATATCAACTCTTGGAACTGAACAGTGCTTCAAAAGAGTAACACACCATGGCTGACCAGGTTATTTGCCAGATATTGCTGAAAGTCACAAAATCTACCAGCATAAATGATTACAGGCACAAATTAAAGAATAAATGTGATTACACTAATAAATGTTGAAAAGTATTTGGGAGGCATTTCTAATGAAGAAAACTACTTTGACACAGCAAAGATTGTTTCCTGTGGTGGTCTTTTAATTATAGTGGAAGGGTGAGGTTGGGCCCAAGGCTTGCGGTCATCACCAGGAGTGAAGGAGTTCACTCTGATGGCAACATTTCCTTGGGGAAGAATGAACCACGAACAGAAAAAAAACAGCACTCGGATCCTTTGGGAATGTAACTTGATCTTGATATTTAAAGGATTGGGCCCCACAGTTTTAAAAAGCTTGAGTTCTAACCCTTATTCCATCAGTTTGATAGACAGCTGTTGGCCTTCTGCCAGTTACCATACCTCTCTGAGCCTGAACTTTCTCAACTGAAAAATGGGGACTGTATTGAGAAACAAACTTAATAACACAAACTTCTATGACATAAACCTTGAAATGTTATTTGGGGAAATATTCACTTGGCATGGCCCTAGCAAAATCCTCCCAAATACCTTATCAGTAGCACCCTGGTGTCACCCCAAGTGGGGTGCTCCAGAGTAAGCAAGCCACTTAGATGTGCATGTTAATTGAGTCCTGCAATGCAGATGTCTTCTTGGATCCAAGTTCATGCAAAAAAGAAGGAAAAGGACATTTGAGAGATTAACACATCCATTATAATCACTGAAATAGGCTGCTGTAATAAGGGCCATTTAATAAAATGTAAGAAGCCCTTTTCTAAGAGGGAAGAGATGGGTCAGGATGGAAGTCAAGTGCAGCTGTTTGAGCCTTTGCCAGTGGTCTGATCTCGCCAGTAAAACTGGAGTTAAAAAAACAACAAACTTCCAGATTCAGCCGTCTCAGATAAACACTGCCTCCCCCTGGCGTTCCACCCACCCCAAGTCCTTTCCCTTTCTCCCCAGCTCGGGCAGCACCTGAGTCGCTTGGTGCCTTTCCGTGTGGTTGGGATGTCAGCCGGCAGCCCTGGCGACCGGAGCCCTGGGAGGCGGCAGCTACCTCTCGGGTTTAGCATTACGTCATCCCTTCGAGGCCCAAATTTATCTCGGCTGCACAGAGACCCGCAGCTCTGAGCTGCCGCTGACTTGAGGGGAGCTTATGCATGAACTTAGGCAAGGCTGACTCACCGGGCGAGGGAAAGGTTTTCTGCTGTTCTTCACGTGTCTGGGCTCCGGGGGAAGAGGAGGGGAGGAGGCTGCGGTAGTCATTTTGGAGTGGGGGATGGAAAAATGTGTAACTGTTACGGTTCTCACTTAAGAGCTTGTAGTTCACCTCCCCTATCCCCAATGTTGAGTATTTGAAAACGCCCATCCTTAAAGATGGTTGCAGAAAACAGTGCCCTATTCAGTAAACACTTTGCAGTTTCAGGGAAGTTTTCCAAAGTGCAAAGTGTCATCAACACAGTGACTTTGGACTTGTAACTTAACTTCATGGCCCCTTCCGCTCTCCCCATCTTTCCTCCCTAAAGAAAAGATACAACACATCAGCCTCCATTGTTTATGAATCTGCAATAAATCACTTGGAAATTGTCACTAAGTAAACTGTGCTGAGAAAGGACCCTTAAGAATTGAGGGCTTTGCCTGCTTCCTTCAGAAGGCAGATTGTCTCCATCTGTGGCTGTGATCGTTAGAGGCCTGGGGGATTCTGAGGGACTTTTTCCATTTTCAAATGACTCCCTTGAGAGAGATACATACTTTAGGGAGAGGGCAGAACAGAGACTATGGGTAGGATTCCAGGTTCTTATATCAGCAGACTTCGGAAGCCTTGCTTTTCCTGTTTGCCCATCTGCATTTGTAGTGGAAACTAGTTCATTGGAGCAAAAGAAAGGCCATGGCTGCCTCTGGGTTCCTCTGGGTTGAGACTGTTGCTGAGGGATGGTTTGTGGGTAGCATTACTTTCCTGTGGATAGAGCCCTAAGCTTTGTGCTGGAGAGGCCCTTATAGCTGACATCCTAGGAAGGACTCCAGGAGGCAGCCAGAGCAGGGAGAAGGAAGTGGTACCTCAGTTGCTTTTGGAAAAGGCTGGAGATTTCTGTACATGAACCAGCCCTTAATACTGCCCACCATGATCATCATCTCTCCTCTTCTTCAATGCAGGTGGCCTTTTGGTGAGTCTCGCTCTACTTTCCATGTCCTCATCTCCCTCTTGGCCATGGTTCTAGAAGAAGGGCTCTAGGTTAGTTCACCTGGAGGTCAACTGTGGAAGGCCATGCATAGGCCCCAGGCCTCTTGCATCTAGCCATCTCTTCCTAACCAGCTATGGCTCTGTGACCTCTGGAATTAAAGCCATTTTGAATTCATGTATATTTTCAGTTTGTACTACTTTTCTTGGTTGCTTGTCACACAAGTTTACCTCATATTAGGAAAAGTAGAGTTGTATTTGTCCTGACCAGGCGCAGTGACTCACGTCTGTAATCCCAGCACTTTGGGAGGCTGAGGCGGGCAGATCACGAGGTCAGGAGTTCGAGACCAGCATGGCCAACATGGTGAAACCCTGTCTCTACGAAAATACAAAAAATTAGCTGGGCGTAGCGGCAGGTGCCTGTAATCCCAGCTACTCGGGAGGCTGTGTCAGGAGAATCGCTTAAACCCAGGAGGTAGAGGTTGCAATGAGCTGAGATCACACCACTGCACTCCAGTCCGGGTGATAGAGTGAGACTCTGTCTCAAAAAAAAAAAAAAAAAATTTCTACCCTCAACTAACAGATGTTCTAAATGAATGATATTTTCTGTAAAATAATCCACTCCCACCCCTACCCAAGATGGCCCTTGTTAAGGGTGGAGGGTAGTTGTTACCAACACCCAATGGGAAAGCTCAGATCTGAAACGACCTAGTCAACAGCTAAAAAAACAGTCCCTTTTTCAAAGCCTTTACAAAAAAAAAAAAAAAAAAAGTTATTCTGTGGCTTGTGAACACCTCTCATTTTGGGTCTTCTTGCATTTGATGGAATATCTATTTGGTTTTAAATGTGGTGCCAAGTGTAATATTTAAAAGGACTGGCAGAATTTTGCAGCTTGTGACCTCACTGGAGATTTTATTCACTTCAGAAAAAAAGAAAAAACAAACGGTATGAGGGAAAGGTATGTTAAAATGCAGCATGAAGCCGTTAACATTTTTAAGAGGGTAAGAGTTCCTTCTCAAGATGGTATTTTCTGCAGGAGCCAATGGAATGACCACGGGAGGGGGAAATTCTTCCCTCACCAGGAGCTTCGTGTTAGTTTGGACGTGATGTCAACCAGCAAGTTAAAACGATTGGGGTGGAGGCTCGGCGCAGTGGCTCACGCCTATAATCCCAGCACTCTGGGAGGCCTAGGCAGGCAGATCACGAGGTCAGGAGATCGAGACCATCCTGACTAACACTGTGAAACCCCGTCTCCACTAAAAATACAAAAAATTAGCTGGGCATGGTGGTGGGCGCCTATAGTCCCAGCTACTTGGGAGACCGAGGTAGGAGAATGGCATGAACCTGGGAGGCGGAGCTTGCGGTGAACCGAGATCGTGCCACTGCACTCCAGCCTGGGCGACAGAGCGAGACTCTGTCTCAAAATAAATAAATAAATAAATAAATAAATAAATAATTGGAGAACAGTTATGGGTATGTTTGCATGGTTCCCAGCTTGCTCCTAGAGCATTCAACAAGTACGATCCTCTTGTCCTTTCTCTCCCTAGATCCCTTGTTCCCAACTGGGGGACAGGGGAGGGATTTTGTGCCCCAGGAGACATTTTTGGTTGTCACACTGGAGGGGTAGTGGTGTGCTACTGGCCTCTAGTGGGTAGAGGCCAGGGATGCTCCTAAGCATCCTGCAAAGCACGGAACAGAGCTCCTGCTCCAAGGAGGAATTACCCAGATCAAAATGCCAATGATGCTAAAGTTGAGAAACCCTAGTCTAGACTTTGAGAATTTTTTAGATGGAGGACTTAGAAAGAGAGTGGCCATGAGAGCAGTCAGGGGCTTTTTTTTTTTTTTTTTTCTTTTGAGACTGAGTCTTGCTCTGTTGCCCAGGCTGGAGTGCAGTGGTGTGATCTCGGCTCACTGCAACCTCCGCCTCCCAGGTTCAAGCGATTCTCCTGCCTCAGCCTCCCAAGTAGCTGGGATTACAGGCACCCGCTACCATGCCACGCTAATTTTTGTATTTTTAGTAGAGACAGGGTTTCACCATGTTGGCAAAGCTGGTTTCGAACTCCTGACCTCAGGTTATCCGCCCGCCTCAGCCTCCCAAAGTCCTGGGATTACAGGTGTAAGCCATCGTGCCCGGCCAGTGGCAGTCTTTTAATGTGGTCTCTGCTCTCTTTAGCTAACTCCCCTTTTAGCTACAGAGGACAGCGTAAGAGAAAAACATCATCATCGCTTCTATTTACTGAGTGCCTAGTATATACTGAGTGCCGGAATTATTGCATTTAATCTTCGCAAAAAGCCCTACTGAATACATGAACCTCGAGAGCAGGTCTGCGTCTGTTTCTCTTTTACTAGGCACACTAAGTCTGGTACAGTGCCTGGCACATGGCACGAGCTCAAGGCCGTGGATATGATCATACCCATTTTATACATAAGGAAAATGAGACTGGAAGAGTTCACACTGTCAGTGTAAGTAGCAGAGTCAGGATTTGAATCAAACTCTGTTCAGCACCAGGGAGAATTTTCTGGCGTCTAAAAGCATTAGTGAGGGACTGAGGGAGGAGAAAGTTTTAAAAAGTAAGATAAGTACTTGTCTGTGTGCAAGCTGAGGTGGAAGAAGGGCTTCATGGAAACCCTCTCTGATGAAATCATCCCTGTTTTTGAACAGCAATTTCGGCTTTTGCAGTTTCTGTGTGCGCTGTTGGTGCAGGTGTGTTACTCTTCTCATTTTGCAGATGAGGAAACTGAGGCACATACGTTACATGAGAAAGTAGGAGATAAAGGACTGCAACATGATATTTGGAATAGAGTGTCTCAGCCCCTGGGCAACCGCAGGGAGTCGCTGAGAAACAAGTTTCCCCGGGAGTAGACTCCCAGCTTGCTCAAATCCTTCCCATTCCACATCGTGTCTGGAGGGGGAAAAAAAATCCTTCCCTCCCAGAAGCAAAGTCCCGCAACTTCTTAGGCTTCCCTAGAGACAGGAAAGGAAACCCAGCGGGACTACACCTTCCGACGACCTTTGCGAATCGTGCGGAACGCAGGCGCCCTGAAATGGCGTGCGCACTACGATTCCCGGCAGCCGCGGGCTGGGGCGGGACTACATTTCCCAGGGGGCAGAGGCAGGGGCGGGAGGGGGCGGGCCGCGGCGCTGCTCCCGCCCCTCCCCCGTGCTCGCGCGGAGAGGTAAACAAACCACGCGCGGGCTGCCGGTGGCACGGCGGGCGCGGCTGGCGCGGCTGGGGCGGCTGGCGCGGCTGGGGCGGCTGAGGCAGCGGAGAGCGCGCCGAGCCGCGGCCGGGCTGGCCCGCCCGCCTGCCGCACATGTTCCGGGACGGCGCCTCGCCGTAGCCGCCTGCGGCGCCTCCTGTCGGCCCGGGAAGGGAGTGCAGAGAGGCGCCGGTCGCCACCCGCGGTGCCCATGGAGCGGGTAAGGATGATCAACGTGCAGCGTCTGCTGGAGGCTGCCGAGTTTTTGGAGCGCCGGGAGCGAGGTAATGGCTGGGCGCCGCTGCGTGAGCCCGAGCGCTACTAATCTTTATGGGGAGTGCGGTGCGGCTGGTGAGGGAGGGCACGCGTGTGAGGTGCGCGCATGTGAGGGAGAGGTGTGCGTGCGTGTAAGCGTAGGGGAGCGCGCGTGTGAGGGGTGGGGCGTGTGGGGAGGGGAGCGGGCGTGTGAGGGGAGGGGCGTGTGAGGGAGGGGTGCCCGCGTGTGAGGGGAGGGGCGTGTGAGGGAGGGGTGCGTGCGTGAGGGGAGGGGCGCGCGTGTGAGGGGGGCGTGTGAGGGAGTGGAGCGCGTGTGTGATGGGAGGGGCATGTGGGGAAGGGAGCGCGCGTGTGAGGGGAGGGGCGTGGGAGGGAGGGGTGCGCGCGTGAGGGGAGGGGCGTATGAGGGGAGGGGAACGCGCATGTGAGTGGAAGGGCGTGCGCATGTGAGGAGAGGGGTGCGCTCATGTGAGGGAAAGGGCGTGTGAGGGGAGGGGAGGGGCGTCTGCGGGTAGGGGAGCGCGCGTGTGAGCGAGGGGTGCGCGCGTGTGAGGGGAGGGACGTGTGAGGGAAGCGCGCGTGAGGGGAGGGGCGCGCGGGTGTGGGGGTGGCGTGCGCATGTGTGAGGGGAGGGGTGCGAGCATGTGGGGGCGAGCATGTGAGGCGAGGGGCGCGCGCATGTGAGGGGAGGGGTGCGCGGGTGTGAGGGGAGGGGCGTACGCGTGTGGGGAGGGGCGTGTGAGGGGAGGGGAACACGCGTGTGAGGGGAGGGCCATGCGTGTGTGTGAGGGCAGGGGTGCGCACATGTGAGGGGAGGGGCATCTGAGGAGAGGGGCTCGCGCGTGTGCGAGGAGGGGCGTGTGCGGGGAGGGTCGCGCGTGAGGGTGCGCGCGTGCGAGGGATGGTGCGGGGGAAGGGGCGTGTGCGGGAAGGGCGTGCGCGTGTGGGAGGGGCGCGTGTAGGAGGGGCGCGCGTGCGTGGGAAGCTCGCGCGCGTGAGGTGCGCGTGGGGAAGTGTGTGTGCTGAGATCGTGAGTGGAGGCGTGTGTGAGAGGTCGTGCAGGTGCGGGGGGAGGTGCGAGGGTGCGCCCGGAGGGTGGGGTTGTGGGTGTGCGGGGAGCGAGAAGGAGACCGGCGGAGGGGAGTTGGAGAGAGGACGGTCCGGGACTGGAGAGAGGGTGACCATGGAGAAACCAGCAGGGCCTGGAGTGGGAGAGGGTGCTGGGAGTTAAGAAGAAGGAGGAACGCGGATGCTGGGGGTGTCTGGGGAAGAGACAAGGCCAGGAGAACACCGAGCGGGGGAAAGCCGGTGGAGAGTGGGCAGAGGACTGGCAGCGTGCGGAAGGGGCCTCTGAATACCTGCCGGGTGATGAGATAGGGCCCCTTTGGCGGTGGCAACCCAAGGGACTGTGGAGATGGGGCAGGAAGAGCAGGAACTCGGAGATTGTTGCGTCAAGAGAGAAAATGTCTCTGTAAGACTTGTTCGAAGTACACGAAAATACTGGGCTTAAAAGAGACTCTTTAGAACAGAGAGTTGAAAGTAAAGGGGAATTTTTGAGGCAAGTAAAATCAATGAGGCGAATGGTAACTGGTCAAAAAAATGTTCTAAAGCATCTGAAATCTCAAAAAAAAATTTTGGGGAGAGAAGGATTTTGGAAAGGGGGGGGATAAATTATTTGGTTTAGAGGAGGTATCGAAACACCTTCCAGCTGATGGGGTGTCACAGGATTGATGTCCAGGCGAGGTACATTAATCTTCTAACCAAAAAGAGTGGAAACATTGTACCTTTTTTCTTGCTTTCAAAAACCTGTTACTGCAAAGACCTTGGATTTGTGGTTCAATGGATTTGGGTACTATATTCTTCTTACTATACCTTTTTTTCTTGCTCTCTTCAGAGTGTGAACATGGCTACGCCTCTTCATTCCCGTCCATGCCAAGCCCCCGACTGCAGCATTCGAAGCCCCCAAGGAGGTTGAGCCGGGCACAGAAACACAGCAGCGGGAGCAGCAACACCAGCACTGCCAACAGGTAGCAAGCTGGGAACGCTTAGAAGAGGGAACTGGAGGGAAGGAGCACATTTCTCCTGTAATCCCAAGTCTGGAGGAGCAGCACTTGATGGGTTCCTTTACTACTACCCTGGGGTGGGGATTTGGCCCTTTTAAAATAAAAAAGTCTAGAAATCATAACCTGGTTTTGCATGGAAGGGAAGGAATAGAATTTGGAAAGACAACCAAAGAAGTTCTTGCTGAGATTATTAAGATGGCTATGACTGAGAGGACAGTAAGTTGAGAAACTTGAGAAACTTGGCAGCATGTATCCATGCATGCAGCCACCTGCTAAAAGTAATTGTGGGGTGGCTTTTAATATTCTGGTCAAGTTTAGGACAGTCCAAGAAGGTTTAAAAAAAATCAGAAATAGGTCTGGCAGGATGTAAAGCAGAATCAAGGGCTTTGTTAAAGGAATAAAAATATTTAGGTAGAATTGGTAGTGAGCAGATAATGGTTATTTGTTTAAGGAGGAAAGGGAAGACCATGCTGTGAAAGTTTTGCCTCTTTAAATAAGATCGGATTGGTTGGTGGGCTCTAAAAGCAAAAATGAAAAAAAAAAAAAAATCTGCTTATCTTTCAGGCAGAATAGATCTTTTAGAATATACTTGTCTAGATGTACTTGGAAAGGATGGGCCTAGTGGCTCTCACCTGTAATTCCAGCACTTTGGGAGGCTGAGGTGGGAGGATTGCTTGAGCTTAGGAGTTCAAGACCAACCTGGATGACATAGTGAAATTTTGTCTCGAAAAGAGAAAAAAATAGATGTACTAAGATGTAGTTGACTTCCATTTTTGAAAACTCTGAGTAGTATCTGGCTGTCTCTTCAGTGTTTTTATTCTGGGGAGCCAGTAAATTCCTAGGATTCATCTCATAAGAAGTTTTCAAAAGGCCTTTCTTAACAGAAGATTAACAGATGGCTGCCTTTTCCATTGATAAGGGGAATTAAATGAGACCTTTATTTCTGTTTCCCAGAGCTTTGTCTAGAGAATATAATAAACATTCATTTTGGGGAGGACAGAGCGATCCCTGGGTAACCAAATTTCCCTGAAGGCTTTGGGGAGCTTCAGTCAGGTGGTTGGTTAGTCATTTGGAACAGCAGATTGAGACAGAATGGGGCTCTTGATGCAGAAAGCCTGAGGCTTCTATAGATAACAATTGGAACTCATGAGGTTGGATCATCCCACTCTGTATTTCAGACATCTCCGAGGAAAAACTAGGAGTCACTTTTCTCCTTTGACTTCTCCGTAGAGCTGCATGTTCCCTTTTTTTAGCTACTTTTCATTAAGACTACTATATAGTTTTTAATTTCTTAGGTTATAAAAATAACCATAAGCTTGATGTACTATATGTGTTATGTGTGGGTCTAGAGATTTTGTTGTTGTATGGTGGAGATGAAAATACGTGGTATGATACACAGCATTTAAAAAAATGTACATTTGCTTGCCCTTACAGTTTCAGTGTTTAAGTTATCAAGAATTAAGACCTATTCAGGAATTTATGTATGTTTCAATCCACATAGATTAAAAAAACTCTTTTTTTCAACTTGGAGACATAGTAAGAGTACACATAGGAAACCAAACCTGAGTTCTGTCATGCTGCAAGTATTTAAGCCTTTCCTATTTTCTAGAAATTAGGTATATAATTTCAGTACATTTCCCATCCCTTACTATATTCATCTGTAAAATGAGATGTATTAGATGCTCACCAAGGTCCCTCATTATCCTGAACTTCTGTGACTCTGATTTATTGACAGTTTTAGAGATTGGTTACTATATTAGTAATTTAATATGTCTCCCATCATTGCAGATGTGACATTTTTAGGAACTCAAGGATTGTAGAGGCATAAATAAGATGCACATTCCTAGGTTTTTATCAATTATGTTACCTGTCATTAATAAGAAACTCTTAATCATCTGTTGACTTACACTTTGCTCAGCTTGGGGTTTGGGCTAAGTGATGTTTCTCTTTCATGCTAGCGTTTCTGTTAGGATTCTAATATTATGTGTGGGACCACAGTGCTAATTACTGTGTTTTAGCATAGCATGTTGGAAAATTTGTAAAACTGCAAGCATGCCATAGTGTTCTGATAGTGCCCAAAGGAGAATATGTGAACGTTAGACCACCTAGAACAAAAGAAGGTACTTTTATATGGGAATATAAGTAGCAAGAAAGAGAGAGAGAGAAATAAATAGATTTTAGAATGTATTATCAAAAGATCCACAAATGTGTGGGGTTTGGGCTGGGGCCTATGAGAGAGAACTAGTATGTTAAAATGAAACACTAGAAGTTATTTCTCCTTAGCCTCTTATTTAAAATGCCTGCTTCGTGGAATTAAGGAGAGCTGAGGTAGAAGTTCCAATACTGGGGTATTTGGACAATAGTGTTGATCCATTTCAAAGAGGACTCTGTAGGCTGCTTCTTAATTTTAAGTTTACTGTTGGATTTTAATAGAGATTTTATTATGCTGGTTACATAAAGCAGAAAGAAGACTTACAGAAATTTCCATGTGTTTATCATCTGAAACAAGGAAAGGAATAGAGTTCATAAGTATATGTGTCTTATTTTTACTTGATCAAAAAGCTACTAGTGTGGAAGTAGCTTTTATTACTATACATCTTGAACATTGATGTATGTTATAAAATGACATTTGTTTCTTTGACATCATAGCATCTTTAAGATATAATGGTGATTGACTCTTTTACCCCTGATATTCTCAGGTGTTATATGATATGCCTGACAAAAATGTTACTTTAGGCCGGGTGCAGTGGCTCACGCCTGTAATTCCAGCACTTTGGGAGGCTGAGGTAGGTGGATCACCTGAGGTCAGGAGTTTGAGACCAGCCTGGCCAACATGATGAAACCCTGTCTCTACTAAAAATACAAAAATTAGCTGGGCATAGTAGCGTGTGCCTGTAATCTCTGCTACTTGGGAGGCTGAGGCAGGATAATTCCTGGAACTTAGGAGGCGGAGCTTTCAGTGAGCCGAGATTGCGCCATTGCACTACAGCCTGGGCCACAGAGTGAGACTCCATCCCAAAAAATAAAAAAATAAAAAGTTACTTTATAAATTTATGCTGAAAGTTAACTCCGAATACTATACATTCCTATTCCCCTTTCCCCCATGCCTTAAAATCTTATTTTCACAGAAGTACAAAGGAGAGAAAATAAATGATATAATGTGATATTACAGATATGTTCCTTGCAAATACCAGTAATTTTATCATTTGGGATGGTTCTGATAGTTGGAAGTGGGACCTATAATATATAATTATTTTTAAAATAAATGCTTGATTTTACTGTGGTCTTGGTCACAGCCTTCTGGCACACTTCCAAAAATCAACATTGCTAAGATGTTACTGCTGTTAGAGAATGTGGCTGCAATAGCTATCTGGCTCTTTGGGGAGCATCAGATAAGCTCAGATTCTAGCTTCTTTACTATTTGGTATCACAGGTGAAAAAATCTCAAGGTCTGTCATCCTTAAAACTCTACTAAATAAGCCATGGCTGCAATGTAACACTGATTTCTTCCTAAATATCTCTTCAATCGGCCTTCTTTCCTGTTATCTTCATTACTGTCCTCCTAATCTCAGCTACCATCATCTCTTACCTGGACGACTGCAGTAACTTATTACCTGGTGTCCCTGCAACCACAGTTCTTTTTTTTTTGTCTTGCTCTGTCACCTAGGCTAGAGTGCTGTGGCGCGATCTCGGCTCACTGCAAGCTCTGACTCCCGGGTTCACGCCATTCTCCTGCCTCAGCCTCCCGTGTAGCTTGGACAAAGGTGTCCGCCACCACGCCTGGCTAATTTTTTGTATTGTTAGTAGAGACAGGGTTTTACTGTGTTAGCCAGGATGGTCTCAATCTCCTGACCTCATGATCCTCCTGCCTCGGCCTCCCAAAGTGCTGGGATTACAGGCGTGAGCCACCGTGCCCGGCCAGTTCTTATGAATTATATTGGCCAGCCTTCTTTGGATACACATTTTCTTCTACCTCAAGATCTTTGCATACTTTTTGTTCCCTGCCGGAAATAATTTTTCCTCCCCCTTTGTTATCTCTGTTGAACAACACTTTTCCTTCAGCTCGATCGTAAGTTCCTCAGGAATGTTTCCTCATCTGTCATAGTAGATCAGGTCTTCAGATACTTCATGGCACCCCTATTTTTCCTTCATAGTGTTCATCACGTTTGTAGAAATACAGTTATCCAATTCTTTCTTAAATTCATATCCTATTCACTGGATTAAAAACACTGTGAGGCAGGCAGGGATTGAGTCTCTTCTGCTTAAACATTTATCCCTAGTACTTATCACAGTGCCCCGTACATAGTATATGTTTCTTAAAGAATGGAAAGTTTTCAAACTCCAAGTAGACTGTCTTAAATTGAGTTTCTTTTTTGTGCTGAGTACCATATTAGACTTGAAGGAAAGATGATAGAACCCCTGCTTTGGCAAACTCTAATTACTTTGTGTTCTAAGGGATGTTAATGATACATTTGGAAAAACAGTATGTAGTATTTAAAGAATAAAAATCTCTAAACTGTCAATTCTTTTAAACAAGTAGGCTACAGAATGCCACACTTAATTTTGAAGAACGTTCAGTGTCATCCTGTTTCGTGAAAATAAAATAATACAAAAACTTGCGCATTGAAAGAACCAGAAGTCTGTCAAATATTGGCAATAAATATTCATATGAGCCTGTGACACGCACATAGTAATTGCATTGTTTTAAGGTAATCTGGGAAGTAGTAAATAGCCAATTTATGCTTTAATTTCAAGTTGATATATTTCTTCTCTTTAGTGTCCTATAGATACTAAAGAATCTCATAACAACAGTATTTCAGTTCCACCTTCTAAGATTGAGGACACTAAAAAAACAACTTTTCTGTTGCTTATAAGGCTTTAGTTTAATTTTTCTTAAACTATAGAATAAAGAAATGCTTTAGTCTTATTTTAGATAGAATTATTGTATTGTTACATTTTTAGCTTTGCATCCTTATTGGCTATCTTCATGGCTTTTTAGTTTTTCTGCAGGGAGGGATGGTGGTGAATTATTTTCCTAGGATAGTTACAAAGGATTTTTTCCAGTAGTAATTTGAGATGCTTTATCTTTTCTTTATTCTACATGAACCTATTTGTTCACAGAAGAATTGAATGAAGCCTTATTTTTATTTTTGTGTAATTTCTTTCCACTATTCTGTGTTTTTCAAAGTTTTTTATTTTAAAAAATAGTTTCTGGGTCTTTGTCCCATAGAAAACTCCCAAAGTTTCAGGACAAAAATGTAGATTAGTACCAGTTAAACTCTTAATGATGTTGTTATTATTCTTCAGTATTTTCTGCATTTTGAGTGATTAACACTTCCAGTGAAATGTGTTTTGTGATAGTCTTCTATGAAAATTGAGTTAAATGAAAAATTCCCAAGAATTATATGCTTTATACTAAAAAAACTCAGGCTTTCCTTTAAATGCTTCCTTGAAGTGTAAGTTTGCTTCCTTGAAGTGTAAGTTTGCTATTTTTTTTTTGAGAGAAGTCTCGCTCTTATCCCCTAGGTTTGAGTGCAGTGGCTAGATCTTGGCTCACTGCAACCTCTACCTCCTTTAACAATTAACGATTCTCCTGCCTCTGTCTCCCAAGTAATGGGGATTAAGTCGCCTGCCACCATGCCTGGTTAATTTTTGTATATTTTAGTAGAGATGGGGTTTCACCATGTTGGCCAGGCTGGTTTGGAACTCTTGACCACAAGTGATCCGCCCGCCTCAGCTTCCCAGAGTGCTGGGATTATAGGCGTGAGCCACTGCGCCCGGCCTGCTATTGCTGGGTTTCTTAAGGTTATATTCCTCTACGGAAGTGTTGAAGGAGACTTGTATGATCATGCCTTGTAAGTCAGTAGGACAGTTGTTTCTGTTCCCATTCGATGAAAGGCATTTTTGTCAAAATATTGAATATGTGATGTAGAAGATCACAAAATGTAGAAAGGGAATGCTTCAGTACGGTTCTCTGTTTTATGAAGACAAAATATTATCACTCATTTTATGGTTAAAGCACATGTGGCTTAGAGATGGTGATTGCTTAAGCCTTATAGCTGTAGATGGTGGCTGACTTTATTGTCAAGCTGGATTTTAAGCAATACATGCATCACTGTTGTAATCAGGCAGTACTGTTGACTCGAAGAAAGCTTTCTCTTCTAGATTTCTCCTTACAAATGAAAGAACATTGCCTCCTTTTGAATATGGCATGATTCTTTGTCATTTTTTCAGTAAGGAGAGTTTTCTAGATACTAATCTAATCAAAGAGGTTTGATAGTATGCTTTGACAAAGTATATTTCCAGGTCCCATTTTTAGTGTGATTTTATAGTGCCGATGAACTATAAACATGCATTTTTTTGTTAGATTGTTTTTTTATTTTGATTTCCTACATTTTAAAACACAGTCAGTGGTACCATAATTAACAGCATTACCCATAATATCAAGTCTATTTTTTTGAAGTTGCTCCTAATTTTTATATTATTATTAATATACTCACCTCCTCCCCATAGATGCAAGTGTTATACATCTACAGGACCACTCATTTTTCCCCCAACAATTATTTACTGAATATTTATTTCATGCTTGACTCTTTTTTTTCTTTTCTTTTCTTCCTTTTTTTTTTTTTTTGAGACAGAGTCTTGCTCTGTCGCCAGACTGGAGTGCAGGGGCACGATCTCGGCTCACTGCAACCCCCACCTCCTGGGTTCAAGTGATTCTCCCACCTCAGCCTCCTGAGTATCTGGGACTACAGGCGTGCACCACCATGCCCAGCTAATTTTTGTATTTTTAGTAGAGACGGGGTTTCACCATGTTGGCCAGGATGGTCTTGAACTCCCGGCCTCAAGTGATCTGCCCGCCTCAGCCTCCCAAAGTGCTGGGATTACAGGCATGAGCTACTGCGCCCAGCCAATGCCTGATTCTTTCTTAAAATGATTACCTTTGGAAGTCAGGTGAGTTAGGAAATTGCTGGTATTTTCTGTACTTTTAAAGGTTTTTAGAATATTGCTCTGTAATAGAATTTGTTGTTAACCAATGAAGTAGTTTAGATAATTAGTGGTTTATCTTAATGTCTTTTTAAACTTTGAGAATATGTTTAAGACCAGTTATTTTAACCTTCAAAATTCTCTGTAGTTTCTAGTGTTGCTCCCTTACCTAAGAAGTATTATTTTACAGGGTTGGGCGTGGTGGCTCACACCTGTAATCCCAGCACTTTGGGAGGCCAAGGAGGGCGGATCATGAGGTCAGGAGATCGAGACCATTCTGGCTAACACGGTGAAACCCCGTCTCTACTAAAAATACAAAAAATTAGCCGGGAGTGGTGGCGGGCGTCTGTAGTCCCAGCTACTTGGGAGGCTGAGGCAGGAGAATGTTGTGAACCCGGGAGGCAGAGCTTGCAGCGAGCCAAGATCGTGCCACTGCACTCCAGCCTGGGCGACAGAGCAAGACTCCATCTCAAATAAATAAATAAATAAATAAGCTCTGTTGGCCAGGTGTGGTGGCTCACGCCTGTATTCCCAACACTTTGGGAGGGAGGACGAGGCAGGCGGATCTCGAGGTCAGGTGTTCGAGACCAGCATGACCAACATGGTGAAGCCCTGTCTCTACTAAAAATACAAACATTAGCCAGGCACGATGGCACATGCCGGTAATCCCAGCTACTTGGGAGGCTGAAGCAGGAGAATCACTTAAACCTGCATAGTGGAGTCTACAGTGACTTGAGATCACGCTACTGCACTCCAGCCTGGGCAACAGAGTGAGATTCCATCTCAAAATTTTTTTTTTCTTCTCTATTTTCTTCTAGCAGTTTATGTTAGGTTTTACATTTAGATCTAAAATTCATTTAGAGTTAATTTTTGCAGAGGGTGTGAAGTAAAGGTTGAAGTTCATTTTTTTTTGTTTTTTTTTTGCAAATGGACATCCAGTTGTTCCAGCATCATTTGTTGAGAAGACTATACTTTATTCATCAAATGGCCTTGGCATCTTTGTGAAAAATCAGTTGACCACAGACTTGTGCATCTTATTTCTGGATTTTCTGTTCTGATCCTTTGATCTAAATATTCATCCTTATTCTAATGCCACACAGTCTTAATTATTATAGTTTTTCAAAAAGTTATGAAATCAGGTAATGAATGTACTCTGACTTGGTTCTTCTTTTTCAAAAGTTCCTTTGGCTATTCTGGGTCTTTTGCATTTTTATTTTAATTAATTAATTTTTTTGAGACAGGCTTTCACTCTTTTACCCAGGCTGGAGTGCAGTGGCATGATCATGGCCCACTGCAGCCTTAACCTTCTTGGGCTCAGGTGATTCTCCCATCACAGCCTCCTGAGTTAGGAGCTGGGACCACAGGTGTGCACTCCTACACTTCACTAATTTTTGTATTTTTTGTAGAGGTACGGTTTCACCATGTTGCCCAGGCTGGTCTTGAACTCCTGGGCTCATGCAATCCTCCCACCTCTGCCTTCCGAAGTGTTGGGATTACAGGCGTGAGCCACTGCACATGGCCGGCATTTTTACATAAATTTTAGAATCAGTTTGTAAATTTCTACAACAGAGAGCCTGCTGGAATTTTTATTGGGATTGCATTGGATCTGTAAATTAATTGGGGGAAACTTGATATGTCTTAACTATTGAATCTTCTAGTTCATTAACATAGTATGTCTATTATTTGGACGTTTTCAAATTTCAGCAGTATTTTTTAGGTTTTCAGAGTGTGGGTCATGCACATACTTTGTTAAATTTACCCTTAAGTATTCTTTGATGCTATTTTAAATGGCAATTCAATTTGGCATATTGGTTTTGTGAACTGACTTCGCTAAACTTAATTGTTCTAATAGTCTGTATATTCCTTAGGATTTTCTTTTTTTTTCTTTTTTCCGAGACGGAGTTTCACTCTTGTTGCCCAAGCTGGAGTGCAATGGTGCAATCTTGGCTCACTGCAGCCTCCACCTCCTGGGTTCAAGTGATTCTCCCGCCTCAGCCTCCTGAGTAACTGGGATTACAGGCATGCGCCATCATGCCCGACTAATTTTTGTATTTTTAGTAGAGACAGGGTTTCTCCATGTTGGTCAGGCTGGTTTCGAACTCCTGACCTCAGGTAATCCACCTGTCTCAGCCTCCCAAAGTGCTGGGATTACAGGCGTGAGCCACCACGCCCAGCTTCTTTAGGATTTTCTAAATAGACATTAATGTTGTTTGCAAGTAAAGACATTTTTATTTTTTCCATTTCCTTCTCTGTGTTTCCTTTTTTTTGTTTTATTTCACTGGCTAGAATCTCTAGTACAGTGCTGGATAGAAGTGATGAGAATGGACATTCTTGCCCTGTTCCTGATCTTATGAAAAAATGCATTCTTTGACCATTGAGTGTGACTATAGTTTTTCTTAGATGCCTTTTAGGTTGAGTGAATTCCTTTCTTCCCTTATTTGCTAAGAGTTTTTATCATGAATGGATGGTAAATTTTATTAAATGCTTTTTCTACATCTATTGAGGTGATACTGTCATTTTCTTTTTTATTCTGTTAGTATGGAGGATTACATTGATTGATTTTTGAGTCTCTTAAACCTGCATTCCTGAAGTAAATCCTACGTAGTCATGTTGTATTGTGTACTGTTGCAGTACCGATACTAACAACCCAGAGCTAAAACAAACTTCACAGGTTTAAGGATTTAGTCCCCAACATGTCTGCCCTCGCTACAGATGCCAGCTGTAAGTTTAGGAGTCCTCAGGCCACTCTCACATCTGACCAACCAGCTGCAAATTCAGAGGTTCCTACAGCCCCTTCAGGTTTGACAATTTGCTAGAACTACTTATAACTCAGGAAAGTGCTACACTTTGTCTGTTTTTAGAGACAGGGTATCACTGTCACCCAGAGTAGAGTGCAGTGGTAAGATCATAGCTCACTGCAACCTCAAAATCCTGGGTTCAAGGCAGTCCTTCTGCCTCAGTCTCTCAAGTAGCTAACAGTACAGGCATGCACTACCATGCCCAGCTGCTATGCTTATAATTGCAAGTTTTATTGTAAATGATACAGATCAGGACCAGCCAAATGCACAGACACAGAGAGTGAGGTCTGGGAGGAACCTGGACACAGAGCTTCTGTGCTTTTTCCATGGAATCAGGATGCATTACCCTCCTGGCACATTTATATGTTTACTAACCATGAAACTCACCCAAGTTTCAGGTTCCAGAGTTTTTATTGGGATATTATTACATAAGCATGATTGATTGAAGCATTGGTTATATGGTTGTCAGTTCCCAGTACTTTTCTCCCCTGTGTTGGGCCAGAATCAGTGACTCAAAGTCCCAACCCTCTAATCACATGGTTGGTCTTTCTGATGTGACCAGCCCCTATCCTGAGTTATCTCTCCTTGGCATAAACTCAGGTGTGGTCCAAAGACTCACCATGAATAATGAAGACACTCCTAATTACTCAGAAAATTTCAAGGTTTTAGAAGCTCTGTCCCGAGAACTAGGGTACTTTCTGTATATTATTGGGTTCAATTTGGCAATATTTTGTTAGAATTTTTGTGTCTATGTTCATGAGAGATACTAGTATTTGTTTTGTTTGTTTTCTATGTAATTTCTTTGTCAGGTTTTGGTATCAGGCTAATACTGGTCTCATAAAATGATTTGGAAAGTGTTCCCTCTATCTTTATTTTTTCAAATATTTTACATAGGATTGGTTTTATTTATTCCTTAAATGCCTGGTAAAATTTGCTAATGGAGAACTTATAGGCCTGGAGTTTTCTTTGTGGGAAGTTTTTTTTTTTTTTTTAAATTATGATTTTAATCTCTTTAATAGATGAAAGGCAATTCAGAGTTTCTGTTTCTTCCTGAGCTAGTTTTGATCATTTGTGTCTTTCAAGAAATTTGTTCATATCTAAGTTATCAAATTTAGATGATCTGGACAATTGTTGGCATAAAGTTGTTAATATTTTCTTATCCTTTTAATGTATGATGTATGTAGAATCTGTAATGATGCACACTCTTGATACTGTTTTTGTATTGTAATTTTTGTCTTTTATTCTTCATCAGCCTTAGAGGTAGTTTATCAATATATTGATTTTTAGAAATCAGCTTTCAATTTTACTGATTTTCACTATTTCTCATTTTCTATTTCTTTCATTCCTATCCCTGGTTTTTATTATATTTCTCTACTTCAGTTTCTCAGCGTTAGCAGTCTTGACATTTGGGGTCAGATAATTCTGTTTTGTGCATCTTAGGATGTTTAGCAGCATCCCTAGCATCTCCTCACAAAATGCCAGTAGCCTCCTCCTAGTTGGCATAACCGGAGTATCTCCAGACATTGTCAGATGTCTTGATGGGCAAAACTGCTCACAGTTGAGAACCATTGCTCAGCTTCTTTCAGTTTAGTTTGTTCCTTTTTCTACTTTCTTAAGGTGGAATCTTGGATCATTGATTTTGGACACTACCCTCCCAACAGAAGGATTTAAAGCTAAACAGTTGTGTTTAAGCACTGCTTTAGCTACATTCAACAACTTTTGATATGTTGTGTCATTAAGTTTAGAATATTTTCTAATTTCTCTGCAATTTGTTCTTTGAGCTGTGATTTATGTTCCAAATATTGGGATTTTTCTAATTAGCTTACTGTTGCTGATTTCTAATTAAATTTCATTGTGATTGGAGAACTTACTGTGTATGATTTCAGTACTTTTAGATTTGTTAAAAATTATCCTTTACAAAGCACATTTCTTTGAGATGTTTATGTAGTATGCCAAAAGATTTGTCAAGGACTTACATTAGGGTGTTTGCTATATTTGAAGTAAGAATTGATTTTTAAAGAATTCAGTCTGTATGCTATTAAAAAAAAATTTCCTGTTTACCAAAGTAAAATGTACATACAAAAAAGCATACAAATTTTGTGTACAGTTCAATGCATTTTTACAAAAGCAAAGAAATATTACAAATCTCAGAAACCCCCTCCTGACTTTTCCAGTCACTGTCACCCCTTCCCCAAGGTAACTGCAATTCCAACTTTTTTTTTTTTAAATTCTAACTTTTTATGCCACAGTTTAGTTTTACCGGTTTTGAACTTTATGTGAATGGAGTTATGTAGTGTGTACTTTTCGTGTGTGTTTGGCTTTTTTCATTCAAATTACGTTGAAATTGTGTCGATTAATCCATGTTACTGTATAATAGTTATAGTTAGTTTATTCTCATTGCTGTATAATACTACGTTGTATGAATGTTTCACAGTTTATGCATTCTACTATTGATGAATGTTTCCAGTTTGGGGCCAGTATGAATAGTTCTATGTGAGCATTCTTTTGTATGTCCTTTGGTGAACATGTAAACATTTATTGGTTTGGTATATGCCTGTAAGTGGAAATACTTAGTCACGAAGTATACATATATCCAGCTTTGATATGTAAGTTTTAAGGAAAAAGGTTTTTGATTGTAGTTATTGTTGTGCATCTTGTTTAGATACTTGCTGTTTGGGGCTTAGTTATTGTGGTGGTAATGGTTTTGTCATTGTTAAGAAAGAAGCAATATATTTCTTATGAGGCATTTTTTCTAAAAGTTTACAGTATTCAACTTTTACTGTTTTTAATGGTTTTTAAAATGAGATGTACTTTTTGATGGAAACAAATGCACAAAACTACCATCTTAAAAGAAGAGTAATAATAAATAGAAGTTTTACTGTTCCGTTAATCCCAGTATATTTTCAATCTCAACCCCTTTGGTACATCCGTGAGAGATACCTGCTCTACTGTAGCTGAAATTTTCTGTTTTTCTTGCCCTCTACGTATATGTGTGAGAATTGTAAGCTTTAGGATACCAATTAGAATTTAGCTTCGTAGAATGTGTTCTTCTCATTGTGTGGAGGGCAACATGTGTGAGGCACTTCAGGATTAGAAAGTAAGTTAAATGATAATGTTAACAAAGTGTAGGGGTTTGGCTCATTAATTCAGCAAAATTAGAAATCTTTTCTTTTGCTAGAAGAGAGTATTGGAATTCTGGAGTAGGGGTTTTTATTTTCTTTCCACGATGGTACTGCTCTTGAGCCAAACTGTACCATTTCGTATAGTTTCAATTCTATGGTTCATTTCTTTGACTACCACCAAGCTACACCCTAAATAATCACAAGTTTATGTATTGGAGCTATGTTGTAGTCAATGAAAAGTCACATATCTGGTTAAGGTAGTCACATTTCATAGATAATGACTCCCATTCAAATAGGGAATACATTAGGATGCCTCTCTTAAAGGGATGCTGTTTGTGAAAAATATTACCTGTGATTCAGTGATAAAATGATAGACATGTCTTTTTCTCTGTCATTGGAAGTTGTTAAGCATTCAGGGTAAGGGTGTTTGAAAGGAAGACACAGTTCATTAGTGTTTGCTCTCAGAGGTGCATTTTATTGGGAGAAGAAAAGTGGGCTAACTAGATGGGTTATTCAGAACATCTCAGCCTCACACAGGGAATTTATCGTAATTGAATATTTCAGTGGAACATTATTGGAAGGGCTTGGGTGGACACATAGCTCAGAGAAGCAAAGGGGTTGTTTCTGAATGTGCTAGCGTGTGATACGTTTAATTACTTGTTTATCGCCTCTGCTGTTTGGATTACTTTCTCTGTGTACATATAATTAGGCATCTCTCTCTGTAATATACTCCTAAACCTTGTACTGTCCTCATAGTTGACTAAATGATCAAGTAGCTTCAGTCACCTATCGTTCAGTTTCTCTTTCCATCATTATGGTTGTCGTTTGCTTATTTCCAGGCTAATTCAAAGTGTTATTGAGAATCTATCAATTTGTTGTCCCATGTAGTATAGTTAATAACGTTTTGGGTACCATAATTTTAGTCTTTTAAAAAAATAATAAAAATACTAACAGCTAACAATAGCTAACGTCTATTAAATGTTTATTAGGAGCTAGATGTTTTTATATATGTTTCTCTGATTCTCACAGTAACCTGGCTGAGGCATATGTAATACTCCAGTTTTACAGATGAGGAAACTAAACCAGAGAGGTTAAATAATTTGTCCCAAAGTTACACAGCTAATGTGAGTGACAGAGTTAATATTTAGATTCAGGACTTTCTTTCTCTAACACCATGGGTCTTTATGATCTCTCTGTGTTGTTTGCTGGTTTTGCTTTGGACTTCACAACTCGACTTGTTTGCTTATCTTATCCCTTCCACTTGGAATGGCATCTCCTTAACAGTTTCAGACTCTACTAGTAGCAAATGTACCTATCATTTAAGCCTTAGACCAAATGCCACCCTTTTCTAAAGTTTTTCTTACAGTGCCATTTGGAAGTAAACTGTCTCTTTTGAACTCCCATAATACTTTGTACCTTTCTTTGTATATTTATTTTGCCTTCAGTTATAATTATTGCTAAACATATCTTAATTTACCCAATGGAGACAGTCTTTGATTTCCTGCACTGTAAGACAGCCTTGAACACTGAAGGTTCTCAGTATTTGTTGACTTGATATTACAGGTAAAAACCCATCAAAACAGAAGTAAACACTATTGATGCTTTTTTAAAAAAATTGGAAGAACATGGCAACATGGTAATGATTTGTATATTTATGATCATTTTTGCTTCTTATTTGAAAATCTTGCTAAATTTTGCTGGTGGTATAATTAAATGTGGCATGCATTTCCTGGTTTAGTGAAAAGGTTCATAATCTTAGCTATCATTTTCTTTAAAAAAAGATAATAAAGAAATGTCTGTTTGACAGGCAGGAAGAACCCGCTGTTTTAATTTTGTTCACAGCAGTGGGTCAGATTATGATCTTTTGGAGCTAGCTTTGATAATAGACTCAATATAATATTGGAATTCAACAATTGGTTATTGTCGAGTATATTATCTCTTGCACTGATGGCTGTCAGTGCGATTGCCAGACTGTTTAGAATAAGTTTATGGCTGTTTAGAATAAGTCTATGGCAAATAGTCTACTCTTCTCTAAATACAATGTTTCCATTTATTACTTACTGTAGTATTTTATATGTGCATTGTCTTTTTGTTTTGTTTTTAGTTTTCTTCTCAGAGAGAGGCAATTAAACCAAAACTTGCTCACTAGTGGGGGTGGGGAATCTTATTATTGATTCTTTACTCCAATTTTGAATGATATTTTTTCTTCTAAACCTCTTTAAATAGGCCTTTTCCCTTTTCTAACTTAACTGATTTACTTTGACATTTAATTCAAACAAAGATTAACAAAATTTTAAATAAACACTTTTATGGTGATAAAGGCACACTGTGGTTGTAATTTATTGAATTTTGAGCTCCGAGTCGCTGTTAAACTAGGATTTCTGACTATGCTTTTATAGTTTCTTCTATCTGAATTCTTGAAACATCGTAAGACTCTATTTACTTCCCTCAAAGGAGAAGTCCTTTTGTTAAGATAATATTTTTTAAAATGAGTATCAGTCTTTTTAATCTCATGTCTCTTAGACTTTATGAAATTACTCATGAAGCAAAAGGTGGATAGGCGACAGTAACTCAAATAAGTCTTTTGGCCCTTGAGCTAAGACAGTGGATAAAATTTACACAAATTACGAGACCAGCAAAAGCACTCTTTTTTTTTTTTTTTTTTTTGACACGGAGTCTCGCTCTGTCGCCCAGGCTGGAGTGCAGTGGCCAGATCTCAGCTCACTGCAAGCTCCGCCTCCTGGGTTTACACCATTCTCCTGCCTCAGCCTCCCGAGTAGCTGGGACTACAGGCGCCCGCCACATCGCCCAGCTCGTTTTTTGTATTTTTTAGTAGAGACGGGGTTTCACTGTGTTAGCCAGGATGGTCTCGATCTCCTGACCTCGTGGTCCGCCCGTCTCAGCCTCCCAAAGTGCTGGGATTACAGGCTTGAGCCACTGCACCCGGCCAAAAGCACTCTTAATTTTAAGGTTTGAGGATCTGATTATTAAATATCCATTGAAATAATCAGATTAAAGCAGTCAATATTCTTTAAGCATTTGACATTAACCAGAATCTACAAAATGATGAAAGTTTTAGTTCTAGTGACAGGAATTTAAATTGTCCTTCACAAAATTCCTATTGTTGTTAATGTTAAGTTATTGCAAAAGTAACACATGTTAATTCCAGGGAACTGGTATAATTCTAATAGTAGCTAACTTTAGAATTCATTATATTTTGCTATTTAGCATAAACTTGTTAATCCTTATAACAATCATATGAGGCAAATACTGTTATTTTTCCTATTTCACAGATGAGGAAACCGAGCACAGAGAAATGGAGGGACTTTACTGAGGCCATACAGTATTTGAACTCAGGCAGTTTGGCCTTAGAGTCTGTGCCCTTAACCTCTATTCAGTATTGCTTCTCATTGAATGGTTAAGATTTGGGGATTATTAAGATAGACCTGGATTTAAATCATGGCTGCCACTTTATACTCTTGGGATAGTATATTTCTTGACTTCTCTGAGCTTCAGTATTCTTGTTTATAAAACAAAGGTTGTTTTAGGGATAAAATAAGATATATTAACTGCTTATCCCACTGTTCCCCAGATGCTGTGCTTGTTCAATAGATGGTATCATTTAAAACAATGAGAAGCAAAATGAAAAAAAGGCACCAAAACAAAACAATAACCATTGCTAACGTTTCGAATTATCCAGTCTTGTAAAATATGTTTCTTGATTTTATTAATATATTTTTTCTTTATATTAGTGTATTTTTCTTTCATGTATAACTTTTTCTTGTTTTTGTTTCACAAAATAAGGTGGGAAGACTTGGATTTGCCTGTATCACTTAGCAGTAAGGCAAGCCTTTTTCGGCTTTTATGCTAGCCAAAACTTTTTTTTCTCTGTTTAGAAGTGGGTAGATGGAGATAGAGGAGAACATGGAAGTACACACACTTTTTTTTTTTTTAAACAAAAACAGGATTATATTTAAAATTTCTTATGTAACATCTACAGATCAACAAAATCTAGGATGCTAGAAGTAGGGAGAACATGTGCCAGTATTACTTTTATTAAAATAACAAACTCCAGTTTCAGAATATTTAGAGTTGTTAACTGAAAATACTATATTTGAATAAGCAATCTTAATGAATGTAGACTATTTCCTCTTGATGAGTGAGCTTCTAGAAGTCTGACCATATATTGCATTGTTAAATACATTCATTGGGTGTAGCATAACCTCCTGTCTTTCTATAGCTTTTATCAACAAAGCATGGCTAATGCTTTTTTTTTTTTCCTTTTAGATCTACACACAATGAGCTGGAAAAGAATCGGTGAGTCAGTGATGAGGTGCAGCTTTCACTTATGTTTAAAAGCAAACTCACCATTTTACCTGTGAAAATAATGTAATAGTGCATATGTAGTTGTAATTTTACTTTTCAGATGTACAGCCTATTGTGAGTCTGATATATATGTATTTTCTCCAAAAAATGACTTAAATAGTAAGCTTATAGCAGCTAGAAGACGTAAATACATTTTTAAAGCTATTCGAATTTGAGTTTTAGGTGTATCCTTTATTTCTGTCTCTGAAAACGAGTTAATTATTAAAAGCTCATGGTTTAAATGTGGTTTTGCTAAAGGGTAGTATTTCTAAAGAGTAGGTAATAAGCATTACAAATTGGAGGGTATTGAATTTTTCTTTCTTTGTAGTTTGTTCATTCATTCATTCATTCAATTTATTCATGCATTCAACAACTATTTATCAAATATGAGCTGTATGTCAGTGCCAGACAGGCAGAATGCTTTATATAGGAAATATAAGAATATATAAGATAGTTTTTATCCTTTCCTTAAGGAATTCAGAACTTTGTAAAGGAAAGACAGGTAATTAAAGTACTATATAATGTGGCAAGTATGGTAATGGAGAAGCAGAAGGTACTGGACGTACTGAAAGATATTTTGGAAGGTCACCTGATTCCTTTTTGAAGGGAGTCTTGGAAGGTCTGCAGAGGATGGTGAGTGAGCAGTGTATACTGAGGAAGCTGCAAAAGGGTTCAGGATGACTATAAAGGATTGTAACATGAAGTAAAGCATGCCAGGTATTGAAAAGTCTTGTCTACCATGCCGAACAAAGAGTTTAGACTTCCTGAGATCCATAGGGAGCAGTTAAATAATTTTAAGGTGGTTATCATTTGATCAGCCTGTTTCTTGGAAATATCATTCGGCTACAGTTTGAAGAATTGGTTGGTTGGGAGAAGGGACACCAGAGGCATAAAGACGCTTTTTAAGGCTGTGCAGTAATTTAGGTAAGAGATGATGGTGGCCATTGAGATAGAAGTAGACAAAGTAAAGAGTATGGAATGGAGTCAATAGAAATTGGTGATTAGTTAGTTATGGATAGTTGAATCTTAGATGGTATTACTATTAATTGAGGAAAGAGAAGAAGAGGACAAGTTTGGAAGAGAACATAAGAATTGTAAGAGTAAAATACTTTCTTTTTGGTATAGTGATTAGGTTAATAGCAGCCAGGCATGGTGGCTCATGCTTGTAATTCCAACACTTTGGAAGGCCCAGGTGGGAGGATCACTTGAAGCAAAGAGTTCGAGACCAGCCTGGGCAGCAAAGTGAGACACCCTCCATCTCTACAAAAAAATAAAAATAAATTAGCTGGGTGTGGTGGCATGCAGTCCCAGCCACTCAGGAGGTTAAGGCAAGAGGATCACTTGATCCCAGGAGTTGAAGGCTGCAGTGAGCCATGATCATGCCATTGCACTGCAGCATGTGTGACACAGTGAGACCCTGTCTTAAAAAAAAAAAAAAAGAGATTAATAACAAACTGAAATCATATGTACCAGCTGTTTTTGACAAATAAGATCTCATGACCTTCAACTTTCTGTCCTCTCTTTAACACAAAATAGATTGACTAGCCTAACTGCCTCATTGCAAGTAAGTTTAAATGTCAAATCCCCTTGAAAAGGCTTAGCATAGTCTTTTAGGCAGACTCAGTGGCTGTTACTACTTTGTTTGCACGATACTCTGTTCTTGTCTCCTATTGTAAGGCTGAATAGTTAGCATTGTAATTATTTGTTCGTATGTCTCTTTCTGCCAAATGACTATGCCCCAAATGCAAAGATTCTGTTTTGTTCAATTTTGTATCCTCAGTGCCTAGCATTTGAGGCATGTATAGGAGACAGTGGCTCTCATATTGAGTGAAGGATAAAACTGGAGCTCAAAGTTGAGTGGTCGAGTCAAAGACATTTTGGTAGGTAGTGGTAGAAATTCCTTCGTTTTAAAGAATCTCTTTTCTGCTTTTTATTTCTGATTTATTAAAGATCTGGATAGATAAAGGAAGGACATATCTGGCTATGTTAAACATAACAAAAAAGACTGAGAAATGAAAGTTCTGAGGATCCTAAAAATAAAACCTTAAATTGAAGTTTACTCTAAATTAGATCATAGAGTATGTTTTGGGCCCATGGATTAAATATTGATAAACATGTGGCTTTTATAGTTACTTCATTTGGATGTGGTCCTTGGGAGACCCTCATTGGAAACCTGGCGAAAACCATTAACACTGGAGTAGAGACTCTTTTTAGTAACTATTTGGAATGGAGCTTTAAAAATCTTTGATTCAGTTTTGTTGAATGTATTTTGCAGATTCTTTCTGACTCATTGATAACCTTTTTAAAAACCCTCACAGAAGATGTGTGCATCACCCATAGTATTACTTTGGTATGCCATATAAGTTGTTTAATCTAGCATCTAGCTGTGGCACAGGTATAACACGTGTGGTTTTATTACCTGGGCTGTGTGTAATCTCCAATAAAAGTCATTTGTTCCTATTTTATTTACTTAGATATAAGACTTTTAGACTGGTTTCTTCCCCTACCTTACTTCACTTAAGGCGTGATTTCCTTATCTTCTTCTAATAGCTTTGGAAGTGCTAACAGATATTCTTTATTAGCCCAGAGGACTAATAGACATTGTTTATTTCTCAAATTATTTCTTCCCCTCTCTTTTTACTCCTTTTCCTTTCGCTGTTCCCTGAGGCTTCATTGAAAGATGATATAGAATTAACTTTTCCAAGATATATTTGTTTTTAAAAGGGATTTTTATCAACAAAAATAAAACTCAAATTTAGAATAATAATCTGTACCCCGCTTCTGGAAAGTTACCAGTGGTGGTCTGGCAAAAAACAAAAATACTGGTAGACATAGGATAGGGGAGGTGGTTTAGCAAGAAGGTGGCACAGGAATATTTTTAAAATTTAAGCCTATGTTGTTTTTATGTTTTAAAGCCCCCATCCAGTTCTGTTTAACAGTCCTCTTACCAAGGCATCATTTTTATTTCACATGTTAAAGAAAGAAAAGTTAATCTAGCTTTGGCATCCTTTAAAACAAATAGAATTTTGGCTTTACCTTTGATATGCCTTTGAGTGTGATGTTATATGAAGACAGTAACTCACTATCAAAAGATTAGTTTTGTCTTCATTCTGAAAGACATTCCTGAAGTAATTCATGTTTTTTAAAATTTGTCGCTTTATATAACATATTCGTGTCAGAAATTACTTTTTTCCTTTTTAGCTTGGTTCTGAAATCTTGGATATAAGCTTCTCTGCGTCAGTGTTTTTTTTTTGTTTTTTTTGAGACAGAGTCTTGCTCTGTCACCCAGGCTGGAGTGCAGTGGCGTGATCTCAGCTCACTGCAAGCTTTGCCTCCCGGGTTCACACCATTCTCCTGCCTCAGCCTCCCGAGCAGCTGGGATTACAGGTGCCCACCACCACACCTGGCTAATTTTTTTTCTATTTTTAGTAGAGATGGGGTTTCACTGTGTTAGCCAGGATGGTCTTCATCTCCTGAGCTGTGATCCACCCGCCTCGGCCTCCCAAAGTGCTGGGATTACAGACTTGAGCCACTGCGCCCAGCCTGAGTTAGTGTTTTTTTATTGGAGCAAATGCAGTGAGATTTGGAGTAGGTGATTTTAAATTGCTGATGAATGGCTAAGTAATTCCAGATAGCTATCTCAAACAAAGCCGTAAAATTGTTGAAGCCCTGGGATCTGGCCTAAAGGATATAATAGCCACCAGATGTTGAGGTTCATACTACCAGATCTCCAAGGGAAGTCTAGTGGTAGAGATTTGGGTTTTGACAGGCCCAGAATAGTTGGTTGTGATCCACAATTACCCCAGGATTCCTATAGCCCATTAGGGAGCTCTAGGTAGTTTCAGGACTGATAGAGAAATTCAGATTTTCTTCTTGGATAGGTCTTGGGAGCTGTTTTCTGCCCAAATCCTTATTGGTTATACTGAGTCTGCTCTAGATGGTTCAGAGCATTTGTTACCTGTGTACCAACCCTGTCCGCCTAGGCCCACAACAGGTTATAATAGGCCTAGGAGATGGAGGGGAAGCAAAATACTTCAGATGTTCTGCATTCCTCAGGAACCTATGTGAATCATCTCATAGTAAACTTAATGAGACTTTGAGATTGAAGAATTAAGATATTACTTTGCCCATTGGCTTATCTTACAGGTTGGGTCCTTTGTCAGAGAAGACACAATTCAGTATCAGTACAGATTTTAGATTGCCTCATTGTTTTTTCATTTTTTAAATTCAAATTGCTGATTATGTTTTAGAAAGAATCAAAAACTCTGGCCAGGCATGGTGGCTCATGCCTGTAATCCCAGCACTTTTGGGAGGCCAAGGGAGGTGGATTGCTTGAGGCCAGGAGTTTGAGACTAGCAGGGCCAACATGGTGAAACCCCGTCTCTACCAAAATTACAAAAATTAGCCAGGCATGGTAGTGCATCCTTGTACTCTCAGCTTTTTGGGAGGCTGAGACACAAGAATTGCTTGAACCTGGGAGGTAGAGGGTGCAGTGAGCCAAGATCATGCCACTGCATTCCAGCCTGGGCAACAGAGCAAGACTTGTCTAAAAAAAAATAAAATCAACAACTTTAACAGGACTCTGATGGTCAAGAACCTTAGTGCTAGAAGGGCCAAAAGAGAACACTGGACTAATAATGTCTTCCTAGGCAGAGGAGAAGTGACTAAATATTTGTTAAAATAAAATAAAATAAAACAAAATAAGAAAAGGATGTCTAGTGAGTGGTAATAGGTGTTCTCCATATAGGGACTTTCACATACCTCTGAGGGAAAAATGGAAATTAGCATTTATAGAGTTCTTACTGTGTTCCTCCACTGTGCAGGGCTGTTACATAATTCTGTAAGGTAGAAAGGCTGAAAGTTTGAGTCAAAGTGTCAAAAACTGGCCATTTTATCATCATAGCTACAATTTGAAACAAGATTGATATGAACACAAAACAGTTCTAATCATGATCCTTTTTGATCATGAATATGAGAGTTATGGTTAATATCAATCTTTCTCTTCAGCAACAATTAATAAATACTGTATGTGGCATCATGATAGATCAAATGAAGTACAAGATACCCTATTCTATTCTAAGGTTAAGGTCATTATAGTTTGGTATTTATATTTCATCTTTCAATATCATGATCTAGTTAAGTTACCAGTAAATGTCTAGAAGGGTACACTAATAGTGTTTTTCATACTGAAAATTGAAACTCACTAGTGGTCTATGTGATCATTTAGTGAATCATTTTGAAAAATAAATTGAAGAAAACCCCAAAGTACACTGCATGAAGTAAAGTTAAATATGGAATTGTGAAACTTGTGTATACTGGATTGTGATATAAAATATTGTGCGTTATAGTCAAAACCTACTACTGTGGGTAGTTAAGGAGAATGTATACTGAGCCATGAAGAAGAGAGATAATTTGAATATAAGAAAAGAATACGGAAAGGAGTCAGTGTGAGTAGAGCCGTGGAAGCAGGAATGTAGCATTGTAAGCTGTGTTCAGGAAGGAGTGAGTAGACCATATTGAGTTAAATAGCAGAGTCTTATCAGATTAGTAGTGGAAGACGAGGGTGAAAAGGTGGTTTGGAATTAGACTGTGGAATGTTACTGAATGCCAAGGAATTTGGATTTTATTTTATTGGCAGTGGTGAATTTTTGAGGCTTTTGAAGCAAAGAGATAGGCATGTACAAAGCATTAAAAAAAGTACAATCTAGCTCTGGAAGCAGGGAGACCAGTTTGGATGCTTTTTGAAGTAGTCCATATAGTAAAAAGATATGAGTCAGCACTCAGGTGATAGAATTGGGAACAGAAAGGAATACAAAGGTCTAAGAAACACTGTAAATAAAAAATTATTTTCTGTTAATTGGTACTAATTTCTTCACATAGCTGCAAAAGTTATCTTCTCTCAGTGCCTACTGCAGCAAGGAAAAAAAAAAGATCTTCTCAAAGAATATATCAAATTGAGTCATTTCTCTGTTTACAGTCGGCTTCTCACTACAATTAGATAAAGTCTGTGGCCTGCAAAGTGCACCACTCTATCCCTTATCTCCTGTAGACCTTCTGACATTGCTTCCTCTCTTTTCTTTAAACACAGCATGATCATTTCCATCTTAGGACTTTTGCACTTGCTGTTCCTTCTGCTTGGAAAGCCCTGCTCTAGTTCTTCATTATTATTTAGTTCTCAACTCTCAGGTCATCTGATTAGAGAATAATAATCACCTCCTGGTCACACTCTATTGCATTAGTTTTTATGTCACCTTAACATGTATATCTGCCTGAGTTATTTATTCATTTATGTTGTCTGACTTCTTTCACTAAAATATAAGTTTCAGGAAGGCAGGACTTTGTCTTATTTACCCGAGGACATAGCAGTCATTTAGTAAAAATTCATTGAATAAAAAATTATATGTGATAGTAGATTTATAATCAACATGTTTTCACATTATAATGACTTCAGTGAAAAGTGATGAAGATATATACTCTTGACAGTTCAGTTGATCTAATAATTTTATAATAGGCAAGTAGAAAATTTAATGAATTCTTAAAATGTAAATAAATTATATGAGAAAACTTGGTAAGTGAGAACAGCTTAAAGGATTTTTACCATGCCAGAGTTTATCCTACTTTTTTAGAAGTGTATGGACTCATTTAGTCCTTTAGGATATCATACAGTGCACTAAGATAAGGATAGGTAATTTTATAAAGGAGAACACTTTATCTGATGAAGTTTTTGCTGTACTTGTGGGATCTTTATTCCTTTCTCATCCCATGACTTGAAAATGGTAAGCATTTTTACAAGGAAAAGATTTATTTATACTTGTAGACAAGAATCCTGTAAAAAATTTCGAATTTTTCATGTTAGAATTTTTGATGCATTAGTTCTGTTTTTTCCAATTATTTGGACATGATAATGAATGTAATTTTTTTTTAATCTATACTGCCTATCATGTCCCCATTTTACATGGATGTTTTAACAGAGTGATGGTTTTGGTCTACCTTATCTTAGAACAAATGTAAAAGTAAATCTTTATGACTGAGGTTAGGCAGTGTTTTCTCTTGGAACATCATCAGACTAATTTAGGATTCCTTGGCAGGAAGAGCATATCTGAAATGGTTTTCACTGCCTATTTTTTGTGCTTTTAAGATACTTGTTTAAAAAGGCCTTTTTTTTTTTTTTTTTACATGGTGTGCACATTCTAGAAAAAGAATGTTCACTTGTTAGTAGGAAAGAAATAACATTGGTTTGGCAGAACTTTCTTTAAAACTCTTACCTCAACTAATAGTACTTAAAGGGTATTTGCTTGCATTAAAGTCTAGTTGCAGGGTTAGAGAAGTCAAACCTTTATTGTAGGTTTGAAATTAACCTATAACTTCAGCTGGATTAAAAGTCTATGGTTTTAGATTGGGTACTGTAATTTTGGAAAGTTTAGTCAAAATCCCATTTTAGCCTTGGGTTTTACTAGGATGCAAAGGGTATTAGTATGTCTCAGTTTGAAAATACTTTAGAGTAACTTTCTCAACTTGATAAACAGCGTTAATGACAAACTCACAGCTTATGGCACTTGTAATGGTGAAAAACTGAATGCTTTCTCCCTAAGATCAGAAATAAGGATGTCAACTTTCATGACTTAATACTCAACATTGTACTGGAGGTTCTATCCAGGGCAGTTAGATAAGAAAAAAATAAATAAATAAAAGGCATCCAGATTGGAAAGAAAGAAGTAAAACCACTTCTGTTTGCAGGTATCATAATCTTATGTACAGGTATACTTCGTTTATTGCACTTTGCAGATACTGCATTTTTTAGCAATTGAAGGTTTGTGGCAACCCTGTGTCAAGCAAGTCAGTTTCCAACAGCATATGTTCACTTCATGTTTCTGTGTTGTATTTTGGTAATTCTTGCAATATTTTAAACTTTATTATAATTTTATGCGTTATGATGATCTGTGGATCTGTAATCTTTGATGTTACTATTGTAATTGTTTTAGGGTGTCACAAACCATGCCCATATAAGATGCAGAGTTAATAAATGTTGTGTGCGTTCTAATGGCTTCACTGACCGGCTGTTGCCCCATCTCTCTCCCTCTTTTGGTGCCTCCCTATTCCCTGAGACACAGCTATATTGAAATTAGGCCAATTAATAACCCTACAGTGGCCACTAAGTGTTCAAGTGAAATGAAGAGTCACATGTATTTCACTTTAAATTTAAAGCTAGAAATCGTTAAGCTTAGTGAGAAAGGTATGTCAAAAACCACGACAGACTGAAAGCTAGATCTCTTATGCCACATAGCCAAGTTGTGAATGCAAAGGAAAAGTTCTTAAAGGGAATTAAAAGTGCTACTCTGGTGAACATCCAAATATGAAAGTGAAACAGCCTTATGGGTGATATGGAGAAACTTTTAGTAGTCTGGATAGAAACCAGCCAGAACATTCTCTTAGGCCAAAGCCTAATCCAGAGCAAGGCCCTAACTCTATTCAATTTTATGAAGGCTAAGAGGGGAGGAAGCTGCAGAAGAAAAGTTGGAAGCTAGCAGAGTTTGGTTCATGAGATTTAAGAAAAGAAGTCATCTCCATAACAAATGTACAAAGTGAAGCAGCAGGTGCTAAGGTGGAAGCTATAGCAAATTATTGAGAATATCTAGCTAGAATAATCAGTGAAGGTGGCAACAGGTTTTCAAAGTAGACAAAACCACCATCTATTGGAAGAAGATGTCATCCAGGACTTTCATAGCTACAGCAGAAGTCATAGAGAAGAGAAGTCAATGCCTGGCTTCAAAGTTTCAAAGACTGGGCTGACTGTCTTAATAGGGGCTGATGGGCTAATGCAGCTGGTGACTTGAAGTTGAAGCCAGTACTCATTTACCATTCTGAAAATTCTAGGCCCTTAAGAATGAGGCCAGATCTCCTCTGCCTGTGCTCTGTAAATGGAACAATAAAGCCTGAATGACAGTACATCGTTTATAGCATAGTTTACTGTTTGAAGCCTACTGTTGAGACCTACTGCTCAGAAATTTTTTTAAAAAAATTATTGCTCATTGACAATACACCTGGTTACCCAAGAGCTCTGATGGAGATGTACAAGGATATTAATGCTGTTTTCATGTATGCTAACACAGCATCCATTCTGCAGTCCGTTGGACCAAGGTATGATTTCAACTTTCAAGTCTTTATTATTTCAGAAATACATTTCATAAGGCTGTATTTGCCATAGATAGTGAATCTTCTGATGGATTGGGCAAAGTAAGATGAAAATAATTACATGTACAATAGCATCCAAAAGAATAAAATACCCAGGAATAAACGTAACCAAGAAGATGAAAGCTTTGTACACTGAAAACTATTAATACAAAATACTTTCGAAATAAATTAAGGAAGACCTAAATAGATGAAAAGATATCCTGTGCTCATGGATTGGAAGACTTAATATTGTTAAGATGGCTATACTCTCCAAATTGATCTACACATTCAGTGCAAGCCCTATGAAAGTTCCAGCTTCCTTTGTTTTTTTTTTGCAGAAATTGACAAGCTGGTCCTATAATTCATGTGAAAATATAAGGTACCCAGAATAACCAAAACAATCTTGAAACGAATAAAGTTGGAGAGCTTGCATTTCCTGATTTCAAATCTCACTATAAAACTATAGCAATCAAAGCAGTATGGAACTGACCAAAGAATAGACTTACTGATTAGTGGAATAGAGTTGAGCGTGTAGAAAGAATTTCTGACATTTATGGTCAACTAATTTTTAACAAGGATCACAAGACAATGTAATGTCTTTTCAACAAATAGAGCTGACACAACTGGATACCTACATACAAAATAATGAGGTTGGATCCCTACCTCATACCATACACAAAACTCAAAATGGATCATAGACCTGAATTTAAGAGCTAATAAAATTCTTAGAATAAAACATAAGTGTAAATCTTTGTGGCCAGGCGCGGTGGCTCAAGCCTGTAATCCCAGCACTTTGGGAGGCCAAGATGGGCAGATCACGAGGTCAGGAGATCGAGACCATCCTGGCTAACACGGTTAAACCCTGTCTCTACTAAAAAATACAAAAAAAAATTAGCCAGACGAGGTGGCGGGCGCCTGTAATCCCAGCTACTCGGGAGGCTGAGGCAGGAGAATGGTGTAAACCCGGGAGGCGGAGCTTGCAGTGAGCTGAGATCCGGCCACTGCACTCCAGCCTGGGTGACAGAGTGAGACTCCATCTCAAAAAAAAAAAAAAAAGGGTAAATCTTTGTGATGTTGCATTAGGCAATGGTTTCTTACATATGACACCAAAAACACAACCAACAACAACAAAAAGATACATTAGAATTTATCAGAGTGAGCACGCGCGGTGGCTCGTGCCTGTAATCCCAGCACTTTGGGAAGCTAAGGCGGGCAGATCACCTGAGGTCGGGAGTTCAAGACCAGCCTGACTAATATGGAGAAACCCCGTCGCCACTAAAAATGCAAAATTAGCCAGGTGTGGTGGCACATGCCTGTAATGCCAGCTACTCGGGAGGCTGAGGCAGGAGAATCACTTGAACCTGGGCAGCAGAGGTTGCAGTGAGCTGACATTGTGCCACTGCACTCCAACCTGGGCAGAGTGAGACTCCGTCTCAAAAAAAAAAAAAAAAAAGAAATGGCCAATATACATGTGAAATGCTTAGTATTAGTAGACATTAGGGAAATGTGAATCAAAACTATAAGATACCACTTCACAATTACTAAGATGACCATCTAGGGTTGCTCACCAACTTTGTAGTCATCCATTCATCATACCCGTTACCACTGATCGGAGAAAGGTCTTGAAAAGTTCATTGAGTTTGCAGTTTGGCACTTAAAAAAACTGATAATCTCATCATCAGCTGATGGCACTGCACAGATGGCTCAACACTTTGCAATTACTTAAGACATGTAATTAACCACAGGTAAGTTTTCAATATATTATGTGGTGCCAGTATGTAATGTGGTATGAGTATTTAATAATGGAGAAAGATTAGGCTCAATTTAGCATATAAAAAGAATATACCTTTCTTTTAGCTGGAACTACCATCTTCCAGTAATTTACCAAAATAACAAACATAAAGGGAAAGAGGAGAGACTCCTGATATATGTTCTCTGGGTTTTTTAGAAAACATGGAATTGTTCCTTTGGCCACAGACATGCGATTCTGCAAGAAAGATGATATTGTAGACATCAAAGGAATGGGTACTGTTGAGAAAAAAGTCCACAAATGTTACCATGGCAAAACTGGAAGACTGTGAGCATGATATTAGCATTGTTGTACACAAACAAGTTAAGGGCAAGTTATTTATTTATTTTTTGAGATGGAGTCTCGCTCTGTTGCCCTGGCTGGAATGCAGTGGTGCGATCTTGGCTCACTGCAACCTTTGCCTCCCAGGTGGTCCAAGTGATTCTCCTACCTCAGCCTCCCAAGTAGGTGGGATTACAGGCACCCACCGCCACACCTGGTAGTTTTTGTATTTTTAGTAGAGATGGGGTTTTGCCATGTAGGCCAAACTGGTCTCGAACTCCTGACCTGAAGTGATCCACCTGCCTTGGCCTCCCAAAGTGCTGAGATTACAGGCATGAGCCACTGTGAAGGGCAAGATTGTTGCCAAGAGAATTAACGTGTATTGAGCATATTTTTTAAGCACTTTAAGAACTGAGGTAGCTTCCTGAAATGCATGAAGGAAAACAGAAAAAGAAGCCAAAGAGAAAGGTTTCTGGGTTCAGCTGAAGCACCAGACTGCTCCATCCAGAGAAGCATACTTTATAAGAACCAGTGGAAAGATGCCTGAGCTGCTGGAACCTATTCCCTGTGAATTCATGGCATAATAGGTGTTTAAAAAACAAGCAAACAAAAACCCTCTGGACTGGAAAAAAAATGGGGGAGTGGTATAGGTTTCAAGGATTTCTAAATAACAGTGAAATCTAACAAAATTAAGACCAGATATTGAAAGAATTTACTAGTTTTATAAATTTCATTTAAGATGTAATGGAATATAACTTGATTATATTTGTTATAACAACAAAATTAAAGGAGTATAGTTGTGGAGGAAAGGAGAAGCAACATTGTCCAGTGATCAGGAAGTAGCTACTGATCCAGTTTTCTGGATTTTATTTCTGGCAGATAAAAATGGTGGTTACTTCCCATTTTTAACCTAAAGGTAGAAAACTGACACCCATACTTTTAATTATTGCAAAAGTCCTGAAGAAGATAATTATATTCTTTGCACTTTTTTAGACAGTAGGAGTCCAATTGCAGGGCTTAATTATAGATTGTTACTGTAGAACACTTAAAAAGTGACTATGTCTTGGAAAGTAGGGATCCCTCATTTAATTGAATTTTCTTATGAAACTCCAAGTAGGGGACACTCATTTACTTGAATTTTCTTAGGAACCAGATAAATATGTAAATTAACATCAAACAGTATGAAGAATAGTATCATTTGTCAGACAGACATATAATTCATGTATTTCTTTTTGTATGCAAGTAAATGAATATTTTAACTGTAATTTCTATAGGGATAGGAATACTGAAAACTGTAGACCAACTAAAAATAGTTGTCAGAGGGCAGAGATAGGCACCTGTTAGAGTTATAATTGAATGCTGGCCGGGCGCGGTGGCTCAAGCCTGTAATCCCAGCACTTTGGGAGGCCGAGACGGGTGGATCACGAGGTCAGGAGATCGAGACCATCCTGGCTAACATGGTGAAACCCCGTCTCTACTAAGAAATACAAAAAAAAACTAGCCGGGCGAGGTGGCGGGCGCCTGTAGTCCCAGCTACTCGGGAGGCTGAGGCCGGAGAATGGCGTGAACCCGGGAGGCGGAGCTTGCAGTGAGCTGAAATCTGGCCACTGCACTCCAGCCTGGGCTACAGAGTGAGACTCCGTCTCAAAAAAAAAAAAAAAAAAAAAAAAAAAGTTATAATTGAATGCTATATGAGTTAAAGATGAAGTAATATGCAGCTTTTAGAGATAAAATAGAGGAAATGTAGCCAGGATAAAATTACACATCTAAAATGCAGTCTGTACAATGAAGTCATGGCAGTTGTGTCTAGATAGATTCACAGTTTCTATACTGACCTTTGTTAGAAATAGTTCATTAAGACTAAGTTTTCTTCTCCCTGACCTAGGTTACATATACAACAAGGTGACAGAGGCTTATTCAGAGACAAAGACTGAATTGTAGGAACCAAGTGTTCTTAGTATTTCAGCTATCCAATTATTAAAGTTTAAAGCAATTCTACAACTGATGTGTGGGAAGAAATAAGATCATGAGATCTTAAAAAATAATCAGAAGTATTATAACTTGAAATTCAGCTTCTAAAATTATGTCTAGAAATAAATAAGTCAGACCTTGAATTATTGACATGGTATATTATAGCAAAGTTGAGGTAGCTTTTTGTGCAAGTGATTGCAGAGTGCCTAACTTAAGCTGTAACTTGTTTAAGAAAACAGTTCTTCTCAAACTATGAATTTGTAATTAGAAAAAAAAAACAGGAAGAGTTTAATTAATAGATTTTCTTGAGATATTTTAGATGATGCAATATAAATTTATTTTATATACAGCTTTGAGGAATGTGATTCATAAACTGACTATACCTTTAGTACTGATGCTTGTAATAATTACACAGGAGAATCCTACTAGACTTTAAGGCAGTATGTTATTTTGCCAGATTCTTTTGCTGCATATTGTAAAGGAATTTGTCCATTGTGTAAATGCTGTGATAAATATTGAAAGTTGAATAGTAAGCACAATTCAAATAGTTTTCCTTAGACTAGAATCTTCTTCATTTAAAGACAAATTCTATTCTGGTACAAATTTTGGCAATTAAAACATGCCAAGAGGAAAATCAGTAAGAAATCTTGTCTTTTTATTAGATGGGAGACTTTGTTAGTATCTTGCATTTATATTCTAAAAATGAAGAGATTCGGATTTTTTGATATATTTTAGCTGTTTTGAGGAAGAGGGTAATTCTTTTCTGCTTGCTTATCTTTTTCTTTTTTCTTTTTTCTTTTTTCTTTTTTTTTTTTTTTTTTGAGACAGAGTCTTGCTCTGTTGCCCAGGCTGGAGTGCAGTGGCCGCATTCCAGCTCATTGCAACCTCTGCCTTCCGGGTTTACGCCATTCTCCTGTCTCAGCCTCCTGAGTAGCTGGGACTACAGGCGCCCCACCACGCCCGGCTAGTTTTTTGTATTTTTTTAGTAGAGACGGGGTTTCACTGTGTTAGCTAGGATGGTCTCGATCTCCTGACCTCATGATCCGCCTGTCTCGGCCTCCCAAAGTGCTGGGATTACAGACTTGAGCCACTGCGCCCGGCTTGCTTATCTTTTTCTATTTATTCTAGTAAATAATGTCAATCCCATGACAGTGAAAGTCCTGAGTTACTAGTGAAAAACTTTAGGTCTAAACTAGGATTCAATAATGACAACAGAATTTCCTAATCTGATTACTAGCTAACCAGTTCTTTAAGGCAAATTTGTTTGGAAAATAATTAATCAGCACTATGACAAACACATGACATATTGCTTATACTCACATCTTCTAAATCAAGAAAAGTTGGAACTTAACTCATAAGTAAATGACTTCCTCATTTTGTTGTTATTTTGGGAAACGCCAATGGAGAAAGACAGTTTTTAATACTAAACATGATTTTGGAGCCAAATTGTCAAAAATGATACCCAGAATCCAACACAGATGACCCTTGAGAGATATGTAATGCATTGACTTGAGTGTCATACCAGAAGTCAGAAGACGTAATTTTTCCATTCATCTCTACTGCTGATAGACTGTGAATGTTGTATAAGTTATACAACTTCTTGGGGTCTTGCTTTTCTTGGCTATTAAAGGAGGAGGTCTAGATAATCTTTGAAATCCCTGCTTACATGTAAAGTTTTGTACAGTTTTGTGAATTTTTGAGTTCAGTTATTATTGGCATATTAGAAACTTAGTTGTTACTCTACTGTTTCTGAAGCATTTTCCTTGATACAGGTGTGTGTGTGTATATATATTAGTGTGTGTGTATATATATATATATTATATATAATATATATACACACACATACATATACACATATATATGACACTTAAGACACACATACACATGAAATGAAAGACCAGCAGGAAAAATCAGCTTAGAATCTTACTTCATTTAAAATTTGGTACTTTGTAAATATCTAAAGATTATTATAATACATGGTACTGTAGCTATAATAAGGTTTTAATTTATAATGAAGTACTTTGATAAGTAGTAAATATATAAGACTAGAATTTGCCCTAAGAAACATATATTTGTGTATATATTACACATTCCTCAAAGCTGTGTGTACACATATACACACTCATATGGATAGATACGGATACAAATTCTGAAATTTAAATGCTCGGGAACATTCAGGACCCTGTCCCTTTTGGAAAACTGCTTACCACTGACTTCTAAGGAAATGTAGTTAATCTGGTAAACATTATTGTGCTATAACTTCTGGCCACTTTTTTTTTTCTGTATTCTCTGACAAGTTTGTATTTGCTCAGGCTCCAGAAATCTGGTTTTGTGGTTGTAACTGTATTATATTATTGTATCTCATCAGTCACTTTAATAGGCTCCAGTGATCACTGGATGGAGTGAGCCATATACCAGGAGGAAAGAGCACACTGCTCTTACACAAAACAAGGAGCTCAGCTTAGCTCATCTAAAATATTTGTCTATAAACAATCTGAAGAGAAAGTAGCTGCAGGTCAGTATGTTGGAATCTTTCTTCCTAACCATTTAGACAATAAAAATAGCTTTTAAGTAATGTCTTCACTGCTTTGATAATCTGCCAAGCACCATTCCTAATTCTAGGACATGTCTGCTGTTTATGTTTTGCTTGCAGAGTTTCTAAAGCGTTGGAAATCAGAGCTGTGCTGACTGAGTCCACTAGATAGTTACGCTGTGTTTTAATTGCAGCCTTTATGGATTGGCCATTTTCACTTCTCATTGTCCCCCTATAGCATTTAATCATAATGACTATTCAAACCTTTTTTTTTTTTTTTTTTTTTTTTACCCCTCCAAGAGAGTGTGAGGCAAAAGCCAAAGCTCTAGGGGTCATCAAATTATATTGTAGTTTACAGACAGGACCTTAGTTCCTCTAAAATTATGTGATAGAGATGAATATCTTTTAAGATTTCTTCGAGACTAAAAATTTCTGCTATTTGAAGTACCCAATCCCACTTTTTACTCTTAGATCTAGTTTTTGATCCAACGGCTAGGACCCATATCTCCCATCTCCTAGTCTAAAGGTATTTCCAGTGTCCTGTTGTGACTCTTCATTTCTCCCTTTGCTGAAAATATGGATGCCTGGTCTGAGCTTTTTCATCTTCTCCTATATTTTCTACCTTTGTAACTTCAGCTCAGATTGACTATATACTTCCCCTGCTTTTTGAACTTCTACTCATGCACAGATAGGCGTGAACAAGAATAACAAAAGAGTTTATAATAACAAAAGAATTAGAAGTAACATGAATGTCTCCTAACAGGGGAATGACTAAATAAATGATGATACATCCATACCATGTAGCAAGTAAAAAGAATGATGTAGATGTGTATATGTGTATGTGGAGAGATTTCCAAGTCATATTAAATGAAAATAAGCAAATTGCAAAATAGCATTTCGATATGATCTCATTTATGTTAAAAAAATAACAAAGCAAAATCACATATAGTTGGCTCTTGTATCTGTGAACTCCACATCCATGGATTCAAATGACTATGGATTGAAAGTATTTGGGGGAAAAATTGCATCTATGCTAAACATATACAGACTTTTTCCCCTTGTCCTTATTCCCTAAACAATACAACAACTATTTACATGGTATTCACATTGTAGTAACTATTATAAGTAATCTAGAGATGATTTAAGGTATAGAGGAGGATATACATAGGTTATATGCAAATATTACACCATTTTACATCAGGGACTTCAGCATTTGGGGATTTTGGTATCCCCCATTGATACTGTGGGATGATTATATTTCTATATGTACATGTATGTGTATATAAACGCATAGGAAAAGGCACACCTCAAAAGAGATGTCAAACGGATACACTTTTGTTACTTCTGGGGAAAGGAGTGAGATTCAAGGGGAAATGATCATGTTGATTTTATTGTCATAGTTTCTGTAGTAAGAGTGCATTAATTTGTGAACTTAAAGATTTTTTTTGAACCACTTAGTTTACAGTACTTTAAGATTTTAAAAAAGGCAATAGGTGTATTCTGGTCATACATTTCCACAGACAATAAAGGTGGGAGAGACCTTAGAAGATCATCTAGTAGAGTATTGAAAATCTAAGTCCCTTTAAGTAATATGCTCTGCCAGTCTGGTTAATGACAAAGTCAGGATGAGAAACTAGGTTTTCTGATTCGCAGACCAGAGTTTTTTATACTACCTTCAAGGTGCACAGCTAAGATACATAATTTTTCACAAAGTGTTTCCTGATTATCCAAACTGATCTCTCTAAATTCCTATCTCAGATTCACTGTTTGTATCACTTGTATGAATTTTAACCCATACTACTTTATAGTGTTATTTCCTCCCTTTCTAGATCATTTATATTCCTGCTAGAGCATGTATATTCCATGAGGGCAGAAACTGTAACTTGCTTGTCTTTGTATCTGACACAGTGCCTTACACTTAATACTTAAGGTGAATTAGTAAGGAACATTTCTGTAGCAGGCTCTGCACCTGTCGTTAGATTAAGAGAAAAAAGTTGACTGCCAAGTCAAATAAATAGCTGAATTTTTTGTTTGTTTGTTTTTGTTTTCGCTGGTAAAACCTGCCATGTCAAGGTAGAAAATATTTTAGGAAGGCACATACTGAGATATTTGCTACCCTGCAAATATATTCCCTTTCCAAGGAAAATAGTTTTGTTCTCCACTCCTGCTTCAAAGAGAACAGTTTGTCCCCATAGAATATTCTAGGTAATATGACCCACTTAGGAAATATGTGGTGATTGTGCTTCATAATGGGACCTCTTTGCTAAAGTCGTACCATGAGAAAATGCCTCTGGAGTGCAATGGTTTTACAGATGAAAGTACATTTTTTTCTGTATTTGAATTGGTGCAACAGACCAAGAAACTCCATTGTAACTTGAAGTTTACTGTAATTAGCATAGAAGCTGTGACAGATCTTTTTTGTTATGAAAACATTCCTCAGAATTTTTGGAATTTATACAAATATCTGGCCCTTGAGGTGTTGTTACCCTGTTCTGTCTAAATAGCTCTATAATTTGATATAGCATGTTAGATTTCAGCTTGCTTTTTGAGATAAACTCTTTTCTATGATTTTCATCTGCAGTTGTGTTAATCTTATTTTCCTTCTGTTTTTTTGTTTCTTCTCATAACTATTTAATTTGACATCATTTAAGGCCTGTAGAATTATTTACAGAAATACAATCTTTCATGGAAGTTTCCATGATCTGCTGGAACACTGATCTTGGACAGAACCTTAGGAAGACCTATTCCTTTTTGGAAAGCTAATGTCTCTCTTAGTTTAGAATTAATAGCTTTAGGAAAATATGTTAGGATGTGCTAAATTTCCATACATGCTGCTAGCTACAGAGATTATTATTGAAATGGCCAATGGGTTCATCTGGAGCCACTTTTCTGTTACCACAATTTAAAAGCGTGCATGAGAGAGATACATATACACATCTTTTTTTCCACAAAGGTATATGAGTTACATATATGTGAGTTCTGAGTTTGATTCATTTGAAGGCTGTGAAGCAATTAAAGTAGAGATAAGAGGTTATTAAAAATAAAGTAATTTGGCTGGGCGTCGTGGCTCACACCTGTATTCCCTGCACTTTGGGAGGCTGAGGCAGGCGGATCACGAGGCTAGGAGATTGAGACCATCCTGGCTAACACGATGAAACCCCGTCTCTACTAAAAATATAAAAAAATTAGCCGGGCATGATGGTGGGCGCCTGTAATCCCAGCTACTCAGGAGGCTGAGGCCGGACAATGGTGTGAACCCGGGAGGCAGAGTTTGCAGTGAGCCAAGATTGCACCACTGCACTCCAGCCTGGGCAACAGAGCGAGACTCCGTCTCAAAAAAAAAAAAAAAAAGAAAAAGTAATTTATAACTATTTTAGTGAGTTTCAAATATCATATACCAAAACTTGTTGCTGCTGTATTGGGCATTTTATTAGAAAATTTGAAAATAGTTTTGTTTAGCACATTCTGATTTGCTGTGCTTAGAAGGAAATATATTAGTGATTTATTTATTTATTTTTTGATATGGAGTCTCACTGTGTCACCAGTCTGGAGTGCAATGGCGTGATCTTGGCTCACTGCAACCTCTGCCTCCTGGGTTTAAATTATTCTCTTTCCTCAGCCTCCTGAGTAGCTTGGATTACAGGCACCTGCCACCATGCCCAGCTAATTTTTATATTTTTAGTAGAGACGGGGTTTCACCATGTTGGCCAGGCTAGTCTCAAACTCCTGACCTCGTGATCCGCCCGCCTCAGCCTCCCAAAGTGCTGGGATGAGCCACCACACCCGTCCTAGTAATTAATTTTTAAATATTCTCGAGATCATAAAATTTTAAATTTCATCCAGATAAAGATTTCTTATGTAGATTAATTTACTCAGGCAAATTCCTGTTAACTTTATTATTTTTTAGATTTTAACTGGGTTTATAATTTGCCATAATAAAATTCCATTCATTTAAAATTGTAGTCAACAATGTTTAGTAATAGTTGAATGGAATAGAAAACAATTGATTTTTAAACATTAGCTTGAGGCTACTGCTGTTTAGTGCTTTATGTTAAAAATTTTGTTTTTTCAAATGGTGGTCCTCGATGCAGAAATGTTTTCTAGAAATGGTATAGAGAACTGTATTCTACTTCTATTTAGGATTTTTTAGTTCGGATATGGAAAAGCTGGAGCTCAAACATATGTTTGAGTTTGTCACCTTCGATTTGCAAAATGGACACATCTTTCTTGGCAGGTGAAGATTTTGGTAGAGCTCTTGAGTATGGCGGAGTTAGATGCTAGTACAGGCCCAACAGTGGTTAGGAATAAATAATAGTTAAGAATTGTTTATCTTTTAACAACAGTTTTACTGTTTTCAATAAAGTACAATTTGGCTCCTCTCTCTGACTCTCTTCCCTTCCTCACCCTTTGCACTTTTAGATGAGAGAACAAAGAAATATGTTAAAAATTTAGATTTAGGGTTTGTTTCAAACTTCCTTGATTACTTGATCTTGAAAATTTAGGATTTATTTTGAACTTCCTTTGATTATCAATCTAGGGTGACTTACAAGTAATGGGTAATTATGCTGATGTCTCTTGACAGTCTTACATACCCCAAGATGATGTTTTCTGATTTGAAATTTTTGGTGGAAATGGGAGTTCATTTGAAGTGGTATAGATCCTAACACTGACAGAGGACTTCTAAAGATAATTACAAATCAACTGACAAGCACGTATTAGGCATTGACCGTGTGCTAGGTAATGGGGATAGGATAAAAGAAGTAGAAGTCCTAAGCCCTGCTCTGGAGACTTATAGTCTAGGTAGAAGACAAAAGATATTATAAGCTTCTATAAGCAGCATATAATTAAGTGCTAAGTTGTGTGTGTTTGAGATGGGAGTTGAGGTAAACTCATAGCAGGGGTTATCCCAGGCTGAAGCTAATATGAACAGCTTAGACACGAGTGGTTATTCCTCTGCATGGTTCTGTCTTGGAGTTTGCTTGCCATAATTGGTTTTTATCATGTTTTCAGTATGTTTAAAAGGGCTTTCAGGAGAAATACTACATCTGAGTCATTTTTGCTCTTTTAATCATTATAGTTGTCACCTACTCTGGGGTGAAAGTGAGCTTGCAGCTTTTCAGCATGGATAAGATAGATACAGGCCTGAGAGTACATTTGGAGAATGTGATACAACCTTCTTATTAATTTATAGTTGCTTTCCTGGTATGTCTCTGATGACAGCTAAAATACAGTGTCATTTTTAATGGCTGTGTTTTCTATGAAGGAGTGTCTACAATGGTTCTCCCTCTTTTTGTGGTGGCAATGTTGGTGAATGCCCAAATGTCTTGTGAAAACAACCAAAAGCCTCAACTGGGACAGATCAATCTATCATTACCTCTAAGTAAATAAGGATAACTGAACATCCAATTCCTTAGCCCTCCATAATTTTCTTTTTTCTTTTTTCCTTTTTTTTTTTTGAGATAGAGTCTCGCTCTGTCGCCCAGGCTGGAGTGCAGGTGGTGCAATCTTGGCTCACTGCAAGCTCCGCCTCCCAGGTTGATGCCATTCTCCTGCCTCAGCCTCCCAAGTAGCTGGGACTACAGGTGCCCGCCACCACGCCTGGCTAATTTTTTTGTATTTTTAGTAGAGACGGGGTTTCACTGTGTTAGCCTGGATGGTCTCGATCTCCTGACCTCGTGATCTGCCAGCCTTAGCCTCCCAAAGTGCTGGGATTACGGGTGTGAGCCGCCATGCCTGGCCAGCCCTCCATAATTTCTTAGAGGTCATTCTGTTTTGGAGTACTATTGAAGATGTCAACTTTATTCTAGTAGGCCCTATATGACGAAGAGCCTAGTAACTTTTGAGATCATGTATTTCACCTTGCACATTATATTTTATCTGAGTGCTTCTCATCCTTTAATAGAGAAGCCCAAGCAAGATGTTTGCATGGGAAATCCTGTGCCTTTTTAAACTTTCTGCCTGCTTTAGTGCATCAACCCGTGATTATTGATTTTTAAAAATTTTAACCCATAACCTATCTCTTGTAAGCTTCCCTAAAAACTGAGGTTAATAGGGGATTTTATGCCATTACAGAAAAATCTATGTTTCGTAGAATGCATTATTTTCTGATACTTTTATCCTGAAGTAACTAGAGCAAAGCCGTCCCTTTAAAATCTAAAATTAAATGAGAAAGATACAGGTTTTCTAACGTTGAAGTGTAATGGCTGAATTAAGATAAGGGAGAAACCCAGAAATTAGGAAAAGGTACACTTAGATTTCTTCTTCAAAAATCATAATGACTAAAATGAGGGTGTCTATTCCCTTTGAATCTTAAAACAGGAATTCTCAAATTAAAAAAAGACAGTCTTAATACAATGTGTGGTAACTATCTTACTACCCTAATAAAAATAGAAATAAAATCAAACCAAGTTTAGATCAGTTCTTTGATTAAATATTGCTGTTGGGCTTTAGTAAGGAGATGTTAGGCATATGTTTCTGTAATATATTGGTTACTGTCATGGAGGACAGCCATCATAGTTTTTTCTGAGCCATCTGTTGGTGTCATTGTCAACAGTGAACTCTTTGGCATTTGGACCATTGATGCAACCAAATATGTCATTTTTCTTTAGAATTGTAATGTTTGTAGGGTTTTTCTATCTTGATTCACTTTATTCCAGCCTGATTCACAATTACTCCTTTACAGAACAGCTTGTATTTGACAAAGCTGTGAAAAAAATCACTCTTTTCTAAATAAGGTTCTTTTTTTGATTAGAAATTCCATCTTTGCAGTTAAAACATTTGTAAACATAACACAATTTAGATAGAGCTGATTGACTTTTCAAGACTGATATTTTTATAATGGAAAATGATTTTTCTTAAAGAAGCAATTTGGTGATATGGGCCCTTAGGACTTCTTGAAAACAGTTGGAATTTACTGCTAGCATATATTGGGTCAGATGAATGAGGGAACATGGGTTTGCTGGTTTGCAATGTTCAATAAATATTGATATTTTAGAAGAAAATACAGAATATATGTTGGGTCTTATTTTCCACCATGTCCAAGTATCCTTCATATGCCTTTTGTTCTGTGAGATAACAGTTGTTGGTGATCCTGAAAGATGTTTTAGAACTTTCATCCTGCAGTATCTGAAAGGAAATCTAGCCAAGATTGGAAAATGTAACCTCCATACTCTACTGGCTTCTTTAGTTGGAGTAATAGTCAATATGTTCTTGCTATTGGAATATACTTACGCAAGAGAGCCACACAACCTGCCTGATGAACAGCTAAATTATTGATTGGCAATAATTGAAACATGTTCCCCTCCGCCTGGCTCTTCCTTCTTTTCTCAAATCCCTGGAACTGTATAGATTTTTCAGGGCTGTTCTCCTGAGCTATTGATGAAATGAAAATAATAGCATTTGTGTAGCAGTCCTTAGAAAATTGTAATGGTATTGAGCTGAGGCTGGAATCATATAAAATAAATACTAGAGCTCTGATTCCTCTCTCATTTAATCTTTTCCTGGGCTTTTCTAGAGGAGAGTCAAACTAAGATTTAGACAAATATAAATAGAAGCAAGTCACACAGTGTAATGTTGCAACCCAGATATAACTTGAACCCAGTCTTTTACTTGATAAAGAGGAGATAATTGTAATTGGTGTTAATCTATCAAACCATCTTTCCCTTTTCAGAAGGGTTTTAAAAAATAAAGTAGTTCTTAGGGTTCACTTTCTATCTCCCTAAAAGTGCTAATCTGTAAGTGCCCTACTATAACACTGAGAAAATTTCTACCTTATCAGAGGAGAGCAAGCCCAGGATTGGTGCCAGGTGTTGTGTTATGCTAGGCTGCCTCCAAAAGTTACTCTCAAAAACTACTCTTCAGTTGGGCCCTTTGCCATCAGGAAAAAAAAAAAAAAAAAAAAAAAAAGTGATACAGTATAATGAAAGAGAGCTCAGAACAATTAAGTAATTTAGAAATAAAAAGACATACCAAAACATCGATTCTCTGTTATTATCGGGGACTATGGCATATTTTAAATTCTGTGAATTTTATTTTTCCAGAGGTTGCAAATGGCCTGTAAATGCCTCAGTTGTTAACAACGACAACACCACCACATACACATACACATTGGCCAACAGTTCACTTTGTTACCCTTTTTCTACCGCAAATTTTATGTCCTCCTCACCAAAAAACAAACTGCATTTTGATTTTGGGAAAATTGTTCTAAAATGGGACTTTAAAAATAATTCCTGGCTGGCTTAACTGGATTGGCAGATGTCCAGCAATGCCAAATCATTTGCCATCTGCCAGTAGTAAGCATGGTTACCACTTTTAATCGTTTAACTCTCTATTTCAGGTTACTCATATTCAGTACAAATTATGAATATTCACCTTCCGAGGTGAATTAATTCTTGGGTCAGATTATTCCTGTTCCATTTAATAAAATGTCTTTCCTCCTACATGAATATATCTCCTTAAAATGAGCTATTTTACAACTCACATCTTATTAGTAGGGCCATTTTTAAAGGTGCTTTGCTATTTTCATTTTATGCTTCTAGATGAACAGCTCTATTACAAAGCATTCTTTAAATGTGCTGTTTTGTGCTATGTAAGATCACCATTTTAATTAGAGATCAGTAACAGTATTTCATCATTTCCCTCTTCCATCCTGGACAATAATTTGATATAATAAAATAATTATACTGGGCTCTGGGTAGGAATAGAGCTGTGAGAGTTAGATTTAAACTTTCATAGAAGAGTAGACTTAATTCTTGCATTTTGTATATAAAACTAGGTCAGTGTCTTATAGAACGTTATCACTGTATCTCAGATCTCACTTGCCAGCACGTAGGAAGTTTGTTTTGGTTTCAAAATGTACTTTACCCCATGGTGGCTGGCAGGGTACAATACTATTGACATCACTGTGTTTCAAATAGAAAATTAACAAGTAGCTACTGTTGTGATTGCAGATTGCCTTCCCAGTCCCTGTGAGAGAATGCTTTTTCTTTTGGACAGCAACACTTCTCAGCCCCTTGGTACCATTAAATCAGCCAATGGGGGCTGCCAGAATAGGGATGAACACCAACAAAAGGCCAAAGAGTAGAAAAACTGTTAATAAGGCAGAAATCTTTAATCAGTTTCCAAATTGATGTGAAAGATAATTAAAAAATATTCTCTCCCATCGATGGCTAAGTTTTGACAGTAGTCCAGGTTCAGAGCCTGATCTCTCTAGAGAGGAGTATCCCTTCCGTCCACCCAAACCCCTGGAAAGTTGCCAAAGGAAAATAAGCTATTTTGTATTTAGAACAAATTGCCACTGTTTTCTCCAGTGATGTAGCCCTATTTCCCAGACTTTGAAACTTGGAATACAGAAAGTTCTTGTGTGACTAAAGAAGAAATATGGTGAATGAATGATCAAGTTTTTCTTTTTAACTAAATCCTTATAAACAGATAAGAGAGGGTTTTGGAAGTATGCATAGAAACTAAATTTAGCACAGAATGGATGTCAAGTGAGCAATTTCTGTTAAATCACTTTGGAGACTGGGTTCCTTGTGGGAGTTCCAGTCAAGAACAAATGCCTCTGGAACAAGATTTAATTATTATTATTTTTTTCAAATGAGGCTGTCAAAAATGAAGTCTTCCTTAGACATGAATGCAGGATAATTAAAAAAATAGTTGTTTATATGTTCTGCACTATAGTCTTCAACTTAGCAAGCAGTCCATGGATCTTGTAGGCCTATGCATACACTAGTTTCTCATTTATCACATGGGACTAAGAACTGTTGATTTAATTTTTTTCTTCTTTGCATTGTGGAATATTTCTTTCTGGACTTTCCCTTCTCATACCTTGGTTTTCTTAGCTGTTTCTTTTCTGTTTTCCTAGTCCTAGGCCCCTATCACTGTAAATACTTCGATAAAGTCATTCTGTTGTAAAAGCTGCAGTTCTTAAACTCTACTTCACTATTAAAAAAGGTGTTGGCCGGATGTGGTGGCTCATGCGTGTAATCCCAGCACTTTGGGAGGCTGAGGCGGGCTGATTGCCTGAGCTCAGGAGTCCGAAACCACCCTGGGCAATATGGTGAAACCCTGTCTCTAGTAAAATAAAAAAATTAGCCGGGCGTGGTGGCACGCGCCTGTAATCCCAGCTACTCAGGAGGCTGAGGTGGGAGAATTGCTTGAGCCCGAGAGGCGGAGGTTGCAGTGAGCTGAGATCGTGCCACTGCACTCCAGCTTGGGCAACAGAGTGAAACTATGTCTCAAAAAAAAAAAAAAAAAAGTGTTGACTCTCATGAAGAGTTAAGTTGGAGACTGTTGGTTACTCTACATGTAGACATCTTTGGTGGTGTGCACCTTAACATTTGCTGGTGACTTCAGTTGCACCAGAAAACAAAAAACAATAAACAAACAAACAAAAAAAACCGGTTAAGAGTTCTGGCATTCATAAACAGATCTCTCACAAATGCTAGCCTGGCATCTGATTATACTGTTTGGAGGTCCTAGTATTGATTGTTACCTCAACTTTGGTGAGTTAAAGAGTCCCAGAAACATCCACTAGACATATTACATCTCTCCTCCCCACTGTGTGCCAGTCATTTTGTTTATTTGAAAAACAGAAATGACTGAAAGTATGGCTTCAGTCTCAATTGAAATACAGTGTGATTAGTATAAAATCAAGTATTATCTGAGAAAGGAGTATCCCTAGGATGATCTTGTGGAAGAAATTGTTTGGCCATGGCCTGAAAATGAGTTAGATGCCCACCAGGTGGACATTTGGAGAGAACGGCATTCCAGGTAGAGAAATTGGCAAGTATAAAAAAGCACATTTGGTTATGGAAGAGGTTTGCAAGGGTATGAGTTATGGGAAATGAGGCTGGAAAGGTGGTAGGCAGAGGACTAAATTATAGTCTTCAAACAGGTAAAGATTACTGACAACTTGAAAAATCGTTACAGCATTTAGCTCAGTGGTATAATAGGGCACTGTTGTTTACTGATAATTGTTACTGACTGAGTGACACTTCATGTTCTTCATATTTCTGAGTTGTAAAGACTAAATAACATTTCAGCCTATGTGGAATCTGTGTAGTTTGAGAAAGAATATGCTACTATTTTGTCATCATTAATTTACATCTCCCTTTCCTCTCTCTTCCATATCTTCTCTCCCTTCTCCCTTGTCCCTTATTTTTCCCTCTTCAAACCTTTGAGAGACATATTCCCAGCCATGAGTCAAAAATGATGTTCCAAAGTCTGTAGTGATGTGTAGTGATTTGCTCTAACAGTCTGAACATAAATTCCTGGAGATCCTGGGATGTAGTACAGGTTGAGCATCCTGAGTCCAGAAATCTGAAATGCTCCAAAATCTGAAACATTTTGAGCATCAACATGACTCTCAACAGAAGTGCTCATTGGAGCATATCAGATTTGAGATTTTTGGATTTAGGATGCTCAGCTGAATATAATGCAAATATTCCAAAATCCGAAAAAATGAGAAATCCCAAACACTTCTGGTCCTAAGCATTTCACATAAGGAATACTCAACCTGTCTGAAATAATATGAAATTTGAAGTCTTCTTTTAAAAACATATTTTGCATTATCTGTGCTTGTTTTTATATACAATGTTTTTCTTCCAAATTTTTGAAAAAAAATTAGGACTTCTGGAAAGGATAGTATAACCCTGTGGCTTCAAATATCCTCTGGCTCAGTGTTGAATACCTCTAGCGGTATATATAGCCTATGCTAAAAACTATTTAAATTTTATTGAAAGAAAGTGGTTTTAAAAAGTCTCCCAAGAATAAGTAACATGCATCTCAACCATTTTAATTCTTATTTGTATACACATAAGCCCTTTCATGCTGAGGCTGACAATGTGACAGAATAATTTATATTATTATATATTATATGTAATTTGTATAATTTGCAACTTTATAACACCACTTGATATTTCTATTTGATTATTTTATAAGATACCAATTAAGACTATTTAAGTGAAAGCTGCTTCTTTTTGAAAAGTGAGAGGAGAGTCCCAGCTATTTTCCTAAGTTTTTATTTCTGTCATCATTAAGTCCCATGACTACCACAATCAGATCTGACGCTAGGGACATGCCACTTGCCAAGTTACTACCTGGGAGTTAACAGTCTGTTTATTTTCTGTGAATTAGATAATATATGAGTTGTAGGTGAAACATACAATTATCAAATGCCATTTTGTAGAAATAGCTTGTTTAGCTTTTTTTTTTTTTTTGTGAGATGGAGTCTCACTCTGTCACTCTGGTTCGAGTGCAGTGACGCGATCTCGGCTCACTGCAACCTCTGCCTCCCAGGTCCAAGCGACTCTCCTGCTTCAGCCTTCTGAGTGGCTGGGACTACAGGCGTGTGCCACCACTCCTGGCTAATTTTTTGTGTTTTTAGTAGAGACTGGGTTTCACTGTGTTAACCAGGGTAGTCTCGATCTCCTGACCCTGTGATCCGCCTGCCTCAACCCCCCAAACTGCTGAGATTACAGGCATGAGCTACCATGCCCGGCCTTTGTTTAGCTTTTTTATTTCATGAACAGAATAAGCTGAACAGCAGAATATGGTCGTACATGTTTTAGTAAATAAAACTCAGCCACAATATGCTTTTGATATATCAGGATCCATTTTTAATGTCATTTTTCATTAGGAAAACAGGCAGGCAGGGTTTTTTGGGGGGTAAATTTGAGTTTTCAGAAGATTCTCAACACATTAAGTTTTAGAGACACTTTGGTATATAGAATGTGTAGGATAAGTAGCTAGCTGCTGTCACATGTAGGAGTGTGTGTCGGGAGTTGGGAAACCTGGCCACAAGCCACTGCAGTGAAGAATGTGGCTCATGGGAGGACTCATAGCCTATTACGTAACATTCAGCAGAGAGGAAAATATAAGCACTGTCTCCATCACTTGACTTGCTTTCCATTTTGATTTAGTTACCTGGTAAAGTCTAGGTATCCTATAGTGGAAGAATGAAAGACAAGCAGGTTCCAATGAAGGACCATGCCTCCAAAGGCATCTGCCAGTGGATCATCTGTGGGGCCAGGCAGGGGTTAGATTTATTATTGTTGGACAGGGGCATTAGAGTTTTAAAGACTACTTGAAAAACATCATCAAATGATACTCGGTTTGTTTCTGAAAGGGTATTCTTTCCTCTCTTTTCCCACAACAGTGTACGCTTCCTATAGTTGATACACTTGTGCTTTAAAATAGCACAGCTACTAGTGGAGCCGTTTTATAGCAAAATCATTTCCCTTCATGTTCTGTGGTACATCAGTTTGGCAGTAGAGGTTACAGAGTTTGAAATCAAAAGGAGCATTGGTTCCTTCAGGGAAAAATGATCCCAGTCTTCCAAAATAAAAGCCAAACAGACTCTAATTGTTCTTTATCCCACAAGGGGCTTGCCCTTTTTTGAAGGTGTGGTTAATTTTGATAGGACTCTTCTCTCTAACAGGGTTAGTGGCTGGGAATTACCTTTTCCCCTGGGCAAAACCCATTTTAAAATCTCATTTTAAAACAGAACTCAAAGTGTCTTTGAAAATAAAAGTACTTTGGGAACTCTTCATTCTCCAACCCCCTCCCTAAGCAAGGCAACTCCAGTTTTCTCACAGGGCACTTCCTGCTGCAGTACTTTAATTCTAACTTTGTTTTACTATAACTCATGCTAAAATAGGAAAGGTTTCAGTTTTACAGTTTCTATTAGCTGTTCATTTTTTTAAAAAAGGTATATGTTAAATAAAAGTAAAGTAAATGTCTACCAAGGAGCTAAATGTTTTAAAAAATCAGTTTCCATTAAATCTAGTTCTATAAATGTTTCAGTACCAGGTTTTTTTCTACTTGCTGTTTGTCTAGTGTTCATCATAATATTCAGAACAGCAGCCTTAACTTTCCCCGTCCTTCTTTCCCTTCTTTTACTAGAGGTGCAGGACCATGCCTTTCATGAATCCTTATTCTCTATGTTAGCTCTTCTCTCCCTTAGAGACTTGAAAAACATCATCATATGATAGTTGCAATTTTTTTCCTCAGTGAATAAGGAATTTTTTTTTTTTTTTTGGGTGGAGTCTTGCTCTGTTACCCAGGCTGGAGTGCAGTGGCGCAATCTCAGCTCACTGCACCCTCCACCTCCTGGGTTCAAGCAATTATCCTGCCTCAGCCTTCTGAGTAGCTGAGATTACAGGCATGGACCACCGTGCCTGGCTAATTTTTGCATTTTTAGTAGCGTCGGGGGTTTCACCTTGTTGGCCAGACTGGTCTCGAACTCCTGACCTCAGAAGATCTGCCCACCTCAGCCTCCCAAAGTGCTGGGATTACAGGCATGAGCGACTGCACCCAGCCCGTGAATAAGGATTTTCAAATCAAACCAAGCTATTTTCTTCTATTGCTTGTCCTTTTTCCTTCCCCCGAAGTCTTACAGCATCCATGATTTGGCAACCTCATACAGGAGGCTCTTGAGCTACCAGTCACATGAGAATGAAGGCAAGAAAAGAAAGGACCAGATGGCATCAAAAGATATGCCTTTCTAGGTCACTGGTGGTTAAGCTCGCAATCTGGTTACCAACAGGGAGACTTATGGGGGAAAGGGTGGAGAGCAGCATCATTGAAAAGGAAGAATAATTTTGCCATACAATTGCTGTTCTAAGAATTTGTAGGAGAGAAAAAAACTTACACATTGAGGAGAATGGATTTTTCTGATTTAACTCTTTCCAGTTTACAGTTACAGGGCATCCATTGCTCTTGGAAGGGTACATTTACCTAAGTGGCATCTAAGGACATGTGGTAACCGTGTGTATTATTTGGATGGGACTCTCCCTCTTGGTCAGCTGCTGTTCAACTGCCATTAACCATTTGTTATTCTACTCTCCAAATGCCTGTTTCATTTAAATACAAAAACTCAAGGAAATGACATTTATCTTCCACAGGTACACCTCTCTCCACAAGAGCAGAGGAAATAATTCACTGTTCATCCTTCATATTAATATCAATTTTGGAGGACTGTATTTACAAAATATGAAGAATGGCATCACTGGCCCTTGTGAGAGATCTCAGGGTGTATTTTCTTGGTGTAAGCTGTATCTCAGAGCAGATGAATAATTATTTGACAATAAATGTTCAGTAGTGGCTAATAAAAAATATCTTTTAGAGCATTCTGCCTTCCCTGTTCATTTAGGCATTTTTCAAACTTTGGTCTGGGTACCTCCTGATTTGTCAGTGCATTGCAGATCCTCAGACAGCTGAAACTAGCTGATTATTTCCTTATAGAATTCCAGCTCAGTTGTTTTCCCTTGAAGGAGAGAAAATAAGGCATTTAAAATTTTATGTTTAAACTTGCTCCCAGTCTATAAATTTAGGTCCTTTACTTTTTAAATTACCTGGAGAATCCTTGCTTTTTCATAGACAAATTCAATATTCTTCAAGTCCAAAGTCAAATTTCAACCTCTTTTTCAAGTCTACCTCCTCTGATTACAATCTCTCCATTTATTCAAATTCTGTTGTCCTTGATATCTGTATGACTCATTCAGTGTGGACCAGATGATACAAAACAGTATGTTTCTTTCTGTAGTCTAGAACGTAAACTCTTAAAGTTAACATTTCTTTTTTACTTTTCTTTCTCAAGCAGGTATCTGAAATAGTGCTGAGTACGTAAAATCCATGTAATAAATACGTGGAATGATTAAAGAGAGAAAAAATTTTAATATGTTAGTTATTTTCATTCTAGGTTTTAGCAAGTATCACAAAACGGAAAATAGACCTACCTTTCTTTTCCTTGATATGAAAGTTTACGGAATCATTTTGATCTCCCCTCCCCTCCCCTCCCCTCTCCTGTTGTTCCTGAGGCACACTTTCACTCTGTGGCCCAGGAAGAATGCAGTGGCGCCATCTCTGCTCACTGCAACCTCTGGGTTCAAGCAATTGTCGTGCCTCAGCCTCCCGAGTAGCTGGGATTACAGGCATGCGCCACCATACCTGGCTGACTTTTATATTTTTAGTAGAGATGGGGTTTTGCCGTGTTGTCCAGGCTGGTCTCGAACTCTTGGCCTCCAACAGTCCGCCCACCTCAGCCTCCCAGAGTGCTAGGATTGTAGGCGTGAGCCACCATGCCCAGCCCATTTTGAAGTTTCTTAAAAACTAAAAAATACAAGATAATTCTTACATATACTGAAGTTTTGGAGTTAATTCGAACAAAATTGACAAGGTATCCTTGTGGTAATGTGCTTAACTTTACTAGTTGCTTTGTTGAGTTTTTTAGAAGACTGAATTTAAAGCTGGAATGTCTATTAATGTAGCTGCCAGTCTCTGTTTCCACGCTCCAGTCATATTATATGAGTGCAGTTGTTATATGCCATAATAATCTTAATGAAGAGTTTAAAGGCACTTTTTACTCCAGTGTTTTGTTGTTGTCACTGTTTGTTTGCTTTTTCTGGTCTGCTGAGCAAGAGTACTGTGGTCACATGGGAATCCTCACCTAAGAAATTTTCCAGTTAAAAATAAAAATTTAGCTAAAGGTTCCATGCATTTGAGTAGTATAGCAGGGGAGGAAAGTGACTTTGAAGTTGTTAAATATCATTAAGGAGAATCTATTGGTACACCTTTAATTTAGGGATTCCTTTATCCACATCACTTATGTCAGGTTTCAGCCTGGACCCAAATATTAGACTTGAGGTACTGAACTCAATAAAGAAGTTTGAAATGGAAATACTGTCAGACCTTTAACTATAGTTAGGTTAGTAGGTGCTAAAAGAATCTTAATTCATCAGCCAAACCTCTGACCTCATTACCTTTAATCATCCTTATTTATCATGACATAATTGGCTGCTTATTGCCTTCTCCTACCTCTCTTTCAAATTGCTAGTCTTTTAGAATTTCACTTGACATTATTTCTTGTCTATTAAGACAGAGAAAGCACATAGTTTGGTGTATGAATTAGCAAAACCATTTTGGTCCTCTTTCAGAAGAGAATGGAGGGTATGTGTTTTGTTCTTGACGCAGTTAAGACCGTTACTGAAAGTTCAATTATAGGTCCTTAAGGAGGAGGGGTAAACTATGAACATATTTGTGGATTTTCTTTTCAGATATGCTGTTAACTGCTGGATTACCTTATCCCTTAAGAAACACAGGACCAAAGATGTGGACTAGTATTGTTTTAGGATGAAGTTAAATATTCAGAACTCTCTCATCACCATGATCATAGTTCTTTTAGGGCACAGGGAAGGTAAATCCATGAGGTTCTCTGCTATCATTTCTAGGAGAGATTTCCCTCAACTTTCCCACAGAAAGGGTAGATTAGAGAATGCAATGACTTTCAGTGAGTAATTTTTGTCACCTGTTGTCCTTGTGGATTGGAGGCAGGTAGTGAGAGAGAGGAAGAGAGAAAAATAAAAAAAAATTAAGCTAACAAGCTAGCACACTTAGGTAAGAAGCAGGGGGTTATTTTCTGGGTTATTTCTGTGGCTAGAATTGACCACAGGACATATATTTTGTCTAATCCTACCCTAGCTGGTCACAGAATTTTGCTTTTTCTTTTGTATTGGAGTATAAGAAATCACCATTTTTATAAGTGAAAAGTGGTTGAATATCAGAAATTTCATATGGTTCAAACTAATATATAACAACATGTAACACACTGTAGGATGGCTACAGTTGTAGAGAAGTAGGGTGTGTGTGTGCGCATGCGCATGCCCACACACACATGTGCAAACAAGTAAAAGGTGGGAGGGAGGAAATAGAAACTTGTGAGCATTTTATACTCCCTTGGGGTACCACAGCTGAAAACCTCTCCTCTCGCCTGTGGTTTTACTTATTCAAGATCAAATACAATTGTCCTGGTATGTTTTCACACTTCCATATTATACAGTTGAGACAGTTTATGGGGTGAGCTAAAAAATAAACCATCTTGACAGAGATTACCATTGGGGATAATAATCTAAAGTGACTGTTGTCTAAAGAGTACAACAGAAATAGCAGAGACTGAAATGCAGCCACCCCTACATTCTTTGAAAGTGGAGAATTAGGGGTGTAACATCTATCCTGTGGGCTGAATAGATGCAAATTATTGTTTATCTTAAAATAGATTTTATGATATTTCTAGTGAAATATCCAGACTGTGCTGATTTGACTTTTTGTCTTTCTTAGACGAGCTCATCTGCGCCTTTGTTTAGAACGTTTAAAAGTTCTGATTCCACTAGGACCAGACTGCACCAGGCACACAACACTTGGTTTGCTCAACAAAGCCAAAGCACACATTAAGGTGAGAATTTTTACTTTCAGATTTGCACAATTCACTCGGTTCTGGTTTAATTATTGGCACTGATTCCTATTCATATATATCAGCTAGTTCACCATGCCCTTCTTAGTAACTGACCTCAAGAGAAGTCTTTCTAAAAACTTATCAGCTAATCTGATGGGAACAACATAACCTGATTAAACTAAATTGTTTTGACAGTGTGGCCATTTGAAGAGCTGGGAACACTAGGAAAATAACAATTACCCTTTTCATACTCAGAAGGAAGGCAGTTGTGCCCTCTGGTGGAGATGACTTCATTTGGCTGTGTCCTTCAGTATTTTTCCATCAAATACCATACTACAGAGGCAGTTTCTCTGTGGAGATTACAGACTTTTAGAAGTCCATCTTGTTCAGTAACATAGCATTCATTACATACACACAAAAGTAAAGACAAAACTATTTTTCATTTTTAAAAATATGTATTTATATGCATTCTCATTTCGGAGGCTTTAAAAATGTATTTATGTATTTTTATACACACACACACACACACTCACACGTACGTGTATATTCATTCATGTTTTCTCTGCCAAAGAAGGAATCAGTTTTTTTGTTTGTACTGGACTATACACAAATGTAAAAATCATTTCATCATTTCAGAAACTTGAAGAAGCTGAAAGGAAGAGCCAGCACCAGCTTGAGAATTTGGAACGAGAACAGAGATTTTTAAAGTGGCGACTGGAACAGCTGCAGGGTCCTCAGGAGATGGAACGAATACGAATGGACAGCATTGGATCAACTATTTCTTCAGATCGTTCTGATTCAGAGCGAGGTAGGCAACTTGCCTCTTCTTTAATGAAATACTAAACATCTCTGTATCTGGATTTAGGGAGGGTATGTTGGGAGGCACTGTATTTGCTTTCTTTTTAGCGAACAGCGTAACATTGTAGGTTTTATGCAATCATAATATTGTCTAGCAGAGCCAGTGTGGGCTATTAAACTTTTTGTTTTTTTTTCCTTGAAAAAAATATATATTCATATTTATGTATTTATATTATATATTATATAATGTCCCTCAATATAGGTTTGTCTAATGTTTTCAAATGATTAGATTGAGGGTATACAGTTGGGGTAAGGAATATCACAGAAGCAATGTTGTGCCCGGTGGCTCACGCCTGTAATCCCAGCACTTTGGGAGGCCAAGGTGGGTGGATCACGAGGTCAGGAGATCGAGGCCATCCTGCCTAACACGGTGAAACCTGTCTCTACTAAAAATACAAAAAATCAGACGGGTGTGGTGGTGGGCCCCTGTAGTCCCAGCTACTTGGGAGGCTGAGGCAGGAGAACAGCGTGAACCTGGTAGGCAGAGCGTGCAGTGAGCCGAGATCATGCCACTGCACTCCAGCCTGGGCGAGAGCGAGACTCCGTCAAAAAAAAAAAAAAAATGATGTGCCTGTGTCAGGAGGATACATGATGTCAAAGTTTTTATTACTGGTGATGTGAGTTTTTATATGTAGATTTTAAAGTACAACACCCTTTATTTCGCTTTCCATCTATCCTAGAATATTTGTCTTTGACAGAATTAAAGAACAGAAGTCAACCAAAAAAGAATGGTTTGAATTTTACTGATCAATCTTCTAAAGCTCCCACCACATCAGGCTTCATATCACATTAAAAGATCCCAGAGGTGAACACTGGTGATTTGAAGCCTTACATTTGGAGAAAAGAGCTCATGAGCTCTTCAGGATTCTAAAACATGAGACAAATGACAGGGTTTTTTTGTTTGTTTTTAGGACTCTGATTTTGTTTTTTGGTTTTGACTTTTTTAAGTGGAAATTTTCAAACATACTTAGAATAGAATAATGAACTCCTGTATGCCCACCATTCAGTTTGAATAGCTGTCAACTTGTTTCATCTGTTTTTCACTGCCCTCACCCTCAGTATTTTTTCTGGAATGCTTTAACTCAAATCCCAGATAACATCATTTTGCCCCTAAATACTTCAGTATGTATCTTGAATAAATAGGATTTTTAAAAATGTAATTATAATGCAATTATAATACCCCACAAAATTAATAAAATCAGATAATCTTATTTAATATCATCTAATATCCAGTCTGTGATAAATTTTCTCCAGTTGTCTCAGAAATGGTATTTTACCATTGGTGTGTTTAAATCAGGATCCAAAGGCCACATTGCATTTGTTTGATGTGCCTTTTAAGATATTAATCTATAATAATTTTTCCTGTTCCACACCATTTTGGTAGAAACAAAAACTGATTTCTATACAACATCTCAAAAAGACTTCTTTGGCAGAGAAAACATTAATGAATATATAGGTATAGATCTGTGTGTGTATATATGTACATATTTTTTTAAACATCAAGAGACTGAGTCATTTTTCTTATAGAATTTCCCACATCCTAGATTTGTCTGGTTGTATCCTCATGGTGTCATTTAATATGTTATGTCCTTTATGTTTACTGTAAACTAGTTGGTAGATGCAGAATACTTCATAGGTGGTGCTTTGTACTTCCTGTTAAGTCAGTATTGTGTCTAGTTGTGGCACTTTTAATATTAATCAGTAGGTTCAGGTAAGGTCATTTTAATACATTTATATAAATGTATCAGCCTTTAACTTAATAGTTTTAGCAATTATTGCCCTTATTTCATTGAGGTGTCATAAAATAGTGGTTTTCTAATTGTGTCATTCCTCATGTATTTATTAACTTTTTCTTCTATAAACATTTTCTCAACTTTTCCGTTATCCTGAAATAAAGTTCATACAGGGAAGGTGGGATAAATGCTTGGTCTTGTTTTTTGCTTTATCAGTTTCCCAAACAGAGCTGGTACCATAGCAACTTCCAGAAGTAACAAGTTTTGGTTTTACTGGTTTTTGATTATATCATGAACTCACGTTTTGCTGTACCGAATGTGTTCCAATCCATTGCAGTCATCCTTTTAAATTCTTTTGAATGCTCAAACTGTCCCAGATTTGGTGAGTAGGAGCCTTTCAAATAGTTTTTTCATCCTTTTTAACACAACCCTAGGAGTTCTTGTTTTTCTGTTCTGTTATTTTTCTATGTAAAAGTTTATTTTTGTGTGGCACTCAGTTTTCAAGAAAAGTCTACCAGAGGCAGTAGCAAGAACCTGAAGGACATGCTGCATTTATAACAGTGAAGTATAGCAGAAATAACCCTGAATTAGGTATAGCAGAAATAACCCAGACCTTGGTGTCCTGGTCTTTCCTCTATTGCTAACTAGTGGAAACCTCTTCTTAGGTCTTTAGGTTTTAGCTGTCCTTCCTGTTACCTCCTTCTTGTACCCACCCCAACTACCCCCAAATTTCAGAGAGGAGGGTATTTCATCACTATAGCTCTCATATTTTTTTTAGTGTTCCCAGTGTACCTTACTTTAGTAGTACCTTACCAAGTACCATCCTTATCCTGAGCTGGCAACCTCCTTTTTGTAGTGTTACAGGGGCTTTTAGTTAACATCTCTGGTACACTTGGCTAAAGCAGTTTCTCTCTTTTTTTTTTTTTTTGATTTTTAAAACATTTTTAAATTTTATTAAAATAGAGACAAGCCTTGTTGCCCAAGTGGTCTCAAACTCCTGGGCTTCAAGCAATTCTCCCGCCTTGGCCTCCCAAAGTGCTGGGATTACAGGTGTGAGCCGCTGTGCTGGCCATCATTTTACTTTGTTTTGACTGAGTTCAGCATGCTCTTTTGAATAGTGTGCCTTGTTATTATCTTCTAGTTGTAGGTTGGATGAATGTTCAGTGGTGTGGGGAAAAATGGTTTCTGAAGCAATATGGATATAGAGCAAATATATGAATTAATAGATTATTTGGATAGCTGCCTACATTTTAAAAACACAACTCTAGAATCTCTAAAACTTTTGAAGCAACAAGCCCTTTTGAAAAGTATATTCCTGGAAATAGCTTCACCCTGTCCTTTTGGCCTCACAAGAATCCACTTTTTTTTTTCTTTTGAGACAGAGTCTCGCTGTGTCTCCCAGGCTGGAGTGCAGTGGCGCGATCTTGGCTCCCTGCAACCTCTGCCTCCCAGGTTCAAGTGATTCTGCTGCGTCAGCCTCCCAAGTAGCTGAGATTACAGGCGCGTGCCACCATGCCCGCCTAATTTTTGTATTTTTAGTAGACACAGGGTTTCACCAAATTGGTCAGGCTGGTCTTGAACTCCTGATGTCGTGATCCACCTCCCTCGGCCTCCCAAAGTGCTGGCCGCACCTGGCTGAATCCACTTTTTTTTTTTTTTTTAAAGCAGTTGTGATTAGTGTGACCCCTTAAAGTCAGTGCCAAATGTGAAACATCAGGCTTTGAATTTGTTTTAAGGTAACTGAAAAATCCTGGGTTCACTCTAGCTCTGATGGGAGAAAACAACTTTTTAACTCCTTTTTGTTTTTAACATGTGTATTGCTTTATGTATATTATTGGTGATTGAATATCTAGTATTTAACAATTAAGATTTTTTTTTATTTGTAAGAAACAGGGTCTTACTCTGTCACATAGGCTGAAGTGCAGTGATGAGACGTGGGCACACTGCAGCCTCAACTTCCTGGGCTCAAGAGTGATCCTCCCACCTTAGCCTCCCGAGTAGCTGGAACTACTGGCTCACCCACTGTACCCAGCTAATTTTTGTGGGTTTTTTTTTTTTTTTGGTGGAAATGGGGTCTCACTTTGTTACCCAGGCTTGTCTCAAACTCCTGCGCTCAAGCGATCCTCCTGCCTTAGCCTCCCAGAGTGCTGGGATTACAGACACTGCATCCAGCAACATTATCTATTGATAGCTGAGTCAAATATTTATTTGTGTGTTTTTTTTAATGGTTGGTTTTTAAGTCTGTATACTACCACCAAAATGGATCTCACTATAATCTGAAGACTTTTAAGTCTCAGGCCCTTATTTCAAGCTATATTTGATGCAAGAAAATTAAATCTAAGACCTATCCCTCAAACTCTACTTTATTATGACTTGTTTGACTGACTAGTTGAAGATCTTTATGATGAATCCTAGAAGTCTGTTGAACTATCTGTAGAATGGCACCACCAAAGGCCTGGATGGGTAAATTTTCTAGTTTGCCTATATTAAGTTTATGCTCCTGCCCACCATTTAAGGCAACTCTGATTAATAAACAGAACTGAGAATTAGTTTGTGGTTTAATGCAAAACAGATGTTTTTAAACCACTTGGGGGTTAGGACCTTTTAATATTAAGCACTAATTCCCAAATACGCCAAGTGGTTTTAGTGGGAGGTCCAGACGAACTGGCGTCAAAGGATTTAGTAAATTTGCTGCCTAAATTAAGACCACCACTGTATGTCAGACATTCCCCTTGGCAAAAAAATATTCCTGTCTCTTCACCTTCAGTTCCTCTGTTCTCCAGGGATCGCTGATAATAAGCTTGTTGTATTAACATTTCTTATACCTCTTTTCCTCATGCCGTTAATTTTTGAAGGTGTGCTATACTTGATTATTAATGTTCTTTTTTTTTTTTTTTTCCTTTGGCAGAGGAGATTGAAGTGGATGTTGAAAGCACAGAGTTCTCCCATGGAGAAGTGGACAATATAAGTACCACCAGCATCAGTGACATTGATGACCACAGCAGCCTGCCGAGTATTGGGAGTGATGAGGGTTACTCCAGTGCCAGTGTCAAACTTTCATTCACTTCATAGAACCCAGCATGACATAACAGTGCAGGGCAAAATATTCACTGGGCCAATTCAATACAAACAATCTCTTAAATTGGGTTCATGATGCAGTCTCCTCTTTAAAACTAAACTATACTTGAACAAAAGGGTCAGAGGACCTGTATTTAAGCAAATACTTAGCAAAAAGTGAGGCAGAGCCTCCCAAGGAGAACAAATATTCAGAATATTCATATTGGAAAAATCATAATTTTTAATGGCAGCAGAAAACTTGTGTGAAATTTTCTTGATTTGAGTTGATTGAAAAGAGGACATTGGAGATGCCATCCTCGTTCGCTTTTCTAGTTTGCTCATACTACATTGAGTAGACACATTTAAGGATGGGGTTATGAACCCTTCCTGAGCTTTATGGTCCTAAAAGCTAAATAAAAAGTATTCAAATGAAAAGACAAGAAAATCAGGTATTAATCTTGGATAGCTAATGAGCTATTAAAACTCAGCCTGGGACAGTTTATCATGAAGCCTGTGGATGATCAATCCTTTATTATTATTTTTTTTTTTTAAAAAAGCTCATTTCATGCTCTGCAAAAGGAGAGACTCCCATGAAGCCTTTTGAAAGGGATCATCATGCAGCTCAGCTTTCTGTTGGATTCCATGCTAAGCAAGCTAACCTTATCCTGCATTGTTAGCACTAGGGCACCCAACTGCCAGCTCTCCATCCTGCTGCCCTTAGGCCACATGGGAGCAGTTCATGCATGACAGCCTCTATCCTACAAGGCCTGAGTATGGATTGGGGGGCCAGAAGGAAAAAGCTCCACGTGCCTCTGTGTCTGCGTGGGTCAGAAGAGTTGTGCACGCAGACTAGCAGGCCAAGGTCTGAGCCTGAGCCACAGCAGCATTTTTATTTCAGATTTTGATAACTGTTTATATGTGTTGAAAACCAAAATGACATCTTTTTAAAGCTTATCCATAAAAAAAAAAATAGATGTCTTTTATAGTGGAAAAACACATGGGGAAAAAAATCATCTATTTTGATGCAGCATTTGATAATGATAAAACACCTCACACCTCACTCTTTATAGTGCACAAAATGAATGAGGTCTGGGCTAGGTAGAAAAAAGGTCAATGCTATTTTTGTTTTTAGAATCATTACCTTTTACCAGCTTTTAACCATCTGATATCTATTGTAGACACACTATCATAGTTAACATAGTTAAGTTCAGCACTTGTCTCATTTTAATGTAAAGATTTGCTTCCATTTTCCTACAGGCAGTCTCTCTCTTCCTCACAGTCCCACTGTGCAGGTGCTATTGGTACTCTTACGAATATTTTCAGTAATGTTATTTTCTTCTAAGTGAAATTTCTAGCCTGCACTTTGATGTCATGTGTTCCCTTTGTCTTTCAAACTCCAAGGTTCCCCTGTGGCCCTCTCTTACCCTGGGAAGGCCTCTTGGAGACCCTACCCCTGGCTGTTTGGACTTTGTATACTTTAAATAATTTAACTACCCTTAATTACTTAAAAAAAAAAAAAAAAAGCTTTATGATTTTCATAACTTATTGCTGATTTTAATGGATTGTTAATTTCAGTCCTGTAGTTTTATTTTATGTTTAGATAGGGCTGGGCAAGGAAAAAGAAAATAAAGACAACCATATTTAGCAGTGCAGTTGAGTTGTGTGTTAATGTTAGACTATCCCTTTGTAAGTGGCACTTTAACAGCATTCACTGCTTCTATATATAGTGTACCATCTTGGTCATATGTTACGCCTCGACATATACTTGTTCTTGTGCTCTTCCTGTGCCTCTGGAAGTTTTTCCTTGATTGTGCTATGTTTGAGTGGAAGAAATTCTTTGAAGTAGATGTGAGTGAAAAACTGCATGCCTTTAGAAGCCCAGTATCAGAATTTGCTACGTTTCAGGTGCTAGGGACTTAATGAAAAACATGACAAAACAATTCATTTTTGTGGCCCAGGTAAATTATTTCTGCTTTCACTTATAATTACTACTGGCTGAGTGAAGATGTTGCCTCTATATTTGCTTACTCTTGACCAAGTGTGAGACAGTTTGAAGAGTGTGCTACCATGGAAATTGAATGAAGCCAGTGACTAAGCTTCTGTTTTATTATTCTCATGGCCTTCGCTTGCATTATTTGCCCTAGGGCATTGTTTGGGCCTTCATTCAGAAGAACTTGAGGTGCTGCCATTTCGTTGTATATGTACAGGATTATGGGCTGGAAAGCATTTGTTATAAACCTATAGTGCACATTTTAACTGCCCCCTAATATTCCTTCCCTGGGTTTGTTTTCTTTGGGGTGGTGTAGATTGTATGATGAGTAAGAAGTATTAATTTTTTAAAAGACAAATCAACTTTGAAGACACAAAAGTTAATTGGAAGAAATAAAAACTGTGAACGAAGAATACCCGAGTTCTTTTTGTACCATCCTTCTTTATGAAGGCAAAAACATGAATAGGTATCCACACCTAAAGAGTTAACTATCTCCTAAATGTCTATTTTGTTACCAAATCAGTATCAATGCCAACTCGAATAGCAGTTTGAATTATAATTGCCATTCCTGTTCTGCAATTTCAACAGGAGCCTGACTTATAACTCCATATAACCTAACTGCATGTGGTTTAATGTGCCATACTAATAATAATCTTAACTGCTTCAGGTAGGACACAAAGCCATTGTCATGATCTGTTCTCTGAATAACTTGGGAGCATCCCTTTAGCTACACTATTACTCAAATTGCAAACAAGTCTGGAAGTTCCACTAACCTTAGTCTTCACTAACCTTATTTAGGGTACCCTATTTATAAAACACCTGAGTGACATTTGTATTAAAAGGTATAGGTAGGCCAGGCGCAATGGCTCACACCTGTAATCCCAGCACTTTGGAAGGCAGAGGTGGGCAGATCACTTGAGTTCAGGAGTTTGAAACCACCCTGGCCAACGTGATGAAATTCCATTGCCCACTAAAAAAAAAACCTACGAAAAATTAGCTGAGTGTGGTGGCATGTGCCTATAGTCCCAGTTACTCAGGAGGCTGAGGCAGGAGAATCACTTGAATCCGGGAGGCGGAGGTTGCAGTGAACTGAGATTGAGGCACTGCAGTCCAGCCTGGGCAACAGAGCAAGACGCTGTCTCAAAGAGGTACAGGTAAAACCTATAGTGCATGACTAGAGGATTCTGAAGTCATGGCAACTCAAGTTTCTGGTTAGAACAGGTATGAAAACTCCTATCTTCTTACCTTTCTAATGTCCCCAACAATGACTACTTTTAGCGTTACAAAGGAATTTTAAGAGGCAGTGAGAATTATTGAGGCAAAGTTCCTGACCAAAATCAGGTTCCCAACAGTTAACCCAAAACAGTAAAATGTGGGAAAAGCAAGTGTTTTAATTATACTTTAATCCCAGTTCCAACATTTGCTGACCCTGGTTGTTACCTAATTTCTTCATGGAACCTTTTTCCTCCTGAAAAGTTATTATATACTACCTCTATCTTGAAAGGCTGAACTTAACCACCCCACTCCCCGACTGCCATCTAGGAAGATGTAGGAAATTAAAAGGTGTGTGTTTCTCTAGTTTCTCTGTTGAATGCAACCTTCTAACGCATCCTTAATCCTGTATTTTAGTTACTCTGACTAGATCTTGCAGAAAAAGACTGTTTCTAAATATTGGTTCACTTAAGCAAAATTCCATGGTAATACTTTAATAAAGAAGTCATTTGTTATTTCCTATAGAATTTCTGTCACGCAGGCTGTAGTGCAGTGGTGCGACCTCGGCTCACTGCAACCTCTACCTCTTGGGTTCAAGCAATTCTCCTGCCTCAGCCTCCTGAGTAGCTGGGACTATGGCATGTAGCACCACACCCAGCTAATTATTGTATTTTTTAGTAGAGAGGGCATTTCACGATGTTGGCCAGGCTGGTCTCAAACTCCTGGCCTTATGTGTTCTGCCCACCTTGGCCTCCCAAAGTGCTGAGATTACCGGTGTGAGCCAGCGCACCCAGCCTCCTACAGAATTTCTTAAATGAAGGCTTTATATAATGTAGCATCAGTTTTAGTGATTATTTGGTCTTTCTAAAAAAAAAAAAAAAAGGACTAACCTCAAGTTGAACATATTGTATACTGATAGTAATGTGCCCTAGGTTAATATTTAGTGTTGACTTTGCCAAGAAAGAGAAACAGCAGCTATCTCCTTTCCTATGTATCAGATCTAATAGGAAACTGGTTTTCTTGTAGAATATGTCAGATTGTTTTAAATAGGCAGCGTAGTTCAAAATTACTGGCTGATCACTTCCTGTTCTGTTTTACCTTTATATAGTCATAAATTAGAGAAAATGGCTTCAAATGAAGTTCTTTTAAGATACTGCCAACTAACTTACTGTAGTTTTGGAATTTTTTCGATATCCTCAAGCTCATAGCTCTTTGCCATGGGGAATGCTTTAAAAATCTTTATTGGTAGAGTAATAACTGAGATACTTATTTTAGATGCTCACATCAGGGCACAGAATAGCACTGTAAAAATATAACAAAACCTATAAAAGTACCTCTAAAATTTATAAGAGTATAAATTTAAGATCATCAGTCATTTCTAAATTAGTAGCTTCATCACACTTAGAAACCTAGGTCAACTAAACCTGACGGTGATTTTGGAGGGAAAAACTCCAGGCAAAAGAATAAAAGGGATACTTACTCCTTCCTGCTACTTCTGAGCAATGAACATTTGGACAGTTACCATCTATTAAAGTGATTACTAGCCTAGCTTCAGATCTCAGGCTTCAACTCTAGTTTCCCAGGATATGGAGTCAAGTGTTTCCTCCAAGCCTGAATTCTTTGTTTCTCTGGTCAGAAATTCACTGCATCTTGCTAAAGTAAGTACAGGGCTTGAAAGGGGAAAAAACAAAAGCACATCAGTTTTACCAAGAAAGGGAAAATCCTGAGCCAGCAAAACAACCACCACCTTAACTTTCAGCCCCAAGTTGAGAAAGTAGCTCTTCAAACAAAATGCCAACTTTCCTAGTATCACCATGGCTCTTTCAGCTGTATTCTTAAAAAAAAGACTTAAGTGGAGAAACAAATTACAGTTTAAATAATTCCAGTGACTATACTGGTTTTGTTTAACTGGTAAGGTGTGTGGTGGAACTAAGTTTACAGTTTTTATTGCCTGGGAACTGAAAGATTAATTAAATATCCAAAACTTCGTATGTTTAGCTAGTTCAGCTGTCAACTACCACAAACCCTTTATTCTCAGTTCTGCTTTACCCCAGTCAAGGCCACAAAAGAACCACCTTTATATACGTAAGTTAAAAGGCAATTAAAACACCTCACAGAAATCTAACACCATTTTGTTTTATTTAGTTTGGCTAGGCCAAAACAAATGATTAAAATGTTCCAACTATAAAATTGATTTCTGAACCTCTTAAGATGTTTCTTAAGAACCTAACTATACACATATATAGGCCTTTTAAACGATGATCGGGTAAAGGGCGCCAATTACTTGGGTTTTTCTGTTTAAAATACAATATTACCTGTTATTTTGCCTGCTATGCTCTTCCTCTCCACTGCAGTAAAAATTCAGTTTAACTTGCAACTCAAAAATCCTAGATACAAAGAATGTTTACATTTACTGTTGAACTTGTAAATTGCCATTTATACTAATTGATTGCTTCGTAGTACCATACAAATACTTAATTCAGCTGATATTTATCGAATCAAGATTTTAACAAATATAAAACCTCATTGGTTTTAATAGATTTTCCTCCTTTATATTTTCAGTTACTACCCAAGTTAAAGCAAAAAGCTATATCAAAGCTTTAAATGTTTTTTTTTTTGGTGAATTTACAACCAGTAGTTTTAATCTTATAAAAATTATAATTATAAAATTATAATCTACAGACACACAAGAGTCACAAAACTACAATTTTCCTTTATGTTAACCTGATGGTCTCCTTTGCTATTTTTAAGGCAGACATTCAGCATTAGAATTGCACACTGGAAACATACACACCCTTCAATGTGACAACAAGCAATTTTTTTTAAAAAAATGTGTTGCTACAGTAACTGATGCATCTTGTTTTGGTTTGATGCCTAGTCTTCATGATTAGGCTAAAAGGTAATTTTTCTTAATTTCAAAAGTCAACTCTTTATAGTTAACGAACAGTTCTCAGACGGGGTTGCACATCAGGATCACCTGTGGTGTTCATCAGACAGACATACCTTGGCCTGGATAAGTCTAAGGTTGGTCCCAGGTCCACAAATTCCTCTTTAATTTTAAACAAGCATTAGGGGTGACTTTTATTATAACCTTCACCCCCTTCCCATTAAGAAAACATGCCCTAGTATACAAATTAGTTCAAACATTTAACTAGGAATACTAAATATATCTTACAACCTTGGTAATTTGGTAACACTTCAATAATGGTTATAATTGGATGCCTCAAATCATAAACAATAGGTATTGTTATCCATTGTAATGTGGATTGCTATTGAAGTTACAGAAAAAATACCAGATAATTCACCATTGCCACTCTGTAGAGTAATAGCAGACACTTCTATAGTGCTTATGCCAGACACTCTTAAGCTGTTTACACATTTGAACTCAATCCTTAAAACTGCAACAGATTTTTCCATTCTACAGCTGAGAAAAATGAGTCAGAGGAATACACAGGTAATAAACGGTATTTTAACACTCGTCTGGTTCTAGAGTCCTTGCTGTTTTCCAATATGCTCTGTGGCCTCCCTACATGTTAATTAAAATAGCACTTGTTACCTGTGATTACTACTAAAACTAAACATTTTGGTTATTAATTTCCGGGAGGTTAGAACTGTTCTTTCCTTGAAATGGTAACAACAGTCAAATGTCAAGCTTTGGTAAGTTACATGCAACCATTTCTACTTAGGGGCCCATAACTCAGTATTTAACATTTCAGTCTGTCACAGTTTCAAAGCTTCAAGTCTCCTTTCTTAATGGGGGAAACTCCACATTAAATTTTCTAACAAAGCTTTTTAAGGTCAATGTTTATATTTCATTTTAGAATAGAGAGCTTAACCACCTTCAATTGTAAAATACTGTTGGTATCATGCTTCTCATTGAGCGTTTTCTCAAATTCAGTATCACACTGACAGGTAGTCTCCCCAGGAGTCCTGCCTTAGTTCAGAGACACAGTCATCATCCTGACACTAGGATTTTCCAAAGGGCCACATCTAGATCTTTGACACAATGGTTGCTGATTTCATTCTAAAGGTCTATTTTCAAAATGGATTTTTTTTTTTGATAAGGTCACTTTTATTCCTTTTCTCTCTCCTACTGCAAAGTCCTCTGGGAAAACTAAGGCCCCCAGGGTCAAAAGAGGGACAAGACTGTTAACAGTCCTGCCTACACAAACATCAGGTGAATTACTATTCTAACACCACCAAGGTAATCTCAACAACCATTTTCTGGGGTCACAATGACACCAAATTTCTTCCCATTGCTTTTAATTCAAAGGATTCTCTTGCAGTCCATCAAGTCCACTCTTGATTATTGATAAACTCTTAAGATGTTACAATAAGAAACTTAATTTTATTTAGAAGTTTACAGGCTTCAAAGAGCCCTTTTTCTACTGCAATTTGTGCCTTTCTGTCCTTTGTGTCCTACCCTATGGCCACGAATTATATGAAGAAAAAGTGACCCTCCTGGGTTGCGAGGGGTTGGGGGTGGAAGGGAGAGATGAAGAATTCTACCTACCACTGTCCTAAGTTTCAATTTATAAAAAAAATTAAAATTCATGAAATAAAAATTGATTTTCCCTTTCCTCCAAAAATCTACAAACACCCATTAAAATGAGGACATCCTATAAACACATGCCTAGTTTGCCCTTTAAGATCCAATTTCTTCTAATGGAAGGAATACTTAAGGATTTACTGAAACCTTTCTCTCACACTCAATATTCTCTTCCATGGCAATGCTGTGTGCAAGTTTAATCACTATGAGTGCTGACAGCTTTAGCTTACCCTTTTGTTAACACACCCTGGAGATTTTAAAAACACTTTATTTAATAAAAGTTAAACATACAAAAATGAAATAATACACATCCTAAAAATTACCTTCTTCCATTAATAGGAAGACCCTTTTCTATGCATGTATTTGGCTTAACTCAGGATAACTGTGATGTTCATTTACACCAACAAATGCAGACAACTTGATCTAATTAACAAAAATTACAAACAGCTAAATGAACATAATATACAGGGAAATTATGGTCAGATTAATGCACAAGAAATACAAGAAATTTTTAATGATGAAACATTCAGTACTCTTGTTCATTAATTTAGCCTTGTGTTTTTACAAAAATAGTATCTACACTGTATACAGGGCTATACATCAGCTTTTTGTTCTCCCATATAAACATTACACATCCAAAACATGGTACCACTGCCGTAAATGAAAAAAACAAAAAACAGGAAAAAAGCAAACATACAAAAAACAAAAACACCTTAGAAAAGGGAGCTCATCCTAAGGTTTCTTACATAGAACTAAGAGTACGTAAAAATAAAACACATCAATTTTAGAGATGGCCTAATAGGCCTAGGATACAAGTTTTTGAGGAAAAACCTCAAAACAAACTCTGCCATTTACAAATTAACCTATCTTTAGGCTTAACTGAACGACAGCTAAGTTTTAAAGTTGAAAATAAGAAAAATGAAAGGATCTCTTTAGCAGGTTGGTGTTTTTGCCTTGGTGTTCCAATCAATTGCCAGAATATGTGTCAAGTTCAAAGCATCTGAAAATTTCAAGTTACAACTTACAAAAAGTACATACCATAGGTTAAGTAGGCGCCTGATATTAGGAAGATCAATAATTCATCTCAGTGCTGTATGAAACAGCATCTACAAAAGTTGCTTTATTCAACAAACTTTCAGGGAACCGTGGTACTGATAATGAGAAAAGTTAAATAGCAGTTATCAAATGCAATTTCTTCACGTTTCATTCTACTGAAGTCAACCAATGACGACAATGGTATCTTGCTTACTCATCTAACAAATAATTTACCTTTAGAAAAATATAAGGATAAAAAGGTAAATGTAAAGCCCTGCAGAGATGAAATCCAACAGTTTTTCTGATTATTGAGGCATCAAATGCCTGACATTGTATTTAGAGGTATCTTGATATTGTGTCATAGGTTTATCGGCAATTCCACAAGTTCCTACTCCAACTTTGCCAGTCACACTCTCAGGTGAAGCAAAAATACTCCTCTTTACCTAGGGGAGAAAACAGAAACCATTCCTATTAGTATTGGAAAAAATAAAAAATTTCAAATTTTAAGTAATGTTAAAATATATTCTGGTTTCAATGTTTAAAAGAAGAAAAGCATATTGCCTTTGTTCAGTGTTAAAAAATGGGTATAGAAGTGGTCCCATGCTGGAAGCCATTTACTCTAACTTCTAAGTTGAGGAAAATATCATTAGACACTTACTAATACTCATAACACTTGCTTTCTGATACCTCAAAATTTTAGTTTTGCAAACTCAAATCCTAACTTCAGCTGTGAGCGAGCCATTTTAGCATGATTAAAGCTCTGGCTGTATTGCAGTTTACTGCGGGGCCTGTTATGATATCTAAATTGTGAAGTCCCTTGGCCTTTATTTGTCACAAAATAAACATCTTTATGAAAAGGAAGCACTTCTTTCCAGAAGCCATGTCCATCAATGGAAGGGCTACCTTGATGGGAGTGACGAGTAATACATGGGTGAAAGTCAGGCTATCCTTATTCTCAACTTCCTATATGAATGCTACAGTTTTCTTCTACCCAACACACACTTAGAAAGATAAATGTATCAAGGGAAACTGAATGTACTTTTAAATAAAGTCTACCCCCTAATGCCCAGCATGAAGGCATGTTAACAAAGCAGGTAGAGTTAAGCACACTGCCTCTAAGTAGCAACCATTTTTTCAAATATTAGTTTATTAAAGGAAAAGAACATAGACCTTTTGTAATTTCTGATATAAATTCTCTCATTTGTAATATTTTTATGCAGAGATGATGGCTAACATTTTTCAATAAGCTAAATTGAGCATCAACAACGATTCTGAATGCAAAATCTGAGTTAATCACACTTTTAAAAAATCTACATACTTCTCTTTTCATTTTAAAGTTAGTCAGTCACATTTCTCAAATTTACAAAGTGTCATAAAAAGATTTACCAACCTGGCCTTTTTTGTTTTTGGAATAGGCTCTGTTGTTGAATTGTTGCCATTTCACTTTCTGGTCCTCTCTTTCTTGCTCAAGTTCTTTTATTCTCTGAGCTTTTTTCAAAGCTTTCTTCTTTTTATATTCACGCTGCTGGGCAATCATTTCTTTTCTGCATGAAAAAAAGTTAAATGTCAACTGTTGAGACTTATTATACAAGAGTGACTTCCTTGAAGACACCGGCAGTGCCAAAAAAAAAAAAAAAAAAAATCAAACATATACAATGGTCTATGAATAAAAAGTACTAACTCATTAAAATCAGTACCAATCACCCAGAATTACTAAGTTTTTTTTTTTTTTTTTAAATAGCATCCTTGGGAGCTTTCAAACATAAGTATAATCTATTTACCCATATAAAGTAAACATTCCAACTATAATTATTTTTTTATTTTGCGTTAGAGTCTTGTTCTGTCATCCAGACTGGAGTTGGAGTACAGTGGCACTCTCGGCTCACTGCAACCTTCACCTCCTGGGTTCGAGAGATTCTTGTGCCTCATCCTCCCTAGTAGCTGGGACTATAGGCGTGTGCCACCATGCCCAGCTAACTTTTTTATTTTTAGTAGAGATGGTTTTTTGCCATGTTGGCCAGGATGGTCTCGAACTCCTGGCCTCAAGTGATCCACCTGCCTTGGCCTCCCAAAGTGTTGGGATTACAGGCATGAGCCACTGTGCCCAGCCTCAACTATGACTTTCTATTTTACTTTTGTATAGTTGTTGCCAGTTGTTTTAGGAATAAGTTGAGTTTCAGTATTAATGGGTATCTAAGCCTTCATCTACTTCCAAATAGACACAGTTAACAAGTACGGCATTTAGAAAAAAATGTATGAAGAGATTCAGTGCAGATAAAATATTTTACCTACATTGGAAGAATGCAGCAGCACAAAGGGAAATCATAGCTAACAATTCTCATCAAAACAAAACACCTGGGGGTTTCAAAAACATTTTAAATAAGATTCTAAATAGGATCAGAGCCTATAACCCCCAATAATTTCTGCTCAGTTAACACTGACTTCTCACCAAAAGGATGAAAAAAAGATCTTTAGGCCGGGCGCGGTGGCTCAAGCCTGTAATCCTAGCACTTTGGGAGGCCAAGACAGGCAGATCCCGAGGTCAGGAGATCGAGACCATCCTGGCTAACATGGTGAAACCCCGTCTCTACTAAAAAATACAAAAAACTAGCCAGGCGCGGTGGTGGGCGCCTGTAGTCCCAGCTACTCGGGAGGCTGAGGCAGGAGAATGGTGTAAACCCGGGAGGTGGAGCTTGCAGTGAGCTGAGATCCGGCCACGGCACTCCAGCCTGGGAGACAGAGCGAGACTCCGTCTCAAAAAAAAAGATCTTTAAGAGGGGCATTATCTAGACTCCCTGGTACCATATTACCACCATGAAGCTATGGCTTTTTACACAGATGACAAAGAGATAAAAAAAAAATACACACACACACACACACAATTGTTCTAGAATTGGATTTTATTGGGATGCTTACATTAATATATAATTTTTGCATATTCCAATAAAAATATGTAGCAACTACAGTTTTGAAAACTCTTGACAAATCAAAAGACTAAGTTGTGGCAAATACGCAGAAGTTCACCAAAATATTGTTAATTCTGCCTCTTACTTTTCAAAACTGCATAGTTCCCCATTCCCATTGCTACTCCCTGGGTTCAGGCCATCATCTTATACCTGGATCACAGCAGTAGTTGCCTCTCCCTACTGACAGTGATCATTCTAAAGCTCAAATGTGATCACATCATATCCCCTCTACTTAAAATATTATCAGTGGCTTAAAGCTCTTTATGTTCTGGACTTTACCACTCTAATCTCTTCTCAGACCACCCACTTCCCAAGTCCCAAGTTTCTACCACAGGGATTTGTTACTTTTACATGCTCACCCCCTCTTTAAAACTTACTAAGCTCTTACTACTACATGTAAAGAACTGTTACAAGCTTTACTAACACTTATCATTTGAATCCTCACACCCAATAATGTACGGTCCCTATCTTACAGACGAGGAAACAGAGTTAAACAGCTTATCCAAGGTCATAGTGCTCATTAATAACAAAAAATTCAATCCTAGATCAAAGTCATATCACCTTGTAGCTTTGTACTTGGTTATCTCTTATTCTTTTCAAATCTCAGTTTAGATGTTGTTTTCTCAAAGAAATCTGCCCTAATAAAAGTGTAGGCTGAGTACCTCTTGTTCCCTTACAGTATCTGTTATAGCCCCTTTGTAATGTTTACACTCTATTATTAAAGCACTTCATTAATGACGAGTTTTCTTCTCTAAATATAAACTCAGTTGGGACAAGGCCTGAGGTGGTCTCCTGTGGTGTAGCCTCAGCACCTGGCTTATAAAATATGCTGGGAAGATGTTCATTATACATAGTATCTTAATATTTACTGAATGCCTAAATGGGAATCAAAATTATCTTCACTTAGGCACATTTATATAGACAATGTTGACCCTTCGTTGCTGATCTTCAAAACAACAGTAAAACAGTATTATAACCTTCTTATGCATAGATTCTCTCTGCAGACTACTTCAAGTATCCAAGTGGGGAAGATTACACCTAAAATGGAAAAGTCAAAGTCACTTACTTTGACATGGGTTTGTTGCCACTGTCCTCCTTTGCTTTCCTTCCTTCTTCTACAGGCTTGAGGTTCAACAGTGGAGTCACTTCAGCATTGCCATAACCAGCAAAGGTGATTGCAGCGGTGCCATTTTCTTCATCTATCTCTTCAATCTCCGCTTCATAACACCTGTAAAGATATCATGGCTGTAAGCAGGTGAGTAAAGGTTTAGTACTCAGCCTACAAGACTTATACTGTAGTGATACAATTATTACATGTGTCTATAATGAAACTTCTATAATCAAATGGTTGTTTTAGCAAAGAGAATACAAAAGAGTGGTTGAAGTTAGTTGTATTTTATCAAAAAAAAAAAAAAAAAAAAAAAAAAGACATCCTAATCAAAATATTGCTGGGAAAGTCTCTTGCATGTATCTACCCAATGTACTTTAATGTCTTTGAGAAAAGAGGTTTCTTTTCTTTTTTGCGACAGAGTCTCACTGTCACCCAGACTGGAGTGCAGTAGTGCAATCTCGGCTCACTTCAACCTCCGCCTCCCAGGTTCAAACAATTCTCATGCCTCAGCCTCCCAAGTAGCTGGGATTACAGGCACACACCACCACACCTGGCTGATTTTTGTATTTTTAGTAGAGATGGGGTTTCACCATGTTGGTCAGGCAGCGTTCTAACTCCTGATCTCAAGCGATCCACCCACCTCAGCCTCCCAAAGTGCTGGGATTACAGGCATGAGCCACCACACCCAGCGAAAAGATATTTCTTATAGGAATGATTTCAGTGTATGCTCTTCACAGAATTCTCAGAAAAACCAGCCGTTCACTCAATTTTCAATTTGAGGAGAAAAGAATTTAGATTATTTTAGAAAACACCCATTCACTGTCCCGTTTTTCCTTCCTCTAGAATCCAAGTCATTCTTATCCCCAAAACTTAATCTAAAGCTAAAACTAAACTGTATTAATGGCAACCACCCAAGAATCAAATTGGCTCTATAAATCATACTGCCTAATAGAAGTAAAGATTAAAATAGGGTAGTTAAAACTGAATAAAAACTTCTTACCATTGTATTTTATTATTTCATGTTACAGTTAGGGTTTTTTTTTCTACACTTACTGTCCATCTTCACTCCAGATTGCCATACACTTGTCTCCTACTTTCCATGAATGAGTAGGTTGAGTAGAAGCAAAACTGTCTGAACTTGCAAGCGTCTCAGAAGGTTGAGTTGACAGAAGGTCTTTGGTTAGTTCTATAACTTCCTAAAAAAGAAAAACAAAAACCACAACATTATTTTCGTAATTCTCATTGTCAACTTTGTTTTTGATGACAGCTTTCATACTGTACACTAAGTACTCTCTATATATTTCATTTGCAGTTCATAACACTATTAAGTACTGTGATTATCCCCATGTAGAAACTGAGATACAGTATTTTCTACAAATTAAGTGGTAGAGCTGTGATTTAAGCCCATATAGTTGCCTTTCAACTTAACCACAAATACTAATGAAAATTAAGACTTGAGCTTATACCATTTCTAAGTGCCTATTTTAGCTGAATAGATCTCTCTAAAGATGAGAAAGTCAAGTATGAGGGACTGAATTAGATATTCTTATTGTAACATATTTTATGCAACTGTACTGTTTTATAGGGCATTACTCAGTAGTATTAACTGCCAAACAATTCCAAAACAGTTTAAGCAGCTTTATTAGTAACAAAAATGTTCCTACTTATACATATCTCAACTAAAATACTATAGGCATATGTAAAAGAAACCAGTGGTCTTCCTATTCAATTACTGTAAAACTCACCCCATCTGGGTAAGCAAATTACCAGGTTAGATTTTAAATGTTCCATACCTTAATGTTAAGCACATCAGCACAGCTTCATTTAAAAGGGGGGAAAAAAGGTAACACACATAGGCAATGCCTTTCTGTGTGGCAAATATTTTTTTCTAATTCAGGCTTACATTTATTGGCTTCATTCAAAGATGTCTGGTGTAGGGATGGCTAAAAAATTGAGACTAGTACAAACTGACAGATTCCGCTACCTATCTACTACATTTTTACTCTAATGAAGATCCACACTATGCATCTTATCTGATCTAAGAACTGGTGTAGCTGTTCACCCACTGTTGCATTTAAAACATCATACTGTGTGTTTGGGGAGAAAAATGAACAAAATTAAACTATGTACTGAGTTTCTTCTAGTTCCCACTGAGGTTTCACAATAGTAAATCTGATTCAGTAGCCAAGAAAGTTAAATATTACCTCTCTTCTAAAGACTCTAAATCTTCCTGGCTATTTCTGAAAAAACTAATATTTGAGTCTTAAATCTCTTCAAGAAAGGTTAGTTTTATAAATAAATAAATAGAACACTTTGGTTTGAGTTAAAAATTTAGTAGGAATAATATCTCTAAGTTTTATTAGTTGCCAACTAGCCATTAATTAGATCTTTTTAATTAGATAGTCCTTTGCAAATAAAGCAAGGAAACTTCCAAATAACTAGATCAAGTAGTACACAAAAGAAGAGTAAATTATCTGGTCTTACTTTTAACCACTTTTAGGGGTAGGAATGTAATCCAGTAAGCCTGACTCAAGAGCCCACACAAATCTCTATCATTAAATATTTCCAGATCCACCTAGGGATCATTTAACTTAAGCACAGACATGAATTCTGCACTTGCAGGTTTCAGATTTAGAACTCTATTTCTTTTAGGACAGAACTATTTTCCAAATACACTTTGTTAGAGAAATATATTTCATCAAAGAAAAGGGTCCTGAAAAGCTGTGCCTATTAGTGAATTCAGAGGCCTGTGCTGAAATGACCTTTTTTTAGAAAAAATCCAGAGCATTTACTCCTCATGTCCTCTAACTTTGCCATGGTTTTACATAACCCTCCCAACAAACTATGAAGAACCTTCTAAATTTCTATTCTTCACATGTGCGTATGGACCAAAGTATTAGAAAAACTATTTTATGTATGAGGGGGTTCTTGAAGGTACATACCATTAATTACTTTTCCTCCCTCAAGTCTGAGTTCTGAAACTGCTCCTTCATCGACAGATGGGCAGCAGTTACAGTAATCGGCAATTCCAGGAAGCATCAGGTGTTGTGATCTACATATCAGCAGGTCAAAGGGGGTGCACTCAAGCACTCTGCTTACTGAAGGAAGGCGTTTCGGGGATGCAGAGAGCCACTGTAATATATGAGACAAGTGACTTGACCCCTGCCTCCTTTAGAACCAGCTTATTCAGCAAAACAGCCTAATAAATTGACTATCTGTGATTATCATAGACTGCCCGGGGAGCTAGTCAGCTAGCTAGCCTGAATTTTATTACACCCACTTTTTTAAGTGAAAAAAGAGAGGCAGGACTTTAGTAGATTATTTTGCTGCCTGCTGAATAACTTTAGTCTCTATGAAAGACAGTACATGAAAGAGATAAACATAGAAACCTTACTGGCAAAATGAAGTCATTGAAAAGATGCAGAAAAAGTGTTTTGTCATAAATCAAAGGGCAAACAAATTAATAAACAGGATAAGGATCTAATTCTATAGAGGAACACAAGAAATTAGAAACCATATGGTCAAAAAATATTAATATGAGGAAGCCACAAAATCAGTCTGAACAGACTTCTCACCAAATGTAACAGGCTGAATTAAATACCCATAGCATGAGATACATCCCAGAAGGCAGAGAAGGAAAAAAGAGGTGAATGAGCGGGGGAACCGCCATAGCTAAATAGAAGCTGTAAGTATAGTCTCAATGGAGACAACAATTACTGGGTGGAAGCATATAGCCAAATACTTTTCAGAGTATTACCTCATCTTAAAAGATGGTTTCCATTTTTGAGTAGTTTTCAATTCAAAACAGACCTTATCTAGTGACCAAAATGAAATTTCTAATGATAGAATAAAATGGGAAGAAACTCTGATCAAGACTGGTCAGGAAAAACATTCTGTTATTACTATCTGAAGTATGAGAACTTACACTTCTAAATTCTTGCCATCCAATATGGTAGTCACATGTGGCTAATTAAGTTATATTAAAAACTCAGCTCTTAAGTAAACCTAGCTGTATTTCAAATATCCAACCAAATGTGGCTAGTGGCTATGGTACTGAAAAGCAGATATAGAACATTTCCATCATCACAGAAAGTTCTACCGGACAGTGCTGTTTTAAATGGTTATAGAAAAGAGGATACTTTACAGAAAAATGATTTCCAGGTCATTATTAACTGAACCCCCGCAGGCAAGCCTTTTAGGGGCTTACTACAATGTTTATCACAATGGTTTCCCCCTACAGTACTTTCCACTACGATGACCATGACATGGTAAGGCAGTTCTGCCCAGACTCTAATGATGAATTAATCTAGAAATATTAAAAAGACCTGATGATAATGCTATTTCTAACTCCACTCCCAACTTCCCCAACCCAACCAGTTCAACAAATACCCCTCCTCCCACTGCCCAGGAAGCAATATACAAAACACTGGCACCCAATGTTTTATTTTCCTAAAAAAGGACTGCTTAAGTTGGTAAAGGTAGTCGAGGCATCTCTCTTTGGGGCAAACAGAAAGTGCTTTACAGAGTGTAAGAAGAGAGGTCGGTGTACCTCTGTTGCCTCATCTTCAATGTATACTCACAACATGTGAGCAAATCAAATGGACAGGTGGCAAACCATTGGGTTATTTTTCACTTACGGGCCTGGGAGTGGAAGAAAATGCTCCCAAAACATCTTTTTCTTATTGACTGGCACCCTGAAACCCACAGGCCTGGCTTCCATGTATCGAAGGGGGGTCTTGTTCATATTGAAATTATCCCAGATGGTTTGTGTGTGTTTAAAAATAACATACTACTGCAATTTTATTCTAAATCTAGAATTTGAAAGTATTCAACTCATTTTAATTATGCCCAGATAAGCAGTTCCAGAATCCCAAATCTGGACCCTATTTCAGTTAAGTTTGTCTGCAGTTGTGATATCCCTAAAATAGTAATAGTTTTAATGGACACTGGAATAATAAAGGGAGGGAAATAATTTTTAGACAGGATACAGATTCAAGTTTAGTACTCAATTGGTAAAGCAATCTCTAATCAAAACACCCTTGAAACTTTTTAAAAATCAGGTTCAGAATTTAAAGGAAGCTCTTAAAAGTCATATATATTGGCAAATTATATATGGCATTTTTCTGAATCAGTCCAGTGTCCTGAGAAACAAAAGGTATTTACTATGAAGGCTCTGTCTTGAAATCCCAGTGCAGGTTTTTAAAAAAAGGTTTTCATATCTACTGAACTTGACAAAGATCTCCTTTTCACCACATAGTTCAATTTCCACAAGTGTCACCAACTTTACTGTAAAACCTAGCCTTAAGTCCTAACATCTGTGTAACAATTATACAGAGCACATGTCTCTCTCTAGGCATCTTTGCAGTGTGTTCTCAATACAAGACATAACCCACAAGTTTTGGCGGAGGGGAAGAAGTCACGCATTTTCAAAGAATCTTGTGGTATTAAAAGGAATCTTAAGGTTCTATTTTTCTCCTTCAATCTTTGTTACTTTTTGAACAAAATTTCATTTTCCAGGTCTTAAAAAATAAAAGTATTTTTCATTGTGAAGTTACATGTACCTCTCGTCTTGAAAATCTGACAGACTTAGAAATTTCTACCAACTTTTGTTTTTAAAAATCATGTAAGTACACAAGATTTATATAACAAAGAACAATATGTCATTCCCTCTGATGTACAGAAACCTGAGAACTGGGGAAACAACCCTACTTCTACAAACCACAGTACCTACACAATTTACCTATATACGCAGGGTGGGGTGTAACCCCTCAAAAGGCGCTTTGGGTACTTAGGAATTCAAGCAATAATTCGAAAAACAAGAGAAAAAACTACAATTGCCTACCCATACTTACTTGTAAATCTTTCTTCAATTTTAGCAAATCTTCATTTTCTCCATTTCCAGATAATGCAGCTTCAACTTGCTGGAGCTGAGCTTTGTAGCTTGCCAGCTGCTTTGCTAAATCCTCTGACATCTGGGGAAAATAAAAAGGGTTAGACCACGAAAACTGAACCAAAAATCAAGGCATAAAAAACTAACTTCCTTGTCTGCCTGAATTACCAGTTTTTGCCTCCAACTCCTTCTAACACTGCAGCTTAATTCACCACCATTACCTTTACTCTCAGTTTAGACTTCACCTAAACCACAAACTTAAAGGCAACAGCTTCCGAAGACTATAAACCTGAGATACAGTCCATACTTTAAAAAAAGCATACAGATACAAAGAAATTTCTAATTTTCTTTTAACTCCTATCCACAGGGTAGGTGCTGAATTCGGCTCAATAATCGTTATCTTTTTAAAAAGCACTACTCTGCTGGAAAAGTCGAGACTTTCAAAAACAATCCAAATACTTATTTTTAAGCACTAAAATACGCTTCCAAAGTCAAACAAGTACGTTTTTAACTTAACTACACAAACAACTAACTTTACGTGAACTATTCAATTAAGAGTGTATTTAAAAGTGCTTCTCCAGAACAAAAATCTTTCGCCCAGTCGCTTAACTATTTATCGCTGCATTAACTTCAGCAAAAAGAACAGCACAGGTACTCTCCCATGTAGACGTTCTAAGGAATGAGCCTTTCGCCAAATCCAGCTCACTCAGTTTCCTGAAAATAAGACACTAATTAACCCTTTTTGATGGTTTATAAGCAAATGTACGACGTTTCCGAGGACCCTTCTCTCTCGTAAAATTCCCGTCCAACCAAAGGCTGGGAGCCGGAAAAGGCCCCCAAGAGTTACAGCGACCCAGGCTGCTCTCCTCCCCGCCACGCAGCGCCTCAAAGCCCGCCACAACTCGATCATTCGGACCTGGAAATCCAAACGCCAGCTCAGGACCACCGCCGGAACCCCGCTGCGCTCCAACAGGCAAGCTCCACACGGAGCCGCGCGGCGCCCAGCCCCACCCGACCCGGTCCCCTGCGGGCCGTGTTTGCCGCCGCCGCACGGAGGCCAGCGCCGGCCGGGCCGCCGAGGCTCAACTCTGGCTAGGAGACGGCCGTGGCTCCGCTCCAGGGCCAGCGCCTGGGCGTCTCCGGCGAGGCGGGTTCCTCGGCCTTGGGCCTCCGCTTCACCTCGGGAGGGACCCGGGCCCGGCCAGGCCTCACTCTCTCCCTCAAGGGGGTTGTTACCTTGTGTGGGGCTGGGGGCGGGGCGGCGGGAAGGGGTCGGGGCAAATAAGCCCAGTGGTAGTGGTGGCCGCAGCAGCAGCAGTAGAAGGAAACTCTCCGCGACGATAAGACGACTCGGTCTGAAAAGGAAGAACTCGGTCGGCGGCGAGGGGGGAGGGGAGGAAAGCCGGGCACTGGAAGGAGGAAAAGACAGAGACGGTGAAGTCTCGCGAGAAATACAAACTCTCGCGCGAGTTCGCTCGACTCACGTGACTCTGCGCGCCCTCTAGCCTGTCCCTGGCTGTTAGGGACGCAGAGTAGGCGGGGCCTAGGACGGATATGGCGTAGCTGGGCTGCGCCAGGCGCGGAATGTAGGTTATCTTCCTGGAGTTCCGGCTTGGAATTTATTGGAAATGCAAATTCTGAAGCCCCACCCCAGACCTCCTGAATCCAGAGACTCTCTTTTAACAAGCCCACCGGATGATAGCAATGTCTGCTGACGTCTGGGAACCACTGCTTTTCGGGAGCGGTGGTGGTGGGTTGGGGGGGTGGTGTTGGTGGGGGCTATCCTTAGGTTGCCCTGGCTGGTCTCCAACTCCTGGGCTCAAGCGATCCCCCCGCATCGGCGTCCCAAAATACTAGGATTACAGGCGTGGGCCACCGCGCCCGGCCTGAGAACCACTGCTTTATATGATACAAGGCTTGGTAGCAACAGAAAGCTAATTAAATCGTGACAGAAATAACCTATTGGAGAGGAGATTGATTTCTTTAAAATCTTTTTTGTTAAAACCTACTTGATTTTAATTTAGTTGGGTTAATCTCGCCTGATAGGGAACAAAGTCCAAGTTAGTCTAGAATGGTAAACAGAGTGGTAGGAATACTGACATTTGTGTTCAGAAAGAAATGCCCCTTGTGTATGTTTGTAATAATATATACGCGTTCTGGACAGATACACAAACCTGTCCAGAGGTTTGGAATGGAAGCCAAATGTTTTATTGATTGCCTTCTTTGCTGTTTACCCTATTTCCTTTTCTTCTTCTTCTCTCTCTCTCTTTTTTTTTTTTTTTTTTTGAGACGGAGTCTCACTCTGTCGCCTAGGCTGGAGTGCAGTGGCCGATCTCAGCTCACTGCAAGCTCCACCTCCCGGGTTTACGCCATTCTCCTGCCTCAGCCTCCCGAGTGGCTGGGACTACAGGCGCCCGCCACCTCGCCCGGCTAGTTTTTTGTATTTTTAGTAGAGACGGGATTTCACCGTGTTAGCCAGGATGGTCTCGATTTCCTGACCTCGTGATCCTCCCGTCTTGGCCTGCCAAAGTGCTGGGATTACAGGCTTGAGCCACCGCGCCCGGCCCTTCTCTTTTTTCTTTTCTCTTTTTTTTTAACCACATGTATATAATTTTGTTTCAATTGAAAAAACAATAAAGGCCTGAGACACAAAGGGTTATATAGATGCTGGGAAGCAACCTTTCCTGGGAGGTGGGGAGTTTGTTGCTGGACCCATAAAAAGGCCCACTTCTTGTGGATCACCTGAGGTCAGGAGTTTGAGACCAGCCTGACCACATGGAGAAACCCCGTCTCTACTAAAAATACAAAAAGGGAAAAAAAAAAAAAGCCAGGCGTGTTGGTGCGTGCCTGTAATCCCAGCTACTTGGGAGGCTGAGGCAGGAGAATCACTTGAACCTGGGAGGCGGAGGTTGCGGTGAACCGAGATCATGCCATTGCACTCCAGCCTGGGAAGCAAGAGTGAAACTCCGTCTCAAAACAAACAAACAAACAAACAAAAGGCCCACTTCTCAGATGGGATCTTTTGAACTGTACCAACATCTTTAGTTCCTTGCTTTCTTTTCAAGGAGCCTTCCCTTTGGTTGTCTACATACACACACATAACCCTTATAGTGAGTCAGATAACTGGTATAGATGGAAACTAGGTCAGGTTTGTGTGATTGGGATGGCAGTCAATTTAGAAAGATTGAAATTGCAGCAGAGGGCAGCAGTGTGTAGCTAGAATTAAGAGGGAAGACAAACCAGAAAGCATGTGCTTTTAAATAAAGAAGAGATTTGTTTAAAATAAAATGTAGTTTTAGAGAACTGCTGTTATTGTAATTGTGTGTTTTAAGAACCAATGCGAGGAGGAACTTCCTTGAATATAAAGTAAACCTTATTGTGTGAAAATCTCTTAAATGAGAACTTTTCCTGAACCCCATAGATCAGAAAATAGGGAAATATTCATTATCAGTTCCATTATAGATTTCTATACTATCTTAATAATTTTGTTTTCAGGATTGTTTTTATCTATGCAACATTCATTTATAAAGAAAAGCTGTATTGAATTTTAATTTTCACAAAGAAATAACAGTTTGTATGTGCCAGATACCATTCTAAGCACTCTACACATGTTCACTTAATTTTCACAATTGTATGCAGTGTTGTTCCAGACAAAACTGAAGCAGACAAAACTAACAGCAATACTTCAGATAGGCTTTCTGAATTAGTACTTCCTTCGAAGTGTCAAAATTTACTTTCAGTGTCTGATTTTTCTTAAAACGTTTGTGTTCAAACTTAATCATGTTTATTCAAAAAAAGAGCAATATCTTAAACCTTCAGTTTTGAAACATGATTTTTATTTTATTGAAAGATGGTAAATAAATAAAATGTAAAGGTTCCAAATTTTCATCAGAATATACAGCTATTTCTACTAAAGAAAATTAAAGTATGGCACCATGGCACCCAGCTACTTGGAAGGCTGAGATGGGAGTCTGGAAGTTTGAGGCTGCAGCACACTCTGTGCCTGTGAATAGCTGCTGCACTCCAGCCTGGGCAACATAGTGAGATCCTGTCACAAATTTTTAAAAATTAATTTTTTTTATTTTAGATGGATTCTCGCTCTGTCGCCCAGGCTGGAGTGTAGTGGTGCGATCTCAGCTCACTGCAACCTCTACCTCCGTGGTTCAAGCAATTCCCCTGCCTCAGCCTTCTAAGTAGCTGGGATTACAGATGTGTGCCACCATGCCTGGTTAATTTTTTTTTGTATTTTTAGTAGAAATGGGGTTTCACCGTGTTGGCCACCGTGTTGGATCTTGAACTCCTGACCTCAGGCAATCCACCCGCCTCGGCCTCCCAAAGTGCTGAGATTACAGGCGTGAGTCACAGCACCCAGCCTAAATTTAAAAAAAATTTTTTTTAAAGTATAGTTTTCTTTGGAAATGTGCCACCCCACTGCAGAGCAGAAGAATATGCAATAAAGTAATACATATTGGTCAAATAGGTTTGGGGTTTTTTTGGTTTTGTTTTGTTTTTGAGACTGGGTCTTATACTCTGTTGCCTAGGCTGGATTGTAGTGGTGTAATCTTGGCTCGCTGCAACCTCTGCCTCCCAGACTGAAGCAAACCTCCTGCCTCAGCCTCCCTAGTTGCTGGGACTACAGGCACACGCCACCATGCCTGGCTAATTTTTGTGTTTTACTATTTTTTTTTTTTTGCTAGAGACAGAGTTTCGCTATGTTACCCAGGTTGATCTCAAACTCCTGGGCTCAAGTAATCTACCCACTTTGTCCTCCCAAAGTGCTGGAATTACAGGGTGAGCCACCTCCGTGGGGCAGAGACTGCATTCTTTATCTCAGCTTTTATTGTATCATTTCCTGACTAAAAGGAGCCCCAGATTTGGTCACTTTTTTTCTATTTTGACAAAATGCCAAAGGTAATGGATTAGAGTTGTGTACGTAATCATAGTAATTGTTTTATGCTCCTTTCTTTAGTCCTAATAAGTGATTTGAATCTTTGCATAATTTGCTGCAGGACAAGCTACTTACCTTTTTGTGCTTCTTTGAGTGTTTTTGGATACAGTGCATGGAACACATGTATCCTGGGGTGAAGCTTAGGTGTCATCATCCATTTAAAGTTGATGGAAAACAACCTGAAAATGGTGTTGGTCAGTGCAGGCGCTCAGATAGTCATCAGTCATAGCAATACTGAATTGTTTGCTTAAATTTGTATGGCACAGCTAGCCTTAGGATGTGCATTTTCTCTTTTTTTATTATTGTTATACTTTAAGTTCTAGGGTGCATGTGCACAATGTGCAGGTTTGTTACATATGTGTACATGTGCCATGTTGGTGTGCTGCACCCATTAACTCCTCATTTACATTACGTATATTTCCTAATGCAATCCCTCCCCCCACCCCCACCCCATGACAGACCCTGGTATGTGATGTTCCCCATCCTGTGTCCAAGTGATCTCATTGTTCAATTCCCATCTATGAGTGAGAACATGTGGTGTTTGGTTTTCTGTCCTTGTGATAGTTTGCTGAGAATGATGGTTTCCAGCTTCATCCATGTCCCTACAAAGGACACGAACTCATCCTTTTTTATGGCTGCATAGTATTCCATGGTGTATATGTGCCACATTTTCTTAATCCAGTCTATCATTGATGGACATTTGGGTTGGTTCCAAGTCTTTGCTATTGTGAATAGTGCCGCAACAAACACACGTGTGCATGTGTCTTTATAGCAGCATGATTTATAATCCTTTGGGTATATACCCAGTAATGGGATGGCTGGGTCAAAAGCTATTTCTAGTTCTAGATCCTTGAGGAATCGCCACACTGTCTTCCACAATGATTGAACTAGTTTACAGTACCCACCAACAGTGTTCCTATTTCTCCAGATCCTCTCCAGCACCTGTTGTTTCCTGACTTTGTACTAATTGCCGTTCTAACTGGTATAAGATGGTATCTCACTGTGGTTTTGATTTGCATTTCTCTGATGGCCAGTGATGATGAGCATTTTTTCATGTGTCTGTTGGCTGAGGATGTGCATTTTCAAGTATTCTGTGTTTTACACGTACCATTGAGGAACAGAAGACTGTACCACTAAAAAACAAAAATATGCCACTGAAAACAGAAAACAAGAATTTCTTGAGTTTGAGAAAAGATTATAGTGTAAGGCTTTACAGGATAAGAGATATCAAGGGGTTTTTTTTGTCTTTTTTTTTTGTTTTTTTTTTTTTGAGACAGAGTCTCGCTCTGTCGCCCAGGCTGGAGTGCAGTGGCCAGATCTCAGCTCACTGCAAGCTCCGCCTCCCGGGTTTACGCCATTCTCCTGCCTCAGCCTCCCGAGTAGCTGGGACTACAGGCGCCCGCCACCACACCCGGCTAATTTTTTGTATTTTTTAGTAGAGACAGGGTTTCACTGTGTTAGCCAGGATGGTCTCGATCTGCTGACCTCGTGAGCCACCTGTCTCGGCCTCCCAAAGTGCTGGGATTACATGCTTGAGCCACCGCGCCTGGCCTTGTTTTTTTGTTGTTGTTTTTTTTTGAGATAGAGTCCCACTCTGTTGCCCAGGCTGGAGGTTGGCGTGCAGTGGCACAATCTCGGCTGACTGCAACCTCCATTTCCTGGGTTCAAGCAATTCTCCTGTCTCCCCCGAGTAGTTAGGATTACGGCCATTTGCCACCACGCCTGGCTAATTTTTGTATTTTTAGTAGAGACGGGGTATCACCATGTTGGGCAGGCTGGTCTTGAACTCCTTATCTCAGGTGATCCACCCCCCTCGGCCTCCCAAAGTGCTAGGATTACAGGTATGAGCCACCGTGCCTGGCCAGAAATAGCAGTTCTTTTTTTTTTTGAGACGGAGTCTCGCTCTGTTGCCCAGGCTGGAGTGCAGTGGCACAATCTCAGCTCACTGCAACCTCCACCTGCCAGGTTAAAACAATTCTCCTGCCTCAGCCTCCCAAGTAGCTGGGACTACAGGTGTGTGCCACCATGTCCAGCTAATTTTTTTTTGTATCTTTAGTAGAGATAGGGTTTCACATTGCTGGACAGGCTGGTCTTGAACTCCTGACCTCGTGATCTGCCCGCCTCGGCCTCCCAAAGTGCTGGGATTACAGGCGTGAGCCACTGCGCCTGGCCCTGAAATGGCAGTGTTTTACTACTTATTTAGAAGTAGTACTCCAACTATACATTCTTAGTGGTTTATATTCTGAGAGCAAAAAGAACGAAAACAAGCAAAAGCCCTCAAACACCACAGATTTATTGCCAGTAGTGGTATTGGTAAATTTTGAAACTCTTAGGCCTACTATAAAACAAACAATAAATATATTAGTAGAAGCTCTAAGAGAAAAGAAATACAAATATCCTTTTTGTATTGTATAAAAGAAGATCCACCTTCTTTTATATTTGTACTTCTTTTCTCTTGCAGTGGGAAAAACTGATGTTAAAACCTCTGATGTTAAATTGAATTAGAATTTTTCATATGAATATTTCTTAGAAGCAATGCCACCCCACTAGAGAATGCCCACAGCTTGATATCAAAATGCCAATCCCCACTAAAAGGAAACAATGTTTCTTAGAGAAATGGCTAATTTCCAGTTTCAGGCCCATAAAGTACAAAAAAAGAAAGTTAAGCCTGAAATACCTTGCCAGAAATCATGGAAGTGCCCCAGAATGAATAAGGTCAAGTTAAAAGCCCACAGAGCCCAGCTCAAGTGGGGTCCACTAGCCACATATGAGACAATTTGGCCACTAAAAAGAATAATTAATAGATCATCAAAGCCTTCAATACATTTTAAAAATCCATTAAGTCCAGAGTGATACTCAAAGAGTTTGGGAAGGGAGTTTCTCTTTAAAGAAGAATGTCAGCCAATTCATATAAATAAAATGACAGCATCAGAAAAATCACCATTTGCCATTTCCAATAATTCAGGCAAGTATCATCAGAAGCTAAAACCTATCTGGTGAAAGGAGGTGGGGAAAAGGAAGATGCTGGCATGATGTCAAAGTATCACACATACATACAAAGCATCCCCACAGACTATTCAATAATTACAAAGGGGAAATATATCTTACTATGATAAAATTCAGCTGTCACCAACTTAACCCAGAGATCAAGTTTAGTACTGCTAATTGTGGAACAACTTGATTTTATATGCCTCTTGATTTGAGGCAACATGAAGCAATAATAGCATTACCTGTGAAGGAAGGCTGCCAAAAATGCTTAACCTGAATACAATCAAGCTTATTGACCCAACTTCCAGTATACAAGAAATATGGGCATAAAGGAACAAGTAAATTGAGCATGAGGGAAGAACTATATCCAGAATATCGGACATTCTATAAGAAAACACCTAAATTCTTCCAAAGGTCAGTGACATTGAAAAGTGTGGGGAAATGTTCTAGATTAAGAGGTAAACAGATGTAACAAGTCTATGGATAAATCTTGATTGATCTTGGTTTCAAAAAATAAAGCTGTAAAAAAATGTAGGGACCCCTGGAAAATTTAAGTATGGACTCAATATTAGATTATATTAAATTATTGCTAATTGTATTAGATGTAAAAACTATTTTATGGCTTCTTAGGAGAATGTCCTATACTGACTATAGAAGTGTTCTATAGAAGTGATTGTTTCAAATTTTTCAAAATGAAAAATATAGATAGACTAGCTAAAACGCCTTTTAGAATAGTTTTGGGAGGTGTGTGTGTACGTGTGTGTTTGGGGATGATGGGGAAGAGCAGAAGGTAGTTGCAGGGAACTCTGGGCATTAGCAATAGTTTAACAAGCTGAGAAGTAATACAGGAGATTACAAAAGCATTGTCAGAAACAAAAGACAATAGAAGGCCAGATAGGTCAAGGTTTAGCAGGAAAGATGTGGGCAGTGGAGGCTGTAGCAGTCACCAGGAGCTCTTTGAAGGGCAGGAAGGAAGGAAAGCATGATTAACATGTGAAAGAATTACTTTGACTTCCCCACATGCAGGAGGGTCCTGTGGGTCTTGCCTTCTGATGTTGTGATAGGACATTTTTTTTTTTTCATCTTTTGGCCCTGTTTAACTTCCTCGTATAGCAGCTCCAGCAGCAGTCTTAAGACAGTCTTTTAAACTCGGAGTTAATTGGATTCATTTGCATCACAGCCCCTAAAAGTACCCTTCTTATCTGGATATTCCCCACCCCATATTCATGTCACTTACAGATCATTTATCTTAGAAAAAAAGAGGAATGGGGTGAATTAGTCCACATTATTTGTATTGCATAGCGGATAAAAGAGCAATATTTTAATGAAGGTTGGTTAAACCAAACAACCATGAGTGGCAGGGGATGTACGTTCCCAAATGTAGACAGGAAAAAATAAGACAGTTAACTTGACTTTTTCCAAAAACCAAAATGAATCCCAGAGTTTTCCCCCATGAAGACTAATGGGCATAATTTGACATAGTCACATTTAGCCATTTTGTTGATATTATTTATGTCAGCAGTTGAAAAACCCCCGAAAACTACACAATGAAGACCTTAATGCTCAAAGATTCCATTAGGTGGCAGTCACGATACAGGAATCTTTTGATGTCTGATTTTTTTTTTTTTTTTTTTTTTTTTTTTTTTCCCCCCCACCCCCACCTCCTCCAGCCTTAGTGAAGGAATATTGCCAGGTAGTGTGGTGGGGAGAGAGGAGTTAGGGAAAAACAAACAACCCCAAAAAACTATGGCTCGCAGTATCCAAATAACAAAGAACAGAAAGTTATCTGTGTTCGACTTCCATTTTGGTTCCAATATATATGTATTTATTTGGCCTTGCTGTGATTCCTTCCTTTATAAATTCTTTTATATCTAAAGTCCTTTATAGACCACTTGTAATGCTGTTTACATCCTGTGTTATTAGTCTTAGAGCATAAGTAGGAAGTGTGGCTCATTTTCTTAAAGACCTATAAAAGTTCAAGGGACTTTCGTAGTGACACCCTCATCCTCTGTAATTATTGCTCATGAAAGGCTCCTGGTGGTCCTGGTTGGCTTTGTACATTGGGTTTCACGGAGAAAGGACTCTAAGGTTTCTGTGCGAGAGGTAAGGTTTTGGAGAGCGCCCTTGGGAACATCACGTGTGAGGGCTGATGGGCAAGACTGCACAGAGGAAGGTGAACTGTTACGTGCTTGCAATAGGGACCTTAGTCCTGTAGAAGCTCTGGAACTGGGATGGCCCTTCTGTATCTGAGATGCCCCCGTCCCTTAAGTCAAGGGGCCAGGGCTTTATGTTCACCCATCATCAATTGACCAGCCAATAGTTGGGGGCTGTCCATGTGAAAGGGGCTAAGAACAATTCAGCTAAGAGCTGTCAGCTATCAGCACTCCCAGCTGCTAGGAGAATGAGTACCTCAGTCCTAAAGAGGGAATCTGGGAAGCACACCATAACATCTGCTACAACAGGGGGAAAAGGCATACTTTTTGAGTATCACCCCTATTTTTGGTATCTCTGACATTGTTTCTCTTGCAAAAGCTACCCATATTAGAGATCATGAAACATCACCTTCTCATCTTGTTTTCCTTTGATTAAAATGAATGGAGAAATGCCTCAGCACTTCCTGCAGATGGTATGTCTGTTTCAAATTGATTTCTGATACATATATTTTATGCTGTACGAGAGTTTGCTTATGCAGAAGCATCTCAGACACAAAGATTAAGCATTTCCTCTGTTGCAGAATACTCCAAAATATTTTAGCACAATTGGTGATGATTTTACTCCATTCCATCAAAAAGCCATTAGAGTGAGTTTTATAAAAAGAGAAAGAAAAGGAAGAATAAATGATATTTTCTGAAAATAGCCTATTTGCACGTAGTAAATATATGATTGGCTAGAAAGATTTTAAATTGATATTTTTGCCTGACCTTGTCTTTTATTGTATTTTGTGACACTGATGCTCTTCCTAATTTTTTTTTTCTAGTTTTAGCTGAAGGAATCACTTTCCTCCCTTATGGTCATTTAACTAGTTTTAAGGTCCCTCTGAAAGCCTTTTGGATGTATTTCCTTTCCTCCATCCCCTGTGTTGCAAACCAGGCTGTCATCATTTCTCACTTGGTCTAATGCAATAGCCTAAGAATGAATTCCTTCCCTGAGACGCATCCTCCACTCTTGGTTATCAGATTGATCTTCTGGAAACACTAATCTTTGCATGCCCACACCTACTCATTGAAATCCCTTGTTAGCCCACCATATAAGGCCATTGGTGATGTTGTCACAGCCTTAGCACTGGCACATACTCCGTATGTAAACCTGCCCTGCCTTTTCATGCATTACTGCCTTTGCTCCAAATGTCTGCTCTTCCTCACATGCTGTTCCTCACTTCCCTGCCTGGAAGAATGCCTTTAAAGACCCAGTTCTTTATTATTATTATTATTATTATTATTATTATTTTGGTATAGAGTCTCACTGTCACCCAGGCTGGAGTGCAGTGGCCCAATCTCAGCTCACTGCAATCTCCAAACCTCCACCTCCTGGGTTCAAGTGATTCTCCTGCCTCAGCTTCCTGAGTACCTGGGACTACAGGTGCCTGCCACCACCCCTGGCTAATATTTTTCTGTGCGTTTTTAGTAGAGATGGGGTTTTGCCGTGTTGGCCAAGCTGGTCTCAAATTCCTGACCTCAGTCTCCCAAAGTGCTGGGATTACGGGTGTGAGCCACCACGCCCTACCAAGAGACCCAATTCTAATGGGCATTGGTGACAGCTCACCAGCTTTCATGAGTAGAGCTCCTTGCTTCTCTTTTCTGCTCCCTTAGTATTTTTATATCTGTTAAGAGAACCCTGGACTACTGGGTTTAGAACTGGGAGCCTTGAGACATTATATCCAAGGGGGTAGGGGGTAGTCACATCCTGTTCTTTGCTTCACATCCTCATCAACACCTGGCAAGATGAGCGTCCTTGATAACGTGACTGTTTAGTTGGACTAAATTTGATCTCCCTGAGAACACAGAGAAAGTATATTTTTGGTATCAGTGAACACTATATTTGACTTTGGCAAATATTCTAAAGATTTCTTGGAATTGGTGTTATATTTCTCTAACACTCGGACACGTGATAGCAATTTCTTCATAAGTTTGTTGCTATAGTAAGAAGTAAGGAGTGAACATTGTAGGCATTTTCATTATGGAAAGAACTTTTGATTAATCCTAATGATAGCATGTTTTTTACAGGCAATTGAAAGTGATTTTTACATTTATGTGTGCTGATAAGGATATAGATGTGAAAAATGAGAGCTGTAGTAGCAGCTTGGTTATGAGCAATTTAATCAACATAGCTCTGGTTTATTTTTTTCAGCATTACTGGCTTCTCAAGTTTGATGCTTTCTCTACAGGCAACATTAAGTAGAACCAATTAACCTGGCTGTCAGTAGAACAATATTCATGTAACTGAGACAAGAAAGTAGCTATGATATATAGATACATGTGGCCATTGATCCTGTGACTTATGAAAGTATTGAACATGTTCTTTGTGTCTTATCTGGAAAAAAAATGAAGATAACTTATTTCCCTATATCTTCATAAGACAAACAAATGGATGTGAATATAATAACTGTTTCTAACAGTTTCTGTGCCACATTTAATGGTCATGGGCTTTTTGGGGTGTTGATGTTCTGTTTTGACTAATTAGTTTTTTCTTCACATCACTCTCAAAACTATTTTACCATCAAAGGAAGACATGTCAACATTCTTTTTTTTTTTTTTTTTTTGAGACAGAGTTTCGCTCTTGTTGCCCAGAGTGGAGTGCAATGGTGTCATCTCGGCTTACCGCAACCTCTGCCTCCTGGGTTCAAGCGATTCTCCTGCCTTAGCCTCCCAAGTAGCTGGGATTACAGGCATGTGCTACCATGCCCAGCTAATTTTGTATTTTTAATAGAGACAGGGTTTCTCCATGTTGGTCAGGCTGGTCTTGAACCCCTGACCTCAGGTGATCCGCCCATCTCGGCCTCCCAAAGCTCTGGGATTACAAGCATCAACCACCATGCCCAGCCCTCTTTTTTTTTTTTTTTTTTTTTGAGATGAGGTTTCACTCTATTGCCCAGGTTGGAATGCATTGGCACAATCATGGCTCAGTGCAACCTCCATCTCCAGGGCTCAAGCAATCCTCCCATCTCAGCCTCTTGAGTAGCTGGGACCACAGGTGTGTGCCATTGTGCCTGGCTAATTTTTTGTATTTTTGGTGGAGATGGGGTTTTGCCATGTTGCCTAGGCTGGTCTTGGACTCCTGAGCTCAAACAATTCACCCAGCTCAGCCTCCCAAAGTGCTGAGATTACAGGCATGACCTGCCATGCCCGGCCCCATGTCAACATTCTTAATGAGCAGGTGAGACAGCACCCTGGATGGGAATCTGTAGTTCTAGTATGGATTCTGCCTCTCACTAGCTGTGAGACCTTCTGCAGAGAGACCTTCAGTGTACCTCTATTTCCTTACTTACGTTAATTTTTTCCCCCACATTTAAAATTTGTTTTTATTTTACCTGAAATTACAAGAATAGTTATTCCCAACCTACTTTACCTCATTGCCTTATGTAGGATATCATCTCATGAACATTTTTTATTGGTATAACACTTAAATGTGATACAGATAAAGAGATAGATGTTTTCACTGTATACGTCTATTATCTTTAAAAATAATTCAGACTTTATTATAAATGTAGTTTTAAACACTTTTAAAAATGAAGACATTTAACCAACCGTAGGAATTAAAGAAAGTTGTTAGCAAGTTTTTTTCTGGACATATGTCATATTCTTTTACATAATAAGGTCATTTAGACAAATTAGTTTGTGTGCACATCACATTCATAAAGTGAAATACCTAGTTTTATGGAATTAGTCACTTCTGATACTGTTAATATTTAATGAATTCAACCTAAGATATATTTAGTCAAAATACAAAATTGTTATGTCTTTTATAACTACTATATCTAAATATCCTTATAAAATATTTATATGAAAGCTATAGATGATTTTTCTTCCATGGTCAATTGACCACCAGTTATCTATTAATTTTCTTTAATGAAACTTCCCACAATTTAAAAAGTTTTAATGGTTTTAAATATAAAATATAAATATGCAACTATAAATATATACTATATATAATACGATGGTTTAAAATATAAATATAAAATGCCTTTTGTAGGCATAATTTCAATATAATTTTATATATTATACTTTAATATACTTTTTCTCCTCTCATTCACTAAGATATCATCCTTGAATACTCTTACTCATGTTTCTTTGCAACTTAAGACTCTGTGATTCCTAAGTGTGCAGGAAGTCATACAATTTGACATACAGTCTGCCCTGATGAATCCAGTCCGTAGACAATTACTCAATCCTATCCCAATCTCTCCTTCCTCAAGTTTCTACTGTAATATTTCAGAACTACCCAGTCTAATGCTTATTAGTCCTCTGACGGTAAGTTCTATTAAGGCAGGGTTCCATGTATGAAATCCTACCTCATCTCCCTCCCCTCCAACCCAGCCAATTCCCAGGCCTAGGCATTTGGTGTGGACTCAGTTAATGCAAGGCGATGGAAGGTGGAATCTCAGGAATGCTACAGCTATATCCAAAAATTGTCCTCCCCTTTCATTTTACAGAGAAAAGAAAGATCATTTGGCAAGAATTTCCTAAGATACCTTCGCCCTCCAGCACATACACCTTCAGGTTTTATTCATCCTTGAAAATATCGAAAAAATATGACTATATTAAAACGTAAATCATGTATACAATCAAAGACATTCTTAAAAAGTTAAAGACAAGTCACAGACCATGAGAAGTTATCTGTGATAAATAATTAGCCAGAATAATAATAATTTTAAAAATCCTATGTCTCATTTAGAAAATAGATAAATAGGCCGGGCGCGGTGGCTCAGCACTTTGGGAGGCCGAGGTGGGCGGATCACGAGGTCAGGAGATGGAGACCATCCTGGCTAGCACGGTGAAACCCCAACTGTACTAAAAATACAAAAAATTGACCGAGTGTGGTGGCGGGCGCCTGTAGTCCCAGCTACTCGGAGGCTGAGGCAGAAGAATGGCGTGAACCCAGGGGACGGAGGCTGCAGTGAGCCGAGATTGCACCACTGCACTCCAGCCTGGGCAACAGAGTGAGACTCCATCTCAAAAAAATAAATAAATAAATAAATAAGAAAATAGATAGATAACCCAATGGAAAAATGGAAAGTAGAAGAAGAAAAAAGGAAAGTAGGAGGCTATCTAAACAAACAACTTACAAAAGAAATGCCTGATAACATACGAAAAATACTCAAACTTATGAATAATCAGGGATATATCAACAAAAACTATAGCCCCTCAGGTAGGAGAAAATGTTAAAGTCTGAAAAGAAAACACTTAGCAAATGGTAACACTCATACACGACTAGTGGAAGTACCTATTGTCATACCTACTGTGGAGGCCAATTTGGCATTATCCAGTGACAGTAAGGTGGGTACTCCTGTAGCCAGCAATTCTGCTCTTAGAGAAGTTCCTGGATATGTAGTGAGGAGACACATAAAACCGACTACAGCTTTAATTTTAAAAATGAAAACTTTAAAACAAAACCTGAACGCCCATCAATAGGAAAATGCTGGGAAAAGCATGGTATATTTATTCAATGGAGTATTGAATAAATATTTTATGAAATGAATAAAAATAAATAGACTAGAGGTACAAATATCAACATGGATAAATCTCAAAAAAAAGGTCAAGCAACAAAAAAAAAAAAAAAGAAAGAAAGGAAAATATCAGGAAAATATGTATAGTTGGAGACCGTTTATACAAATTTTAAAGTCATGGGAAAATATTTCATATTGTTTATGGGAACACATTGGTAGCAGAGTATAATACCATGCATGAAAATGAAAAATACCTTCTTCAGGATAGTGGTTGTTTCCCGGGAAGAAGGAGGGGCATTGGGGTGCTACAGAAAGTTTTTCACTATGTCCGTAATATTTTATTTCTTCGATATATGATGAGTCATATGTTTAAAAAGCAGAGAAATCAAGATCTCGTAAGAGTCCTCATGGCATATTTATTTAAAAATATGTAAGTTCAATACAGGGCCACTTTTGTAAATCTTAGAAAAAGGCGATATGAGAGGGGGGCGGGGAAGTGCTGTATAGAGAAAGGTGAGGTCCCTGGTGAGGACTCCACCCTCGGGCCTGTACCCAGGGACCTAAGTGAGGACAGGCATTCCTGGTTTCCTGCCCAAATGTTGCATTTTCCACGACTACCCTGGCCTGCCACACCCCGCATTGTGTGCCCACAAAAACCTGAAGATCCTAGCGGGCCCACACACAAGCGGCTGGACGCCAAGAGGAGCAGAGGAGAAGAGCCCACCGACAGACACCAGCAGACGCTGGCAGGCCATCGATGGCAGGACAATGTGGAATTCAGTGGTGGGGGCGGTTGGAAGAGTCCGGCCAACCGGAAAACAGGGCACAGAGGAAGACAGCCTTCCCACACCATCTCCCTCCTGGCCTCCCCATCCATCTCGCTGGGGGCTACTTCCACTACTCAATAAAAAAACCTTGCACCCCTCCTCCAAGCCCACGTGTGACCCAATTTTTCCGGCACACTAAAGCAAGAACCCCGGATACAGAAATCCTCTGTCCTTGCAATAAGGCAGAGGGTCTAATTGAGCTGATTGACACAAGCCACCTGCAGATAGTAAAACTGAAAGAGCACACTGTAACACACACCCACTGGGGCTTTGGGAGCTGTACACACTCAACCCTAGAAAAGTCCTCCCCATGATCTGCCTGTTTGCATGCTCCCGCTAGGGGTTTGAGCAGCAGGACAGCAAAAACGCAAGCCACAGCCCTGTCACGTGCCTTGCGAAGGGCATAAGGGAAAACTCCTCTCATTTCAAAAGTACCCCTTCCCTTCAGCAAATGTGATGCCACAGAGACATGTTTAGATATTACGTGAGTAAGGATGCCTCTTCCTCTGGGTTGACAGAGCCCCACATCAGGGCTTATGGCTTGGAGAGCAAATGCTCTTCTCAGCCAGGGATCCACATATAGGACATGACCAATATAACCATATGTAGCAGCCCTGACTCTATATCAAAGAAACCCTTCTTCCCCTCCTCTTTTGCGTCTCAGAGTCAAAGGGAGACGTCTCCTTGCTCTTGTCCAAGGCAAACTGCTCCAGCTGACCTAAGCTTAACTCTCCCCAACTTTCCTCTCATTATTCCCTCATTCCTGCAGCTTCAGCCTTACTTCCCTTCTAGCCCCTTTTCCTAGCCTTTGACCCCATGTTTCTATTTGCTGCCACTTCATAGCCCATCGTAGTCTTCCATTGTATCACTGAAATGATTGTCAAAGTCATCAAAACCCTCCTAACTCTCAGAGAGCCACTCGGCCATTCACTTGATTTTTGCAATATTTGACACCTTCCTTATGAAAACTCCTCTTGTAAGGCCGGGCGCGGTGGCTCACGCCTGTAATCCCAGCACTTTGGGAAGCCGAGTCGGGCGGATCGCGAGGTCAGGAGATAGAGACCATCCTGGCTAACACGATGAAACCCCGTCTCTACTAAAAAAAATACAAAAAATTAGCTGGGCGTGGTGGCGGGCGCCTGTAGTCCCAGCTACTCCGGAGACTGAGGCAAGAGAATGGCGTGAACCCTGGAGGCGGAGCTTGCAGTGAGCCGAGATCTTGCCACTGCACTCCAGCCTGGGCGACAGAGGGAGACTCCATCTCAAAAAAAAAAAAAAAAAAAAAAAAAAAAAAAAAAAAAAAGGAAAGAAAGAAAAAGAAAACTCCTCTTGCGGCTTCTGTGACATTATTCTCTCCTGGATTTTCTCCCTTTGGCTGATGGAACTCTGTTTTTATAGGCTCTTGTTCTACCACATGGCTTGTGAATATTAGTGTTCCTTCTTTACCCAGGTTTTCATCTCACTTTGATTCAAGTAGTTTCAACATTCATTTAACAACTTTTTATTGAATACCTACTCTATACCAAGCTCTTTGCTCAGTGTTTAGGAGAAAGCAGTGAAAAGGCCCTGCCCTTGCGGACCTTATACGGTAGTGAGGGGAGACAGACCGCAACAATTTAAAAAGCAGATACTGGCCGGGCGCGGTGGCTCACGCCTGTAATCCCAGCATTTTGGGAGGCCGAGGCGGGTGGATCACGAGGTCAGGAGATGGAGACCATCTGGGCTAACACAGTGAAACCCCGTCTCTACTAAAAAAAATACAAAAAATTAGCCGGGCGAGGTGGCGGGTGCCTGTAGTCCCAGCTACTCGGGAGGCTGAGGCAGGAGAATGGCGTGAACCCGGGAGGTGGAGCTTGCAGTGAGCCAAGATCGTGCCACTGCTCTCCAGCCTGGGCAGCAGAGCAAGACTCCGTCTCAAAATAATAATAATAATAATAATAATAATAATAAAATAAATAAAAATAAAAAATAAAAAGCAGATACTAGTTACGTGAAGATAAGTGCTATGGGGAAAAGTAAAGGAAGCAAGGAGATAGGAAGTGGAAAGGAGGAAAGGAGTTGTATTTGTTTTATAGCAAATGGTCAGGAAAGCCTCAACGAAAAGTAGACTTTGGGGCTGACAGCTGAAGGGAGTGGGAATTGTGAACCATGTGGATACCTGGTGGAAGATCATGCCATGCAGGGGGAACAGCAAGTGGAAAGACCCTGAGGTGGGCATGTTCCCGTTTTGAATATGTTGAATTTGAAAGGCCTATTATTTATTCAAGTGGAAATGTCAAGGCAGTTGGAAATATATTCAGACTTGGGGAGGAGCAGGTTGGCGGGAGGTAGGAATGACGGAATGGGAGAATCAAGAGTTTAATTAATTTAGGCTAGATGAAGTGTATGGTGTCTATCAGTGATCAACATGTAGCTATAAAGTGGGTACTTGAATCTATTCAATAAATATTTATGAAACACCTGGAATTCCATCTCTGTTAAAAGCAGAGTAGTTCATATTGGATTAGCCCTTCTGCAAATAACAATTATAAGCTCTGGAGGAAAAAAAATTGACCTAATGGCATTACAGAGTCACCAAACGAGAAACCAGAGGATAATTTACAATTGGAAGAAGGAAATGGTACTGGATGAGTCTGCTTTTTTCTTTTCCCCCTAATGAATTTTTGCCTGAGGACAGGCCTCAGTCAGCTCTGTGATGGGATAGTTAGAATTTGGATAGAAATATACAATTTTGGCCGGGCGCGGTGGCTCACGCCTGTAATCCCAGCACTTTGGGAGGCCGAGGCGGGTGGATCACGAGGTCAGGAGATCGAGACCATCCTGGCTAACATGGTGAAACCCCGTCTTTACTAAAAAAAATGCAAAAAAATTAGCCGGGCGCGGCGGCGGGCGCCTGTAGTCCCAGCTACTCGGGAGGCTGAGGCAGGAGAATGGCGTGAACCCGGGAGGCGGAGCTTGCAGTGAGCCGGGATCGCGCCACTACACTCCAGCCTGGGCGACAGAGGGAGACTCCATCTCAAAAAAAAATAAATAAATAAAAATAAATATGGGAGCAAGATGGCCGAATAGGAACAGCTCCAGTCTCCAATTCCCAGCGCCAGTGACACAGAAGACCGGTGATTTCTGCATTTTCAACTGAGCCTCTGCTGCTGATACCCAGGCAAACAGGGTCTGGAGTGGACCTCAAGCAATCTCCTACAGCTACAACCTACAGCTGAGGATCCTGACTGTTAGAAGGAAAGCTATCAAACAGGAAGGACACCTACACCAAAACCCCATCAGTACATCACCATCATCAAAGACCAGAGGCAGATAAAACCACAAAGATGGGGAAAAAGCAGGGCAGAAAAGCTGGAAATTCAAAAAATAAGAGCGCATCTCCCCCGGCAAAGGAGCGCAGCTCATCGCCAGCAACGGATCAAAGCTGGATGGAGAATGACTTTGACGACATGAGAGAAGAAGGCTTCAGTCCATCAAATTTCTCAGAGCTAAAGGAGGAATTACGTACCCAGCGCAAAGAAACTAAAAATCTTGAAAAAAAAGTGGAAGAATTGATGGCTAGAGTAATTAATGCAGAGAAGCTCACAAACGAAATGAAAGAGACGAAAACCATGGCACGAGAAATACGTGACAAATGCACAAGCTTCAGTAACCGACTCGATCAACTGGAAGAAAGAATGTCAGCGATGGAGGATCAAATGAATGAAATGAAGCGAGAAGAGAAACCAAAAGAAAAAAGAAGAAAAAGAAATGAACAAAGCCTGCAAGAAGTATGGGATTATGTAAAAAGACCAAATCTACATCTGATTGGGGTGCCTGAAAGTGAGGGGGAAAATGGAACCAAGTTGGAAAACACTCTTCAGGATATCATCCAGGAGAACTTCCCCAACCTAGTAGGGCAGGCCAACATTCAAATCCAGGAAATACAGAGAATGCCACAAAGATACTCCTCGAGAAGAGCAACTCCAAGACACATAATTGCCAGATTCACCAAAGTTGAAATGAAGGAAAAAATCTTAAGGGCAGCCAGAGAGAAAGGTCGGGTTACCCACAAAGGGAAGCCCATCAGACTAACAGCAGATCTCTCGGCAGAAACTCTTCAAGCCAGAAGAGAGTGGGGGCCAATATTCAACATTCTTAAAGAAAAGAATTTTAAACCCAGAATTTTATATCCAGCCAAACTAAGTTTCATAAGTGAAGGAGAAATAAAATCCTTTACAGATAAGCAAATGCTTAGAGATTTTGTCACCACTAGGCCTGCCTTACAAGAGACCCTGAAGGAAGCACTAAACATGGAAAGGAACAACCGGTACCAGCCATTGCAAAAACATGCCAAAATGTAAAGACCATCAAGGCTAGGAAGAAACTGCATCAACTAACGAGCAAAATAACCAGTTAATATCATAATGGCAGGATCAAGTTCACACATAACAATCTTAACCTTAAATGTAAATGGACTAAATGCTCCAATTAAAAGACACAGACTGGCAAACTGGATAAAGAGTCAAGATCCATCAGTCTGCTGTATTCAGGAGACCCATCTCACACGCAGAGACATACATAGGCTCAAAATAAAGGGATGGAGGAAGATTTACCAAGCAAATGGAGAACACAAAAAAGCGGGGGTTGCAATACTAGTCTCTGATAAAACAGACTTTAAACCATCAAAGATCAAAAGAGACAAAGAAGGCCATTACATAATGGTAAAGGGATCAATTCAACAGGAAGAGCTAACTATCCTAAATATATATGCACCCAATACAGGAGCACCCAGATTCATAAAGCAAGTCCTTAGAGACTTACAAAGAGACTTAGACTCCCATACAATAATAATGGGAGACTTCAACACTCCACTGTCAACATTAGACAGATCAACGAGACAGAAAGTTAACAAGGATATCCAGGAATTGAACTCATCTCTGCAGCAAGCAGACCTAATAGACATCTATAGAACTCTCCACCCCAAATCAACAGAATATACATTCTTCTCAGCACCACATCGTACTTACTCCAAAATTGACCACGTAATTGGAAGTAAAGCACTCCTCAGCAAATGTACAAGAACAGAAATTATAACAAACTGTCTCTCAGACCACAGTGCAATCAAATTAGAACTCAGGACTAAGAAACTCAATCAAAACCGCTCAACTACATGGAAACTGAACAACCTGCTCCTGAATGACTACTGGGTACATAACGAAATGAAGGCAGAAATAAAGATGTTCTTTGAAACCAATGAGAACAAAGATACAACATACCAGAATCTCTGGGACACATTTAAAGCAGTGTGTAGAGGGAAATCTATAGCACTAAATGCCCACAAGAGAAAGCAGGAAAGATCTAAAATTGACACTCTAACATCGCAATTAAAAGAACTAGAGAAGCAAGAGCAAACACATTCGAAAGCTAGCAGAAGGCAAGAAATAACTAAGATCAGAGCAGAACTGAAGGAGATAGAGACACAAAAAACCCTCCAAAAAATCAATGAATCCAGGAGTTGGTTTTTTGAAAAGATCAACAAAATTGACAGACCACTAGCAAGACTAATAAAGAAGAAAAGAGAGAAGAATCAAATCGACGCAATTAAAAATGATAAAGGGGATATCACCACTGACCCCACAGAAATACAAACTACCATCAGAGAATACTATAAACACCTCTACGCAAATAAACTGGAAAATCTAGAAGAAATGGATAATTTCCTGGACACTTACACTCTTCCAAGACTAAACCAGGAAGAAGTTGAATCCCTGACTAGACCAATAGTAGGCTCTGAAATTGAGGCAATAATTAATAGCCTACCAACCAAAAAAAGTCCAGGACCAGATGGATTCACAGCTGAATTCTACCAGAGGTACAAGGAGGAGCTGGTACCATTCCTTCTGAAACTATTCCAATCAATAGAAAAAGAGGGAATCCTCCCTAACTCATTTTATGAGGCCAACATCATCCTGATACCGAAGCCTGGCAGAGACACAACAAAAAAAGAGAATTTTAGACCAATATCCCTGATGAACATCGATGCAAAAATCCTCAATAAAATACTGGCAAACCGGATTCAGCAGCACATCAAAAAGCTTATCCACCATGATCAAGTGGGCTTCATCCCTGGGATGCAAGGCTGGTTCAACATTCGCAAATCAATAAACATAATCCAGCATATAAACAGAACCAAAGACAAGAACCACATCATTATCTCAATAGATGCAGAAAAGGCTTTTGACAAAATTCAACAGCCCTTCATGCTAAAAACGCTCAATAAATTCGGTATTGATGGAATGTACCTCAAAATAATAAGAGCTATTTATGACAAACCCACAGCCAATATCATACTGAATGGGCAAAAACTGGAAAAATTCCCTTTGAAAACTGGCACAAGACAGGGATGCCCTCTCTCACCACTCCTATTCAACATAGTGTTGGAAGTTCTGGCTAGGGCAATCAGGCAAGAGAAAGAAATCAAGGGGATTCAGTTAGGAAAAGAAGAAGTCAAATTGTCCCTGTTTGCAGACGACATGATTGTATATTTAGAAAACCCCATTGTCTCAGCCCAAAATCTCCTTAAGCTAATAAGCAACTTCAGCAAAGTCTCAGGATACAAAATTAATGTGCAAAAATCACAAGCATTCTTATACACCAGTGACAGTCAAACAGAGAGCCAAATCAGGAATGAACTTCCATTCACAATTGCTTCAAAGAGAATAAAATACCTAGGAATCCAACTTACAAGGGATGTAAAGGACCTCTTCAAGGAGAACTACAAACCACTGCTCAGTGAAATAAAAGAGGACACAAACAAATGGAAGAACATACCATGCTCATGTATAGGAAGAATCAATATCGTGAAAATGGCCATACTGCCCAAGGTAATTTATAGATTCAATGCCATCCCCATCAAGCTACCAATGAGCTTCTTCGCAGAATTGGAAAAAACTGCTTTAAAGTTCATATGGAACCAAAAAAGAGCCCGCATCTCCAAGACAATCCTAAGTCAAAAGAACAAAGCTGGAGGCATCACGCTACCTGACTTCAAACTATACTACAAGGCTACAGTAACCAAAACAGCATGGTACTGGTATCAAAACAGAGATATAGACCAATGGAACAGAACAGAGTCCTCAGAAATAATACCACACATCTACAGCCATCTGATCTTTGACAAACCTGAGAGAAACAAGAAATGGGGAAAGGATTCCCTATTTAATAAATGGTGCTGGGAAAATTGGCTAGCCATAAGTAGAAAGCTGAAACTGGATCCTTTCCTTACTCCTTATACGAAAATTAATTCAAGATGGATTAGAGACTTAAATGTTAGACCTAATACCATAAAAATCCTAGAGGAAAACCTAGGTAGTACCATTCAGGACATAGGCATGGGCAAAGACTTCATGTCTAAAACACCAAAAGCAATGGCAGCAAAAGCCAAAATTGACAAATGGGATCTCATTAAACTAAAGAGCTTCTGCACAGCAAAAGAAACTACCATCAGAGTGAACAGGCAACCTACAGAATGGGAGAAAATTTTTGCAATCTACTCATCTGACAAAGGGCTAATATCCAGAACCTACAAAGAACTCAAACAAATTTACAAGAAAAAAACAAACAACCCCATCAAAAAGTGGGCAAAGGATATGAACAGACATTTCTCAAAAGAAGACATTCATACAGCCAACAGACACATGAAAAAATGCTCATCATCACTGGCCATCAGAGAAATGCAAATCAAAACCACAATGAGATACCATCTCACACCAGTTAGAATGGTGATCATTAAAAAGTCAGGAAACAACAGGTGCTGGAGAGGATGTGGAGAAATAGGAACACTTCTACACTGTTGGTGGGATTGTAAACTAGTTCAACCATTATGGAAAACAGTATGGCGATTCCTCAAGGATCTAGAACTAGATGTACCATATGACCCAGCCATCCCATTACTAGGTATATACCCAAAGGATTATAAATTATGCTGCTATAAAGACACATGCACACGTATGTTTATTGCAGCACTATTCACAATAGCAAAGACTTGGAATCAACCCAAATGTCCATCAGTGACAGATTGGATTAAGAAAATGTGGCACATATACACCATGGAATACTATGCAGCCATAAAAAAGGATGAGTTTGTGTCCTTTGTAGGGACATGGATGCAGCTGGAAACCATCATTCTCAGCAAACTATCACAAGAACAGAAAACCAAACACCGCATGTTCTCACTCATAGGCGGGAACTGAACAATGAGATCACTTGGACTCGGGAAGGGGAACATCACACACCGGGGCCTATCATGGGGAGGGGGGAGGGGGGAGGGATTGCATTGGGAGTTATACCTGATGTAAATGACGAGTTGATGGGTGCAGCACACCAACATGGCACAAGTATACATATGTAGCAAACCTGCACGTTGTGCACATGTACCCTACAACTTGAAGTTTAATAATAATAAATAAATTAAAAAAATATATATATACAATTTTGAGGAACTGGAAGTCAGACCTTGAGGTTATCACAGCTATTGCAACAACTGGGAACTTGTTGTGGTGATGGGTATCCTAAAAATAAGAGAGCCACAGAAGAGAAACCAAAAATTCTGTGTACAAACTTTCCCCAAATCTCTAACTGTCCTCCAAATTATACACATAAAGGGCAGACCTCAAATAGCCTAGCTAATGACAAAAGAACTGAACAGACATTTTAACTCTTGCCCACTAAACAAGAGTAAGAGTTTGAAGTTTTAGTATAGCCAAGTTAACTGTTTTGTAAAACAAAAAATTAAAAGCTTTCCAGAAGAACAGAACAGAAACCATGGTCTCTATAATGTATAATTTACCATGTGCAGGTCACGATCCAAAATTACTGGACAATCAAAGAAAACAGAAAAATGTGGCCTATATTCAAAAGAAAAGGCAATCAATAGAGATTGAATCTAAGATGATGTAAAAGTTTGAATGAGGATACAACTATTTTAACTATTATAAATTATTTTAACTCTGCTCAAGGACATAAACAAATATATGTTCATAATGAATGAACAGAGAGGAAACCTCAGCAAAGGGACAGAAACTAGAAAAATGTACCAAAAGGAGATTCTAGAAGTAAAAAATACAACATCTAAAATGAAAAATTCACTCAATGAACTTGACAGAAGGTTAGAAATGGCAGATGAAAATCAGTGAGCTTGAAGATAGACAAACAGATATTATCAGAACAGAAGATAAAAGAGAAAAAAATGATTGAAGAAAAATTAAGAGCTTCAGTGACCTCTAGGTCAATACAGAATATTCTAACATAGGCACACCTGTAATCCTTAATGAAGAGAAAATAATACAGAACATGTATTAGAAAATAGTGGCTGAGGTTGGGTGCGGTGGCTCATGGCTGTAATCCCAACATTTTGGTAGGTTAAGGCAGGAGGATTGCTTGAACCCAGGAGTTCAAGACCAGCCTGGTAAACATAGTGGGACCCCATCTCTATTAAAGAAAAATCTAAAAAATAGCCAAGTGTGGTGGTGCATGCCTGTAGTCTAAGCTACTCAGGAGGCTGAGGCAAGAGGATTGCTTGGGCCCAGGAGGTTGAGGCTACAGTGAGCTTTGATCACACCACTGCACTCCAGCCTGGGCAACAGAGTAAGACCCTTTCTCAAAAAACCAAACAAGCAAAAAAAGAAAATAGGCCAGGCATGGTGGCTCATGCCTGTGATCCCAGCACTTTGAGAGGCTGAGATGTGTGGATCACTTGAGACCAGGAATTTGAGACCAGCCTGGCCCACATGGCAAAACTCCATCTCCATTAAAAATTCAAAAATTAGCTGGGTGTGATGGCATGCACCGGTAGTCCCAGCTATTTAGGAGGCTGAGGCAAGAGAGTTGCTTGAACCGGGGAGGCAGAGGTTGCAGTAAGCCGAGATTGCACCATTGCATTCCAGCCTGAATGACAGAGCAAGACTCTGTATCAAAGAAGAAAAAATAAGAAAATAGTGGCTGAAGTTTTTCCAAATTTGGTGAAAGACATAAAGTTACAGATTCAAGAATCTTAGTAAACCCCAAGCAGGATAAATACAAAGAAAAGCATACTTTGGCACATTTTACTCAAACTGCTAAAAGCGAAAGAAACCACAGACATTTTGCACACATGTCCAAAATGGAATTTATCTTCTTGCCTCCGAAGTTGCTCCTCTTCTTATATTTACTTTTTCAGGAAATGATGCTACCTGCTGCATTCTACAAGAGGGAAACTTGGAGTCCCTCTGAACTCATTCTTCTCCTTTCTTTTCTACTTCAATGGGACACCAACTCCATCTACTATGTCATTACATAGCTCAAGCCTCTTTCCTCTCTCACAGCTGCTGTCTTAGTACAATTCCATATTTATAGCCTGGGAGCCTCCTAGATTGTCATCCTGATCTCTTCTCTTTCTGCTGCCAGAATGGTTATTTTAAGCCCTAATTCTGACCTTGTCACTTTCCAGTTTAAAATCTTCCAGTGATTTTCCATCCCTTTGGAAACAGAATTTCTGTAACATAGCATATTGCTTCAAGATCTGGGTCCTGATGTAATCTCCAGCCTTAGTTATGCCAAATCACTTGGAGGTCTCCAAAAGAGCCATGGTGTCACACCTCTGACAGCTTTGCCAATGTTGATCTTTTTTGGTGGAAGCTTATTCTCTTGTTTCTCAGGCTAATCTGTACTCACCCTTCAATCATCAACTCAAGGGTCATCTCTTGGAAAATGTCCCTGACCCTTTTCCCTAAGTGGAACTGGATGCCCCCTGCTCATCCTGCATAGTACTGTGGTATCTGTGCTTCTTTACCTTTATTATATCTGGTGTTCCATTGTACTCTTGCCATTGATTTTCCTTTAGCATCAGGTCTTATTCATCTGTAGATCTCCAGAACATGGCAAATAGCTGGGGCTCAATGTTTGTTGAATGAGCAAATGGCTGAGTGAAACAAGTTTGAATCGATTCCCTATATGGAATCTATCTGTTTCTGAGGCAGTAAGTTCTTCTTTTGCCATGATAAACCTCCCCAAATAAGATTATCTAGGTGAGAAAAGCAGCAAGGAACCTGAGGCAAAGGCCCAAGGAGAGGAACTTTGTACACATGCTTAGGTAAGGGACAGTGAGGCACCTGGGCTTATTTTTCCACCAAGGAGATGCGTTGGGTTAAGCAATTCACGTGCAACTTTCTATGGTCACTAGCACATGAGTAGACCAGCAATAAGCTTAAACTAGGAGAGTGATCTTTTTCAATGAAACTTTTTTGCACTCTTTTCTGCTGTGGGTGAGAGACTACCCTTCTTTGCTTTTTATACCACTTTTTGTGGACTGGTACTCATGGCCATCATGCATATCCCTAGGATTCTTCCTTATAAATCTTAAGCAACTCATTTGCCAAAACAAAGCCCAAATTTCTCCAAAACATTGTCTTTTGTTTGCAATCATTTTCAGCTCATCAGCATTATTGATTTTATGTCCACTCTGAAGGGAAGGCCACAGAGTTGATACCCAGGAAAATGATTCTCACTCAACTTACAGACCAGCTTAAACCAAGAAAAATGGGACCTGCAGAAAGATCTGGCTGTCCCAGACAAATGGGCATGAGTCAGGTTTAGCTCTGTCAGGAGGCCTCTCTGCTGCTGCATTACTGCCACATCATCTGCCCTCCTACATACTCCTGCTCTTGCCTCTTGTCTTCTGGAGCTGGTTGAGCATAGGCCCAGGGACCCAGTGAGTCAGCTCTTACCTCTTTCCTCACTGGCTTATGCCAGTCCCCTCCTCTGTGACCTGGTGCTTTTCTTTCCATCCTTTCTTTTCTATCATCCTCCCAGATGATAACATTTCTCTTATAAAGATTATATTATAACCATACTTGAAATATTTGTACATATTTTGTTTATTTTCATTGCTGGAGCTAATTACCACACTAGGGCTTTCTGTAGATATCTCTTGACTAGCCCAGAATCCTTATCCTGAGTCTACTTAATAGATAACATAGGTGGGAGTCCTGAGACCTGGGAGAGGCAATAATCCTCCAGTGTCCAGCCCAAGCCATATACTGAACATCTGTTGCCAACTCTCTTTGTACTCCCAAGAAACTCCTTTCACATGAGGGAGACCCCTTCAGGGTTCACTAAAAAGTGATTTGGAAGTAGCAGAAGTAGCATCAACAAAGGTAAGTCAAAGAAGGAAAATAAGTTGTCAAGAACAGTGAGCAATGACAGAACTCAAAACAATCAGACCACATATTTCTTTTTTTTTTTTATTTGAGATGGAATTTCACTCTGGTTTCCCAGGCTGGAGTGCAATGGCATGATCTCGGCTCACCACAACCTCCACCTCCCCGGTTAAGGTGATTCTCTTGCCTCAACCTTCTGGTAGCTGGGATTACAGGCATGCACCACCATGCCCGGCTAATTTTCTATTTTTAGTAGAGATGGGGTTTTTCTTTGTTGGTCAGGCTGGTCTTGAACTCCCGTTGACCACGTATTTCTACGCTTGGGGTGTATCCATCAAAGTGAGTGGGTGACAGTTGTCCCAGCCCACCACTGAATGACTCACCTTCTGTGTTATCAGCAAACCACCAAGCCTCTGTCTGGTAGTTAACAAACTCACTGAAAGAAACGCTTTTCTGAATCTGTCACGAATTGAATTTTTAAATGTAATCCAATTGCCAGCCAATTTACAAACTTCCTCTGTATTCTCCAGGTTGTTTCCAGCCTTCCTCCTAATCACTTTTGCAGCCTGGCTGGATTTGATCAGGTTTATCTTTGTTTGCTTTGAGATGGACTTGAAATGCCTCCTTCTCTAAGAGGATGATTGTATAGCCTAAGAAGATGATCGTATAGCCTAAGAAGATGATTGTGTAGCCTAAGAAGATGATTGTACAGCCTAAGAAGATGATTGTGTAGCCTAAGAAGATGATTGTATGGCCCTTGCACACTTTGGTTAGAGCACAAGGTGATCTCATAGGGTTTTTCCACTCGGTGTATCTGATTTTAAAAACATAAATATGTGAAAGCCCCAATGTTGCCTCTTAAAATCCCCTTTGTGCTCAAAGAGGAAGTTTGGTGAACAGTTTCAGCAAAGTATCAGGAATATCAGATGGCATTGATTCACCGAGTTCTGGAAACAAACCTCAGTTTCTCCGGTCATTGGCTCATGATAACAAAACTTCCCTTTCTCACAAACTAATATCACAAAAAACAGAGATCAGCCTGTCTTCTGATAAAGATGACACATGAATCTGATGAGTGTTCCATCTTTTTTTTACCCCAGCTCATGCTGTGCCCTTCTGGCTACATCATTGCCCTTGCTTTTCTACACAAGTCTTCTTCATTCTCACTCTTGCCCAGTAACCTTCACCAACAGTCTGGCCTATGGGGAGCTCTTCCTTCCCTGAACTCCCTGGCTTGTATGCAAAAATTTCTTTTTTTTTTTTTTTGAGACAGAGTCTCGCTCTGTCGCCCAGGCTGGAGTGCAGTGGCGCGATCGGGGCTCACTGCAAGCTCCGCCTCCCAGGTTCACGCCATTCTCCTGCCTCAGCTTCCCAAGTGGCTGGGACTACAGGCGTCTGCCACCTCGCCCAGCTAGTTTTTTGTATTTTTTTTTTTTTTTTTTCAGTAGAGATGGGGTTTCCCCGTGTTAGCCAGGATGGTCTCAATCTCCTGACCTCGTGATCCGCCCATCTCGGCCTCCCAAAGTGCTGGGATTACAGGCTTGAGCCACCGCGCCTGGCCAAAAATTTCTTAACATAGACATACAGTATAGACTTTCCAAGGCAGGGACTCTGCTGAATTCTTATTTGCATACCTGTGGGTTAAGCTGCTTAGCTCACAGCCCTGGTGTGCAATGCAGGCTGGGCATCAGAACCACCCATACAGCTTTTAAGAACTACAAATGTCTAGGCTGGGTGCAGTGGCTCACACTGTAATCTCATTGGAGGCCGAGGTGGGAGGATTGCTTGAGCCCAGGAGTTTGAGGCTACAGTGAGCCGTGTTCACACCGCTGCACTCAAGCCTGGGTGACACAGCAAGACCCCAACTCAAACAGCAACAACAACCACCACCAAATAAACCACAAAAGACCTTCTGAATCAAAATCACTCCATAGGTGACTCTGACTTACTGCTGAAATGAGAACCACTGGCTTACCATCATTGGAAGGATTAAATGAGTTAACATATAGACAGATATTTTGTAAACTATAGACTTTCATGACAAATGCTAGTTATGATTCGTAGTGAATGCTACAGTTGCCCCCCACCGCATCCAACCCCTCTAACTCCTCCTCCCTTTCTCAAAGGTTCTGTTCAGAGGGTCATGCAGCCGTAGCTCCTCGCTTTAGGGAAGCTGACCCCGCCTTCCGTGTCAGGTGAGGGGCTGATTTGTCTGAGCCTAAATCCATGATTCAGGAGTGGGGATGTGACTGGCCATTGAGACCCAAAAGAACTGCTGGAGGCTTCTGGGAAGAGTTTCCCTCACTTCTTCCGGAAGCTTCACTCTCCTGTCATGATTCTAGTTGTTACTGATGGCTATTCTGGAACTTTTCTCTCTCTCTTTCCTCTCTCCTTTCCCCAAAGGTAACTGGGCTTAGGATGACACTGTGAAAATACGTAGGTCTCGACCCTGAGCTGATCTCAATTTGGATTTCCATTTCTGTGTATCAGGAAATGCCTCGTTGTTTAAGGCAGCTCTGTTACTTGTGCCTGAAATATCCTCCTGGCTACGTTTGCTTTTAATTCCTTCTCAAGTATCACCTGACACAATGCCCTGTTTAGTAAATGCTTCAATAAGCATTTGTTGAATGAATAAATGACTTCATCGTCATTGAGTACCTAGACTTGCCAGGTACTGGAGATACAGTAGCAACTAAAAGAAGTCCCTTTCCTTATGGATTTTATATTCTAGTGGGAATAAAACTGCACTTGTGGGTCAGGTTAGCAGCTTCCCTAGAGAAATAAACTTTATGTTTCTAGTTGTACAAACAGATCGGTTCAACTAACATTAGGGGTTAGAATGGTAACACTTGTGCTAAAGGATCACTGCTTAGGAATTCACCTGACCACCAGAGTGACTTTCTGCAGCTAAAGAAAAAGGAAATGACAAGTAGAATCATGAAGAATACTTTGTCCCTAAGTTTATGACTCGGAGGAAAAACTACAGGGCTCTTGTTTCCAGATCGCAACCCCAGAGCGTAAGACAGGTCTTCGATTGCAGAAGACCAGGTGAGGAGTAACAATCCGAAAGATTCAGGAAAACTCGATTTTAACAAATGAATGAAATTGGAAGAAGGGGAAACTGATGACCTACTGAACGTTAATATTCACGTCAGTGCAAGGTATCACGAGAGGTAGGGATCAGCTCATCTCTAGGTCTTCTGTCTGCAAGAAAGCAGGCAAACGGAGGATGCTTCCAACTTACAGATTGTCCAGTGCAGCTTGAACTGAGGGACAGCCTTTCTTCTTTACTTTTGTATAGGATAAACTCTTTTTCAAGATTGCCCTAGATGTGTTCTTTGCACAAATGTTGGGATGATCCCATAACTTCTCCAGGGAAGTCAATGCTAGCTAGGATGGCTACATTCACCGCTCAGGTCAAGGAAAGAGTCACCTGGCAAGTAAAATGACTGAAATGAAAAAATGTTTGGGGCAGCAACAGGCCTGGTGATTCAGGTGGGCTGGCCAGAGAGCAAATTCCAAGGGGGAGGATAGGAGGGGAAGCAGTCTAGCAACCTGAGGTAAGGGCCAAACTCAGGAAGATTAGTGATAATGCAAGGCAAAGGTAAACACTCTAGACCTGGAAGATGAGGGCTTCATGGAGCAGGGCTCAGGAACTTTAAAGCCATGACACTTGGGGAACAAGAGGCGTGGACTTTGACCCTAAGATCCTACGGTTAGGTCTTAGTAATAAAACTCAGCACCAGCTGACAGAAAGGACACTGACAAAGGGTATGCCCTTCAAGGATAGGAGGAGTCCTACAGGCTTTGTGAGATGTGGCACGCAGTCAGTTCTGTGTAAATGTTAAATGGGTGAATGAAGTCACTAGGCTGGGCTGTGTGATGGCAGCAATCAGACTGTTTTTCATCCTTAAGCTCTAAAACTACTGGTTCTTCCGGAACTGGCAAAAGTTTCAGTAACACGTGCTTTGGTTCCCCAAAACAGATAATTGATATAGTTTTTGTTTTGTTTTTCCCCAACCTGCTTCTATTCCCCTAGAGATAGTATTGCAGTTTTCTTTGGGGGACTGCCCCTCCTCTGCCCTCAAACCTTGCAGCTCAGGTAATGCCCTTTTTAGTAAATGCTTCAGTAAGCATTTGTTGAATGAATGAAAAAATTCAGCCAGGTGTGGTGGCTCACGCCTGTAATCCCAGCAGTTTGGGAGGCCGAGGTGGGCGGATCACGAGGTCAGGAGATTGAGACCAGTCTGGCTAACACGGTGAAACCCTGTCTCTACTAAAAATACAAAAAATTAGTCAGGCGTGGTGATGGGTGCCTGTAGTCCCAGCTACTCAGGAGGCTGAGGCAGAAGAATGGTGTGAACCTGGGAGGTGGAGCTTGCAGTGAGCCGAGATTGCACCACTGCACTCCAGCCTGGGCTACAGAGCGAGACTCTGTCTCAAAAAAAAAAAAAAATTCATTGTCATTGAATGCCTAGACTTACCAAATACTGGAGATAAAGTAGTAACTGAACTAAGTCCCTGTCCTTATGGATTTTATATTCTGGTGGGAATAAAACTGCACTTGTGAGTCAGGTTAGCAGCTTCTGTAGAGAAATAAGCTTTATGTTTCTAGTTGTGCAAACAGGTCGGTTCAACCAACAAAAGTGGTTCAGATGGGAACCCTTGTGCCAGAGGGTCACTGCCAACCATGCTCTCCTATCTAGGAGTGGGCAAGTGGCTTAGCTAATTAGCATATTCCATTCCTCTAGACAGAGTGATTAGTTCAGGGATGGGCACATGATCTAAGTTGTTCCAATGGAAGTTAATTCTGAGATTTGTGCTAGAACTATTGAGAAGGGGCCAGTTTTTCTCTACTGAGGTTGCTGAGCTATACAACGTGGAATGTAAACCCAGGGTTGGCAGGAGCCACTGCACGGAGCTGGCCTGGCAGCAAATGGAACCAACTCAGAAAAAAGCGTAACTGGGGAACTGGGGGATAGATTGAAAGACAATAATTCTGGTGACATAATTTGAGTTTCTGCTGCCAGCTGTGCCTGAACAGAGGCCTACTACTGGTCTTCTCTATGACTATTGCATAAGCCAGCCTGCATTGGGTTTCCATTACTAACAACTTGGTGTCCTGAAATGATAAACAATGGAGACCGTATGATAAGTAACTGCTTTCCCATCTTGTCAGAGCTGATGAACTCCAGGCCAGGCATGGTGGCTCACTCCTGTAATCCCAGCACTTTGGGAGGCCGAGGTGGGTGTATTACTTGAGACCAGGAGGAGTTTGAGACCAGCTTGGCCGACATGGTGAAACCCCATCTCTACTAAAAATACAAAAATTAGCCAGGTGTGGTGGTGCATGCCTGTAATCCCAGTTACTTGGGAGGCTGAGGCGTGAACACTGCTTGAACCCAGGAGGCAGAGGTTGCAGTGAGCCAAGATTGTGCCACTGCACTCCAGCCTGGGCGACAGAAAGAGACTCTATCTAAAAAAAAAAAAAGAAGAAGGAGTTGACGAAATCCAGCCAATCAACTAATATTTATATAGTGATTTCTATTGCTAGATACTGTTCTAAGTACTGGGGGAAAAGCTACAAACAGAAGTCCTTGCCCTCAAAGAGCTTATATTCCAGCAGGAGGAGACAATCATTAAAGTAGTCAACAATAAATACATAAGAAAAGTTTAGGTATAAATAAGAGCTATTAAGAAGATTAAATAGAAGCTAGCCACCTGCTCTCAGACAGGGCCAATCTCTCAGAGGAGGCAACATTTGAGTTGAGGTCATAATGATAAGATACAAAGAAGCAGCTGTTCAAAGATTGGGGCAAGAATGCTCTGAGGAGAATGAAGAGCAGGTACCAAGGCTCTGAGACAGGAACAAGGCTGGCCTGTTCAAGAGACTAAAAGAAGGCATGTGTGTCTGGAATGTCTTGAGTAAGGAGACCAGTAGAGAGAGGGAGATGGGGCAGAGAGGTAAGCTGAGGCAGTCACCTAAATTTTGTGAGAATTTGAATTTTATTCTGAATGCAACAGACCCTCACTGGAGTTACTGAGACCTGATTTACCTTTTAAAAACATTACTCTAGGCTTGGTACAGTGGCTTACGCCTGTAATCCCAGCACTTTGGGAGGCCAAGGCAGGTGGATCACCTGAGATCAGGAGTTCGAGACCAGCCTGCCCAGTATGGCGAAGCCCTGTCTCTACTGAAAATACAAAAAAAAAAAAAAAAAAAATAGCCGGGTGTGGTGGCTGGTGTCTGTAATCCCAGCTACTCAGGAGACTGAGGCAGGAGAATTGCTTGAACCTGGGAGGTGGAGGTTGCAGCAAGCCAAGACCACGCTATTGCACTCCAGTCTAGATGACAAGAGCAAAACTCCATCTCAAAAAAAAAAAAAATTATTCTAGATGTGGGTTGAAGGTTGGACTTAAGGAAGGCAAGAGAGAAGTAAGGAGGACCTATTAGGAGATAATGCAGTAGTCCAGGCAAGAGATGATGGAGGGGCCCCAGGCCAGGGTTGGAGCAGTGGAGATGGAAATGGAGAAAGGGGGTTGCATTCAGGGTACATTTTGGAGGCTTAGTCAATAGGATGTACTGTGGGTTAAAGGGAGGTGTGAGGAAAAGATGATTTAAGCCTGATGACTAAGTTTTAGCCTGAGCAGCTAGGTGAATGATGGTGCCATTTACAAAAATGAGAAAGTCGAGGTGGGGTGGGAAGGAATCCATATTGTTGGGAGGAAAGCTGAGTGTTGGGAGAGAAGCTGAGGCAGGGCTTGCATGTCTATTAGACTTGCTGGCTCCTTGCTTCTAGCACTCCCATTATTTCATATGTTTCTAATTCACTTAATACACTGTTTCCTTTCAACCCCCATATCCTCACCACCTGTTTCTTTATTTGATCACCAATAAATAGCATGGGCTGCCAGAGCTCACAGCCTTTGTAGCCTCTACACTCGCGATGGCCCCCTGGTCCCACTTTCTCTCTCAAACTTTATCTCATTCCTTTGACTCCGCTGGACTTCATTGCCCCCACAACCTGATGTTGGGTCTGATCACCCCAATACATATTGCTGCCTCAGCTATGCAAGACATCCAAGTGGAGATGTCAAATGGGCAATGGGATAGAATATGCCTGGAATTCCTTTTTTCTTTTTCTTTTTCTTTCTTGCTTAAACAATGAATGTATTTTCTCACAGTTCTGGAGACTAGAAACCTAAGTCTGAGATCACAGTGTCGGCAGGGCTGCTTTCTTCTGAGGGCTCTCTCCTGGGCTTAGAGATGCCCATCTTCTCCCTGTGTCTTTGCATGGTCTTCTCTCTGTGTCTGCATCCTAATCTCTTCTTTTTATAAGGAAGCCAGTCCTATTTGACTAGGGCCCACTCTTATGATTTTATTTAAACCTAATTACTTATTTTTAAGAAATTAATCAATTTGTGTTTTTTTTTTTTTTTTTTTTTTTTTTTTTTTTTTTTTTTTGAGACAGGGTCCCACTCTGTCATCCGGGCTGGAGTGCAGTGGTACGACCAGAACTCACTGTAACTTTTACCTCCTGGGTTCAAGCAGTCCTGCCACCTTGGCCTCCCGAGGAGCTAGGGCTTAAGGCAAGTGCCCTGTCACACTCACCTATTTTTAAAATATTTTTGTAGAGATAGGGTTGCACTATATTGCCCAGGCTAATCTGGAACTCCTGGCCTCAAGCTATCCTCCTGCCTCAGCCTCCCAAAGTGCTGGAATTACAGGCATGAGCCACTGTACTGGGCCTAATTTACTTTTTTTTTTTTTTTTTTTTTTGAGATGGAGTCTCACTCTGTCTCCCAGGCTGGAGTGCAGTGCAACCTCTGCTTCCTGGGTTCCAGCAATTCTCCTGCCTGCCTCAGCCTCCCAAGTAGCTGGGATTACAGGCATGTGCCACCACACCTGGCTAATTTTTAGTATTTTTAGTAGAGATGGGGTTTCACCATGTCGGCCTGGCTGGTCTCAAACTCCTGACCTCAAGTGATCTGCCTGCCTTGCCTTCCCAAAGTGCTGGGATTACAGGTGTGAGTCACTGAGCCCAGCCCAATTTACTTTTTAAATTAACTTATAATTATACATATTTATGGAGTACCTAATGATGTTTTGATGCATATGATGTATAGTGCTCAGATCAGGATAATTATCATATTCATCATGTCAAACATATATCATTTCTCCATGTTAGGAATATTCAATATCCTCCTAGCTATTTGAAACTACATATTATTCAACAGAATATACATTCTTCTCAGCATCACATCACACTTCTTTCAAAATTGACCACATAGTTGGAAGTAAAGCACCCCTCAGCAAATGCAAAAGACCAGAAATTATAACAAACTGTCTCTCAGACCATAGTGCAATCAAACTAGAACTCAAGATTAAGAAACTCACTCAAAACTGCTCAACTACATGGAAACTGAACAACATGCTCCTGAATGTCCACTGGGTACATACCGAAATGAAGGCAGAAATAAAGATGTTCTTCGAAACCAATAAGAACAAAGACATAACATACCGGAATCTCTGGGACAATTTAAAGCAGTGTGTAGAGGGAAATTTATAGCACTAAATGCCCACAAGAGACAGCAGGAAAGATCTAAAATTGACACCCTAACATCACAATTAAAAGAACTAGAAAAGCAAGGGCAAACACATTCAAAAGCTAGCAGAAGGCAAGAAATAACTAAGATCAGAGCAGAACTGAAATAGATAGAGACACAAACACCCTTCAAAAAAATCAATGAATCCAGGAGCTAGTTTTCTGAAAAGATCAACAAAATAGACCGCTAGCAAGACTAATAAAGAAGAAAAGAGAGAAGAATCAAATAGACGCAATAAAAAATGATAAAGGGGATATCACCAATAATCCCACAGAAATACAAACTACCATCAGAGAACACTATAAACACCTCTAAGCAAATAAACTAGAAAATCTAGAAGAAATGGATACATTCCTGGACACATACACCCTCCCAAGACTAAACCAGGAAGAAGTTGAATCTCTGAATAGACCAATAGCAGGCTCCGAAATTGAGGCAATAATTAACAGCCTGACAACCAAAAAAAGTCCAGGGCCAGATGGATTCACAGCCGAATTCTACCAGAAGTACAAAGAGGAGCTGGTACCATTCCTTCTGAAACTATTCCAACCAATAGAAAAAGAGGGAGTCCTCCCTAACTCATTTTATGAGGCCAGCATCATCCTGATACCAAAGCCTGACAGAGACACAACAAAAAAAAGAGAATTGTAGACCAATATACCTGATGAACATCGATGCAAAAATCCTCAATAAAATACTGGCAAACCGAATCCAGCAGCACATCAAAAACTTTATCCACCATGATCAAGTGGGCTTCATCCCTGGGATGCAAGGCTGGTTCAACATATGCAAATCAATAAACGTAATCCATCATATAAACAGAAACAAAGACAAAAACCACATGATTATCTGAATAGATGCAGAAAAGACCTTTGACAAAATTCAACAGTCCTTCATGCTAAAAACTCTCAATAAATTAGGTATTGATGGGATGTATCTCAAAATAATAAGAGCTATTTATGACAAACCCACAGCCAATATCATACTGAATGGGCAAAAACTGGAAGCATTCCCTTTGAAAACTGTTACAAGACAGGGATGCCCTCTCTCACCACTCCTATTCAACATAGTGTTGGAAGTTCTCGCCAAGGCAATAAGGCAGGAGAAAGAAATAAAGGGTATTTGACTAGGAAAAGAGGAAGTCAAATTGTCCCTGTTTGCAGATGACTTGATTGTATATTTAGAAAACCCCATTGTCTCAGCCCAAAATCTCCTTAAGTTATAAGCAACTTCAGCAAAGTCTCAGCATACAAAATCAATGAGCAAAAATCACAAGCATTCTTATACACCAATAACAGACAGAGAGCCAAATCATGAGTGAACTCCCATTCACAATTGCTTCAAATAGAATAAAATACCTAGGAATCCAACTTACAAGGGATGTGAAGGATCTCTTCAAGGAGAACTACAAACCACTGCTCAACAAAATAAAAGAGGACACAAATAAATGGAAGAACATTCTATGCTCATGGATAGGAAGAACCAATATCATGAAAATGGCCATACTGCCCAAGGTAATTTATAGATTCAATGACATCCCCATCAAGCTACCAATGACTTTCTTCACAGAATTGGAAAAAAACTAATTTAAAGTTCATATGGAACCAAGAAAGAGTCTGCATTGCCAAGACAATCCTAAGCCAAAAGAACAAAGAGGGAGGCATCACACTACCTGACTTCAAACTATACTACAAGGCTACAGTAACCAAAACAGCATGGTACTGGTACCAAAACAGAGATATAGACCAATGGAACAGAACAGAGCCCTCAGAAATAATACCACATATCTACAACCATCTGATCTTTGACAAACCTGACAAAAACAAGAAATGGGGAAAGGATTCCCTATTTAATAAATGGTCCTGGGAAAACTGGCTAGCCATATGTAGAAAGCTGAAACTGGATCCCTCCCTTACAACTTATACAAAAATTAATTAACGATGGATTAAAGACTTAAATGTTAGACCTAAAACCATAAAAACCCTAGAAGAAAACCTAGGCAATACCATTCAGGACATAGATATGGGCAAGGGCTTCATGTCTAAAACACCAAAAGCAATGGCAACAAAAGCCAAAATAGACAAATGGGATCTAATTAAACTAAAGAGCTTCTGCACAGCAAAAGAAACTACTATCAGAGTGAACAGGCAACCTACAGAATGGGAGAAAATTTTTACAATCTACTCATCTGACAAAGGGCTAATATCCAGAATCTACAAAGAACTGAAACAAACTTGCAAGAAAAAACCAAACAACCCCATCAAAAAGTGGGCGAAGGACATGAACAGACACTTCTCAAAAGAAAACATTTATACAGCCAACAGACACATGAAAAAAATGCTCATCATCACTGGCCATCAGAGAAATGCAAATCAGAACCACAATGAGATAGTGTTTCACACCAGTTGGAATGGCAATCAGTAAAAAGTCAGGAAACAATAGGTGCTGGAGAGGATCTGGAGAAATAGAAATAAATACACTGTTAGTGGGACTGTAAACTAGTTCAATCATTGTGGAAGACAGTGTGGCAATTCCTCAAGGATCTAGAACTAGAAATACCCTTTGACCCAGCCATCCCATTACTGCATATATACCCAAAGGATTATAAAACATGCTGCTATAAAGACACATGCACACGTATGTTTATTGTGGCACTATTCACAATAGCAAAGACTTGGAACCAACCCAAATGTCCATCAATGATAGACTGGATTAAGAAAATGTGGCACATATACACCATGGAATACTATGCAGTCATAAAAAAGGATGAGTTCATGTCCTTTGTAGGGACATGGATGCAGCTGGAAACCATCATTCTCAGCAAACTCTTGCAAGGACAAAAAACCAAACACTGCATGTTCTCACTCATAGGTGGGAATTGAACAATGAGAACACTAGGACACAGGAAGGGGAACATCACACACTGGGGTCTGTCATGGGGTGGGGGAAGGGGGAAGGGATAGCATTAGGAGATATGCCTAACGTAAATGAGGAGTTAATGGGTGCAGCACACCAACATGGCACATGTATACACATGTAACAAACCTGCACATTGTGCACATGTACCTTAGAACTTAAAGTATAATAATAATAAAAAAGAAACTAAGTATTATTAACTATAGTCATATTCCAGTGGTATGGATCACTAGAACTAATTCCTCTTGTTTAGCTTGTTTAGCTCAACAAATGGAACATGTTTTCTTAATATACCATTTAACACACTCTGTGAAAGAACAAGTTTCATTTTTCAACTTTAAATAGATGAGTTTTACATAAAATAGCTCTTTATTAAAAAAACACTGGCCAAAGCAAACTAATCTACTGCATTAGAAGTCAGGATAAGGAGGAGGAGAGAGTGTGTAGCGATGGGAGGGGAAATATCAGGAGCTTCTGAGGTGCTAGAGATGTTCTATTCCTTTCACCTGGGTGGTGGTTACATGGCCCACTTAAGGATAATTAAGCTGTACACTCACGATATGTATACTTTTCTGTATGTATGCCTCAATTAAAAAATTTTTTTGACAATAGCAAAGGAATCAGGAGGCCTGTGCTTCAGTTCCAGTACTGAAGGTAACTAGCTGTGTGATCCTAGGCAAGTTACTTACCTTCTCTGGACCTCAAGTTTTCTCACCTGTCAGTGGAGAGGATTGAGCCAGATGCTCTCTAAGATCCAGTCCATCCAACGTGATTCCACAGGCAGCTTCGTCCACTTGAGATCAGGCACTTGTGCTGCTGGAGTCAGCCCGAAGCCCTCTCTGACCTTCGCCAAGGAGGAGCTGGTCCTTTTTCATGTTCTGCCTTTCAGAAACTAACAGTTGTGGCTAATGTCTTTGTGGTACCACTTGTTACTAACAAGGCAGCAGTGAAGTTAATGATAGTGCAAATAAAAAGCTGCTGGTAAGTAGGTGGCTACGTGTTCAGGCATTATTGTTGTTTAAAAAAAAGTCGGCTGGGCGCGGTGGCTCACTCCTGTAATCCCAGCACTTTGGGATCCGATGTGGGTGGATCACCTGAGGTCAGGAGTTTGAGACCAGCCTGAACAACATGGTGAAACCCCATCTCTACTAAATACAAAATAAAAAAAAAAAAAATTAGCTGGGCATGGTGGTACATGCCTGTAATCCCAGCTACTTGGGAGGCTGAGGCAGGAGAATCGCTTGAACCTGGGAGGTGGAGGTTGCAGTGAGCTGAGATTGTGCCATTGCACCCTAGCCTGGGCAACAAGAGTGAAACTCCATCTCGAAAAAAAAAAAAATTCGATTAACTGAATAAGAAAATGCCATTGAGATGAACATTTATTTTTCTCCTTAGCATGATTCTGGTTGGATAGGAGGATAATGTGGTCAATTCCAGAAGGGAAAAATATGTTTCTTATATATTAGAACTTAACATATACTTTTACAACTGCATAGGGGGCCGGGTGTGGTGGCTCATGCCTGTAATCCCCGCACTGTGGGAGGCCGAGGCGGGTGGATCATGGGGTCAGGAGTTTGAGACCAGCCTGACCAACATGGTGAAACCCCATCTCTACTAAAAATATAAAAATTAGCTGGGTGTGGCGCACACCTGTAATTTCAGCTACTCAGGAGGCTGAGGCAGGAGAATCCCTAGAACAGGGGAGGCAGAAGCTGCAGTGAGCCGAGATCTCGCCACTGCACTCTAGCCTGGGTGACAGAGTGAGACCCCGTCTCAAAAAACAAAACAAACAAAAACTGCTTAGCGGAAGATGGAGGCTTTTAATTTTTTACAAAAGGTTTCTGTAAGTGAGGGAGAAGCTTCATAATAATGACCTGTGATTTGTACCTACTGCTGACTTATTAATTAACCAACTTCTGACTCTGGCAATGACCACATCTTCATTTCCTCCTTTTAGAAGGTAACCAAAAACACTTCTAGGAAGTCTGGGGTTATCAAGCTGCATTCCTATCTCTAAGACCTAGATAGTCTATAAAGCCAAATGAATGAAGCAACAAAATTGTTTCCCTATACTTCTCTTGTTCACTGTTCAAATAACTACATTTAAGCCAGCAGGTATTCTAATATGGCTACATTTATTTACAGCTGTCTTCTGAAGACTGCCTGGATCTGTTTTAACCTGGTAACCCTGGGCAAGTTACTTACCCTTCCTGAGCCTTATTTCTTCATCTGTAAAAGGAGATACTGATGGTACCCACCTCAACATGTGTGTGTGTGTGTGTGTGCATGTGTGTGTGCATGGACATGCATGTGAATTAGGTGATACAGCCCATGGAAAATGCTTTGCACAATGCCTGGCATATAACAGGCTCTCAAAAAATATGAGCTATTTTTGCCCTTGGGTAGAAGTGGTTCTTACACCTGTGGTGAAGGGACCGGGTGACGTTGGGCAGCAGAAAGTAGGTCTGACTGTTTTCCTTTTGTGTGGCCTTGAGAACTCCTGCATATAACGGCTCTTGTCCATCCTGGCTCTCACAGGACCCCCAGCAGGGCTTTTAGACTTCTCTGTGTTTATCAGTTTTCAGTCCCTGCTTGTCATGCTTTTAGAACCACAAATAGCCTCAGAGAGAGGGAGTCAGATGTTCCAAATCTTCCACTGCTGATGGATGGGACCACACCCCCTGTCGCCACAGCTGGTAACACAGGCCTTTAGCATAATGGAAGGCATTTGGGGATCTATTTTTCTCTCACTGCGCAGAGCGTTACTCACCTCACTCCTCTGTGTTACAAGGAAGGCGAAGGAGAAAAACACAATAAGCTGCCAAGGATGAGTCAAATTTCAATAGAGCGTCTTTGCTCAGAGGCAGTGACTGCCAACTGCCGTTTCTTATGCATTCCTGAGATTCACATTGCAAAGCAAATCCTGAACTCCTGCCCCTTTCTTCTTTTTTTTCCCCAGGGAAGGGCAACAAATGGAGCTGCGTTTTGACTGCACTCTTTCTAGGTTGGAGAAGCAGGGGAAGTGATACTCTGGGAGCTGGTGTGTCTAAGGCCTCTGTGAGTCTGCATGGCCAAACAGCTGGCTCTGCCTTTGCGCTCAGCTTCTCCTGAGGCATCCACCCACATCTAAGCTCTTCTGCGTCCTTTCCAGGAGTGGCCACAGTCTTTGGTTTCTCAGCTGACTCTAGATTCAGGAGAGTGTGGAGAACTTCTCCTTCCCTGACCAGTGGTATATTGCTGTGACCCTCGTAGCAGGGGGACAGCCTATCTGCTACTACATTCATTTCAGCCAAGAGGTCAGTCCACTCCCACGCGGGAGCAGGTGCCTCCACCCATGACCCTGACCTTTTTATAAAGCTTTCATTTCAGGGTGGCATGATGTCTTTCCTCAGAAGGTGTCAAAAACGCTGAAGGAAGAGATGTAATCAGTTTTATGATCATCAGGTGTTTAAGCAAAAAGGGCTTTTCTTATAACACATTGTATCTGTGGTATAAAGCAATGGAAGTGTCAGAAGGGAAAGGGTGAGGTTACGTTCAGAGTATAGGGCAGGAAAAGGGAACATACAGCATTATTGAATTAACCAGACTCTTTCTTGCATGAGGCCTATTTTGAGCATCTCCATAGGTGATAGGAAACAACATTGCAGAAAACATTAATTTTAACTAAATGGGCGTACTTGAGGCTGGTGGTTCCCAAACTTGGCTGAGCATGAGAGTCACAGGGAGCCTTCTGACGATACAAGTTCTCGGTTCCGTGTAAGGGACTTCTGATTCCCTGGGTCTTGGGTGGAAATATTCATTTTAGAAGTTCCTCAGGTGGTTCAGATGACCAGTCAGTTTTGGGAACTACTAAGGTGGGCCACATTTTGAAAGGACATGGTCCCATATCATCTACCATCAACAAGTCAGCTTTTAAACTTTTTATTGTGAAATAATGCACAGATACAGAAAAGCTTATAAAACAGAAATGTGGCTCAGCTCAGTGATTTAGCTCAAAGAAAATGCCCAAGTGTCCACCTCCTCCTTGAGAAGTAGAACACTGCCAACAGATGTATTTTCTGGCAACTAAACAAAATCTTGAAATTGTCCCCATATATAAACCATCGGAGCTATTTGGCTTCTCTAGTACATGGATTTCAAGTCCTGGACTTTGTGTGTATCTCTGATACTCTCAGACTTTGTTTTGACTTAAGGAGGTAAGTTTTTCATCCTTTATAATCTTGCACTTGAAACTCATAATTAACCAGGAGTCAGAATCTCTCTTCAAATCTTAACTCCTCCACTTGCATGCAGTGTGATTGTGGGCAAGTTACTTAACATTTCTGGTTCTTAGGTCCCTTGGCTATTAAATAATGAGAATAATAATATGCCTCTGATAGGAGTTTGTGACCATTAAATTTTTTGAACAAACTCAATAATGCCTTACAACCGTACAACACTTTTCTGTCAGATCCCGTTTACATTTTGCTATTCTCCAAAATGACTCTTCCCAGCAATTATTCGCTCTATCCTTTGCATCTGGGCCCTGTGCCAGAACCTGTGTCATTTCCGTACTGCTATGGTATGAATGTGTTCCCAAAGTTCGTGTGTTGGGATCTTAATCCTCAATGCCACAGTGTTGAGAAGTGGAGCCTTATAAGAAGCGATTGAATTAATGTCATCATTATAGGCTTGTTATAAAAGCAAGTTTGGCCCCTTCTCGCCCTATTACCTTTCCACCTTCTGCATGAGATGATATAGCAAGAAGGACCTCACCAGATGCCAGCCCCTTGACCTTGGACTTCCCAGCCTCCAGAACTAGAAGAAATAAATCTGTTCTTTATAAATTATCCAGTCTAAGGAATTCTGTTACAGCACAACATGTGCTAACACAATTCATTGCTGCCTTACCTCTTACTTTAAAAGGAAGCAAGCAAACAAAAACATCTTCCTTGACCCCACATCTGTCTCCTGCCATCACCTTATCATTCTGCTTCCTTTCACAGCAAAAATTTTGTAGTTACTATGTTCTCTCCTCTATCCTCTGCAGTTGGGGCTTCTGTCTCTGTTCAGCCACTGAGATGACACTTGTCAGATCGCAGTCATATCTGTGTTGCCCAGGTCCAGTGACTACCGCTCTATTCTGGACTCAGTTGGCCTTTCAGCAGTATTTGACAGAGGGAACTACAAATACAAAGGCCAGGCCTGAGATGGGGACAAGTTTGGTGAATTCAAGAAACGGAAAAAAAAAAAAAAAATGCTGGTGTGGTTGGAGCACAGAGCTGAGAAGGCAGTGGTCTGTGAGGGCCAAATCACATGACGGCACCTTGTCAACTGGAGTGAAGCTTCAGACCAGGTCTGGCACAAGCAGGTCTCAGTGTTAGCTATCACCATTGTTCCTAAGAGCTTAACAGTGCCAAGTGTGAGCGAGGTGGGAAGGTGACTGTTAGGGAAATGAAGAGAAAATCTCAGCCCTTGAAGAGCTTTCCATCTAGTTGAGGGTCTAGATTGTACCTGTGACATAGGTTACTGGGCAAGAGAGCCTGTGAGCCAATTTCTTGGTGGCCGATTTGTTGTCATTGCCCTCCTCTGCCCGGTTCACTTTCTTGGTGAATTGCGTCGCATCCAGTGATTGTGTCTGGATAATTAAGATTTTTTTTTCAACCGGAAAGGGGGCAAAAGTGGGCTGTGAGCCCCAGTAAAGAAAGAGGCAACTAAGAAGTACCAACCATGAGATCAGAGTGCGGGTTGAGGACAGAAACTGAACCTGGTGTCCTCTCTCTTTTTCCAGATTACTCAAGATAATCCCCTCCAAATAAATAATAATAACTGGTCACTGCTGTCTCATTTGTATTAAAGCTGCAAACCACACAAAAGAAGTCAGACTGCAGAAGTAGCCCTTTGGATTCCTGATGCAACACAGGAGGCCTAAGGCAGGTGTGTGTGTGTGTTTGAGACAGAGTCTCGCTCTCTCACTCATGCTGGAGTGCAGTGGTGCGATCTCAACTCACTGCAACCTCCGCCTCCCGGGTTCAAGAGATTGTCCTGCCTCAGCCTCCTGAGTAGCTGGGACTATACCACCACCACACCTGGTTAATTTCTTTCTTTCTTTTTTTTTTTTTTTAGACAGAGTTTCACTCTTGTTGCCCAGGCTGGAGTGCAATGGCGTGATCTCGGCTCACCGCAACCTCCGCCTCCAGGGTTCAAGCAATTCTCCTGCCTCAGCCTCCCGAGTAGCTGGGATTACAGGCATGTGCCACTGTGCCTGGCTAATTTTGTATTTTTAGTAGAGATGGGGCTTCTCCATGTTGGTCAGGCTGGTCTCAAACTCTCAACCTCAGGTGATCCGCCTTCCTCCACCTCCCAAAATGCTGGGATTACAGGCGTGAGCCACTGCACCAGGCCTAATTTTTGTATTTTTAGTAGGGAAAGGACTTCACCATGTTGGCCAGGCTGGTCTTGAACTCCTGACCTCAGGTGATCCACCCCCTCAGCCTCCCAAAGTGCTGGGATTACAGGCGTGAGCCACTGCGCCCTGCCAGGCATGTGTGTTTTCATCCTCCTGCTGTCTTTGTCATACATCCCTACTACAGGCACATTTGCAGGCACACACTCAACAGACCCATACACTCAACACACACATTCAATACATATGCACACTTAATACACGCTCAATAATATTAGCACTCATCACCCAGTTAACACACACAGACACACACACTCAGCACATATGCTAAACATACACACACCCAACAGAAACACAACTCTATACACACGTACATACACACTCAACCCACACGGTCAGCACCTACATATTCAGCACTCACAGACATTCATGCACAGTCCAAGCACTCATGATACTGATGGACTGTGAGTTATTTCCCATTTCTTTGCCTGTATTGCCCAGCAAGTTGAAAGTTGAACATCAGGGAACACTGAAGTGAGTCAGGAAAGATTCACCATCTTCAATTATAATTTTATGCCACTTATCTGCCACATCAGAGTCTGGTGAAAATGAGATCAAGAAAAATGAGCAGGTAATTCTTAAAAAGAAAGACACGACTGCATAGCATGCTCGCTTTTTCTATATATGTATCTCTCTGACACACTCTCTATCTCTGTGTCTATCTTTGATTATGGAAAAGCCGACCCAGAAGAGCATCCCATTTAGAAATCAGCTAAACAAAAAGTTAACACATGCTATGACTTTTAAAGGAGACCTGTTTGAAATAGGCCATCCTGAGTTAACTCCCAAAGCTTGAAAGGTTACAGAATAATACTCCAGATACCATCTGGGCAAATTAATGATGCTGGATGATGCAAAACCAAAACTTTAATGAAGGATTCCATAAATAAGTAGAATAGATGATCTTGCCCTATCTAAAATTAATTTGTTTTCATTTCCAAACTCTGACGCTAGCAGAGTTCTTCCTCAAAATGATGAACCTGTAGAGCATTTGGGCAATTGCATGCAAATGAGTAAGATCGCTGTGTTCCCTGCTTGGATTCCGGTAGACCACTTCATATGGCAAGAAATATGCTAGGGTAGAGCATATTCCACTCTTAATCTGGTTGTTTTCAGATTTTCTGTCTGAGGACATTTTGTCATTATCCTAGTTTTCTAGTGTTCCTCCTTTTAATGTCTGGTAGCTCAATTGTCTTTTCTTTCATGCCTCATTTCCAGCATTCCAGGACAGGTTGGTACCTTTATTCTCTCCGTTTTAGATTCTAAAGCATCCATTGACTGTCTGAATGTATCTGGCTCTATACAGGTGCTTTGTGTAAAGAAAACCTGGTAGAGTATTAAAAACCAAAATCACAGAAAAGGATGCAGCAAATTTTCCTTGACAATTGTCTTAGCACTTAAACAAATTTTCAATCTATTTTATAATCTTATTTTATTTTAGAACATATTGGTCTGCCACTAATGGAAATAAAACCAAAAAAATTAGTCCATCACCCATAGGTGAAATAGATAACATTAATATTAAGAAATGCTAGCAATGAAAAGAAAGACAAGGATGAAAAAGCAAGTCATAAAATGGGAGAAAATTTTTCAACACATTAATTGTCAAAGGAGTTATAAGAATTAATTCAAACAAAAATGGGCAAAACACACACACACACACGCACACACACACACACACAAAACCCATGGAGAGATACTTTACATGAGGAAATCCCAAGGCTCAAGGAACAGGTGAGTAGTGTCCAACCTGACTATCACGAGGTAAATGAATATTAAAACCACAATGAAAGCCACAGAGCCACCAGATCAACAAAAACTACAACATCTCAGAATCCCAGGTGTCAGTGAGGATGCTGAGCAGCAGGAACACCCGAACACCCTGGTGGAAGTAAACCCGTCAAAGCCCTTCAGAGCACTCTTCGGCAGCATCCATCAAAGCTGAACATGCTCACGGACCCATGAGCAGAAGTTCCATTGCTAGTCCTCATCCTAGGAACCAACAGCAGTGTGTGCACAAACCCAGCAGTGGGGATGGGAGCATTCATGGCAGCAGGATTTGTGATGATTGCAAAAATGGAAACAAGCCAAATGTCCACCCAAGTGCACTGGATAAATGAAAGCTGTTGTATTCACACTTTGGAATAGTAAACGGCAGTAAAGATCATCAAGTCACAGCTTCAGATACCATTGGTCTCGTCTGACTTCCCCACTGGATCTGCAGGGCATCCCAGGGACAGATTCTCCATGAATTCAGTCACATCTTAGTCCTGGGGTTATTCCTGTCTGCAAAGCCTACCCCTGCTTTGTGCCTAGACATCATAAGGGGTTAGAAAGGACCCCTGAAGGGGTCTTGGCTGGGAAGATCCCCCAGGCTCCCTGCCACAAGCTTTGCCCACTGGTAATTGCTGGGATGCTGTCCAGAGTATTTGATCTGCTGGTTCATGAACCACAGGTGCTTGTTCAGGTTGAGTCCTGCAGCTCTTCTGCTCTTTGTAGGCTGGGTACCCACTTTTCTTGAAGTATTTCTCCATCTCCTGCTGTGATTCCCTGCTAGGACTCTGTGTTCCTGGTGCCTCCTCCTCAAGGACTAAGGATGGTGTGGGGCCCTTGAGATTCTCAAGTTCTTGCCTCCTTCATTCATTTGTTCCCTCCCAAGAGCTTAATACATTTTTTAATGGTGTGTGTCATCTAAAATTTTCAAGTCGTATACTTGTTCAAAAAGAAGGTCTCCCAGAAGCATTAGACAATGAGACAGTTATGGCCTTGGCTCCTGTGAAGAGAGCCTGGATTGATGACTGAATAGAAGACACTTGATGAAAATGTTAAGACATTGAACAAATGCACACACAGAATACCAAGGACCTACCCTTTCCTCCTGAAAATAACCGGCTGCCTCTTTTCCTTCCCAGCTGCAGGCCCCTGCAGCCCCACTGCCTAACCACATCTTTCAGCGTTCCCTGCGCCTTCCCAAATGGATTTCGTTTACATTTTGCCTAATAGCTTTTGTGGCGTTTTCCTTCTAGGAGCCCTCATAATCGACTCCCAGTCGGCAGCCCTGCCTCCTAAAAATCAGCATCCAGGTAGAACAAGCCCCAGCCCCAGTTTCTGGAAGGAGCAAAGTCACAGGGTTAAAAGCCCAGAGACTCCTTAGAAGCTTTGTGATGTCTTCACACTAAAAATGTGTATTTTTTAAAGTTGTTAATTGTATTTCTTTTTGAAAAAAATTAGTTCATCTAGTTATAAAATAGGTAAAATGTGTACATCTACAAATTGAAAAGGTAGAAAGAGGTACATGGTGAAAAACTCTCTCTTTGCTCTCACCCCTGTCTCCAGCCTCCCAAGCGCCCTCACCAGAGGTACCACTGTCACCAGTTTGTGCCAGAGACGGTCGATGTGTGTGTAAGACTATATGTACATAGACTTTCTCTTTATCAAAATTTCAAGCAATAGCATACCACACAGTGTTTGCCTTTCCACATTAAACTATTTCTTGGCAATTGTATCATACAGGGACATTTTGCTCTGCCTCATTAAAGGCTTCATACTTCTCTACTCTACAGAGGTGCCAATGGATGGACATTTAAGATTTTTAAATAATGTTTGGCTATTATAAATAAGACTGCAGTGAGTAAGAACCTCTCTGTTTCAATCGTTCTTCTCCAGACCCAGTCTCCTGGGGGTAGTCTTTCAAATGTTTAAGAGAATGTAGACAAGGGAGTGGTCTTCTCTCATGCCTGCTGGGAAATTAGGACTCCTCTGTCTAGTACTGCGTCACCGTGGGAGAGTTGCTGATCATGTGGAGGTAAAGTGGGTAAACTCTCCTAAGAGGGGTCTGGATGAAAAGCAATAACACATTGGTTAAAATGCTTTAAGAAGTTGAATGCATTTTACAGATATAATGAGGTATGACTATAAACTAATGGGACAGATTTTACCAGAATCATATACTAGAACCAGCCACATTGCTTTACATTGGATAGATGATACTCGGAAGACAGTTCAGACTAACTTAGGAAAAAACAGGAAATTTATTCTCTTTTGTAGCATAGGAGCCCGTGGAGTAGGGCTGTCTTTAGGTATGGCTAGATTCCCATGCTCAGATGATGTCACTAGGATTCAATTTCTCTATCTTTGGCTCCGCCTTTACATGTATTGACTCCACTTTCGTATGTACCCCCTTGTGTGGAGGGGATGGTCATAGCAGCCCAAGCTTCATGTCCTCCCTGGCTTTACTGGCTACAATTGAGTCTCCTCAACTCTTATTGACCAGAATTAGGTCAAGTGGCCGTCCCTCAATCAATTAGAGAATGTGGTCATCTGGTTGTCCCAGCCTGGGTATAATGACTTTTCTAAGACTCAGCACAGAGCCAACTCCTCTGGAATCCAGCGATCTAAGGGGGAAAGAGCGGTGTCTGAAAAAACACCCAGTGCTCTCGGGCTTTACAGGGATGGACGCTGGGCCCTTTTCTTTATCTGTTCGTGTTGCTATAAAGGAATACCCGAAGCTGGGTAATTTATAAAGAAAAGAGGTTTAATTGGCTCATGGTTCTGCAGGCTGCAAGAAGCATGGCATTGGTGTCTGCTTCTGGTGAGCTTCAGGAAGCTTCTACTCATGGCAGAAGGTGAAACGGAACAGGCATCACATGGTGAGAGAGAATGAAAGAGAGAGGAGGGGAAGGGTGCCTTGCTCTTTTAAACAACCAGCTCTTGAGTGAACTAACAGAGTGAGAACCCGATTACCACAGGGGAGGCACCAAGCCTTTCATGAGACATCCTCCCCCATGACCCAAACACCTCCCACCAGCCCTACTGCCAACTTCCAGGATCAAATTTCAACATGAGATTTGAGGGGAGAAATATTCAAACTATATCGGCCATCAGGAAGCCACAAATATTCACTACCTTTTGGGGATTTGCTGTTCACAAGCCTGTCATTTCAAAATTCCACCTCAGATAGCTGAATTCCCTTCAAGGAACAGCTCTGCATTAGGTTTTAGGAGGTGGTGGTAGTGAGCAATTAAAGGCATGCATGTGGCAAAAGAAGTGTTTACATGTTGAAATAGCCTTTAAAAATATTTCTTCCTTTATGAGATGGAAGACTTCCTCCTGTCAAGTAAAGATGTTTGCCCCACAAAGGTCTGGCAAAACAAATTTAGTTCTTCATCTGCATTGCAGGAAAAACAAAACCACGAAGCCTGGCATGCTCCTTCTGCACAAATAAGAAGACATTGGGTGCTGGAAACCCCCGACACATGTAAGGACATTTAAATCTGCAAAGAGGGAAGAAAATAAATGTTTTGGCCAAATACATGATTGTTACTACGATAAACTCAGCCATGTTTTTTCCGTTACACAGGGAAGGTGGAGGAGGTCCCTAAACAAGCTCCCTACCTCAAGCTTTGAAAGAGACAACAATGGAATGCAAATGACCCGAAATTACCTTAGGAAATTCATATTGAAATACCTATGAGGGTGTCAGTCCTCAAATCTTATTTTCTTGGTTTAAGTATCTGCTTCCATTCCTTTCTGCGTCTTCCCTCTGTTCATTTCCCCAACTCCATCCTTCCCCTAAGTCTCATGTCATGGGAGGTTGCCAGTCTCACCGAGCACAGGGAACCAGCAGTGCTTGCAGCCAGCAGACAGGTCTTCCTGAGCAGAGAATGACTGTGGGGGGCCCTGTTTCTATTTCACCATTCATGTTAATCAGCAGTTACTATCTTGTCCTCAACTCTGTTTTTGGGGAGAGTGGAGTGACTCCTGGGGACAGGTGAGTTACACGAGACAAGCTGGAGGAACCACAAGGAACACAGGTAGAGCGCTGTCCATCTGACAGCCAAAGGGGCCTGCTCTCTCTCATGCTCTCTGTCTTTCACTGGCTCTCTCTCTTGCAGAGGGGAAAAGGAGAGCTTTATTCTCAATGAAAAACAATCTGCAGATTGGGGAGACAAAGCCTTTAGTATAAGTGAAAGTGTGCTCTCCTCAAAGGGGCTCTTTTGACTCTTTTTCTGGCTCTATGGCCAAGCAGCTCCCAGCTCTCCCCGCCCCCCCCGAAACTCTTTGTTTCCAGGCAACTTGTTTCCCTGCAGTCATGGACCCAAAACTGCCAGCTGGCAGACTTTGCTTTATTTGACCAGCAACAGGTTTGAACATATTTTAAATTTAAATGTCTTTGGGCATAGTGTGTGTGTGTGGGTATGTGTATGTGTGTATGTGTGTATGTGTATCCTTCAGTTTTCCACAGTCTCCACCACTCCCTATTGCATTTTACAGGCCTGCTCCACTCTATCTTATCTGCCCAGCCCATGAGTTTGTGACTCTGACCTGCAGCTGATAGATGACATATTAATTCTTATTTTCATAATTTTAATTCTCTCCCCTCCATTCTTTTTGAAGGAAACAACCTCAAATGATGACTCCCAAACTTGACTGTATACCCTCTTCCATGCCTCCACCACCTCACTGGGCCACACTTTCCATGTCTGCTTTTCCTGTCCTCAAACAGCCCTCCTGCTCAGGGTCCAGGCACATTCTGGCCCCCTTTTCTGCTGTGCCCTTCAACCTCCCATTAATTAATTTAGACTCAGCCTCCAGAGCCCCTCCCAAATGTTACTTCCACAGGGAAGCCCTTCCCTAACTGCTCTAGACAAGGGTAGATCCTGTCAAATGCTCAGGACACCTGCACTTCTCCTTCACAGTCTTACCTAGATTGTCTTGTAATAATTAGTTATGAAATTAACTATTAACTGTTTGATAGCTGCCTTCCCTCTTCCTCTGCCCCCCACCTTCATCACCTCCCAAACATGAGCTTGAAGAGGGTGGTTACCCTGATCATCTTATTCAGTTGTATCTCCAGCTTCTGGTACAATTTGAGCACTCATTACATATTGATGAATAAGTGAATGAATGAAGGAGTAAATGAAAGGATGGGTAGGCCAGGCATGATGGCAGAAGCTTGTAGTACCAGCAGTTTAGGAGGCTGAGGTGGGAGGATCACTTGAACCCAGGAGTTCGAGACCAGCCTGGGTAACATGATGAGACTCCACCTCTAATTTAAAAAAAAAAAAAAAAACAGAAGAAGAAAGCATAGGTATGATGTCATCAGTTTGAGACGGCAGGGAAGAGCATTTCAGGAGAAAGACCAAGAAAAAAGGCTCTGTTCAACTAAGTTTAGCCTAAAGCTGCCTCCTTACATGTACTAAGTTAGGCCTACAGGTTTCTCTGTACATGGTGAGTAACCTACTCTTATACCAATCACCAAGTTTCAACCTATCAAAGGTGGTCAGCTGTCCAAACCATCTTCAAATTAGGCAAGTGCCAAGCTGTAACCAATCCAGTGATTTCTATACCTCACTTCTGGTTTCTGTATGTTAATTTCCTTTTGCTATCCATAAATCTTCAACCATGAGGCAGTGCCAAGTCCGTCCAAACCTACTCTAGTTCAGGGGGCTTCCCAATCTATGAATGGTTCTTTGTTCAATTGTGTTCAATTTAATTTGCCTAAAATCAACAGGTCCAAGATGGTAAAGCATGGAGCATATGTAGGGAGCATGTAGAGCCACGTTCATTCATAAAGTTCAGCTCCCTGAATGAGCTGGACTTCCTGAAGGTGCCTGGGTGAACTGGAGGCTCTCATCCCATCATCCTTTCCCTCTTCACTCTGTCCCAAGTGCCCCCCATGCACGGGCAGAAGAGGGTTTCCCAGCTTCCATGGCTCCTTTTACTTTCCCCTTTTGCCCTCCCTCTAGGATGCCTCCCTCCTCTTCCCCACTCACTGTTTAAACTTCTTACTCCATTCCTTCTCAAGATAAAGGCCATTTAGTGATAATTTCCTCAGTTTTTCTTTCTTTTCATCTCAATGCTAGCCCTCAGCAACACTTATGTAGGTAGAGGAGCCTTCTCAGGGCAAGTTTTTTGTTTTTAAACTTCTGTGGTTTTATCTGAATTGTTTTTGTTTGAGGTTTAAATGGATCCATTGATTTTTCTGACCTATTCAGGAACTTTGCTATTTTTAAATAAAAGAGGGATGTGTCAAGGAATAGCAAGCCAAAACCTCTTCCATTGGTGAAAATCACCTTTAAGAAGGACAGACTGACTTTCAGAGGCCCGGCAAAGTTGTGGGAGGGGTTCCAGTCTGAATGTAGGAGGTCTGGGGGCTCAGCTGTTTGGAGCCCAGCCCCTGATGGGTGACCCTGCACATCACTGCCTTTCTCTGTACCATGAGGGGGTTGGTCAGGGGATTTCAAGCCAATTTCTAACTTTGACGACTCACCTGGGTCTCCTGAGCTTAGGGTCAGTGGATGTCACCCTATCCCTGCAAAAGCAAAGCCCAGGAAAGCCCCAGAGCATGAGTCACATGTGGTGGCCTCAGTGGGCCTGCCTGTGTCCCTACACAAGACAATGATCATGCCTGTCTGGGTAGGGCAAGCATTGTGAGGTCCAATTTACAGGAATGGGAAGAAATTAGAGAAGTGACTCTTCCTCAGTTTTGTAAAGACTCTAAATGAGCCAGCCTCTCACTTCCACCTACCAGACCTGTGACTCAGGAGTGGCCTCATGGTTGGGTTGGAAGAAGAGTTCCCTGCATACACAGGGTCTCCTCATAGCCCCTTCAGAGTCCCCTACATTTTTTTCCCTCTGCCAGCTCTTGTTACCACTGACTGGAATATGCTTGGGTGGTCAGATGGAAATGGAGAGAAGACTTCCTCCTTTTGTGTACCCTTATCCCTACTAGAATAGTATATTCATCACCAAAGGGGACGTGTTAGTCCATTCTCACGTTGCTTTAAAGAAATACCTGACACTGGGTAATTTATAACAAAAAGAGGTTTAATTGGCTCATGGTTCTGCAGGCTATACAAGCATGGTGTCAGCATCTGCTCAGCTTCTTGGTAGGTCTCAGATAGCTTTTACTCATGGAGGAAGGCAAAGAGGGAGTCGGCATATCACATGGCAAAAGCAGGAGCAAGAGAGAGAAGGGCAGGGAGGTGCCACATACTTTTAAACAATTGGATCTCACTAGAACTAACTTACTATCATGAAGACAACACCATGCCATGAGGGATCTACCCCCGTGACCTAAATACCTCCCACCAGTCCCCAACTTCAACACTGGGAGTTACATTTCATCATGTGATTTCAAGGACAAACATGCAAACTGTATCAGGAACACAGAGCTGGTCAATAATTAGATATTCACTATCCCCTGACGACTACATTGCAGTGAAACAGAAGAAACTCCTGGAAGAGTCAATGGCTCGGGTACACTTACAGCCTGAACTGTTAATAATAAAATATCAGATTAATGTATCCCAAGACTGGAACAACTAGGATCCAGTCACCCCCAGGGTTCCCGGAAGCAACAGCAGACACTCAAAGAAGCTTGGATCTTGCTGAGGGCTCAGTGTTGGGCACTCGTATTAGTCCATTCTCACACTGCTATAAAGACACTACCTGACACTGGTTAATTTATAAAGGAAAGAGGCTTAATTGACTCACAGTTCCACATGGCTGGGAGGCGTCAGGAAACTTACAATCAGGATGGAAGGTGAAGGGGAAGCAAGGACCTTCTTCACATGGCTGCAGGAGAGAGAAGAACGTGTGAAGGAAGAACTGTCAAACATTTATAAAACCTTCAGATCTCATGAGAGCTCACTCACTATCATGAGAACAGCATGGGGGAACTGCTGCCATGATCCGGTCATCTCCCACCAGGTACCTCCCTCAACATGTGGGATTATGGGGATTACAATTCAAGATGATATTTGGGTGGGGACGCAGACAAACCATATCAGCACTGGAAGGAAATGGTGGGTAGAGGAAGATATGGGATGGGGCTCAGGACTCCATGCACCAAGTAGTGTAAGTCCTATCACCAAGTCATACTACCAGCCCCTGCTTGTGAAGCAGGAGGAGGTTTACAGCTTCAAGTATTGCAGAATCCAAGCCTGGCTGACATTCTGACTCCAGGCTTGACTCATCCAGACCTTTTGATTCTTTCCAAATGCCTTTCATGGGCCTTTCCCTGCTCAGAAAATTTTATGAGTCTCTAATTTTTGAAAGCAAAACAAAAGCCACCTCCCCAGCTAGACCAATGCTCAAAGTTGTCCTGTCCTTCCAGTATGGAGCCTCCGCAGCCCTTTTCCCACTCCTGCCCTCGGTAAGCCATCTGGGATAGTGAGTCACAAGCCTCCAAACCCACCAACTCATTTTCCTCTAGTCCTTGCTCCTTCTTCAAGTCCATGTCTGGGTCCTCTTCCTTCTTGAGGCCTTACCATCCACGTGGTCTCTATGAGTCTTTACTTGACCTGAGCTCTGTTGTAGGAAGGAAGTGTTGCAGCCTAGTTTTGATCCATGGATTAAAAGGGCATGAAGGCAAGGACGATTTCTGTTTTGTTCACTAATGTATAATATCCATCATCTAGGATAGTAGTTGGCACATAGGAGGTGCACAAAAAACATTTGCTGAGTTGCTGAATCCCATTTTTTTTGTTTGTCTTGTTTCATGTATGCAATTTAGTTGCTCAATTAAACTACAAGCTTTTCAAAGCCTAACCCTGGTTCTATAACTTGTGAAGTTCTTGTCCACGGATTAAGGTGGTTGTCAGAGCCCATGATAGTAGTCATTATGTAGGATTAGGTGATATTGAGCATCTCTGCCAATGCTTTTCTGGAAAGCAATTTGAGAGTACAAACCAAGAGCCTTAAAACTGTCCACACCCCTTCACCTGGGATAGCACTTCTATGAATCCATCCTAAGGAAATGAACTGAGATGTCATCAATATTAATAAAACAAGAGTGGCTGCAATTTACTAAGCCCTTACATGTGCCAAACATTCTGCCACTGGCCACTTTGCATATCTTCTTTCACCTGATCCTCTGAGTTACTGCACCAGGCAAGTATTACGATCCCCATTCTACAAATGAGAAAACTGAGACTCAGAAAAGTTTGTGAAACTTGACTAAGATCACATTCTTGGTAAATGACAGAGTCAGAATTTGATCTGGGAATATAAGACTCCAAAGCCCATGCAATGCATTCTTATTGTAATGGTGGAAAACTATGAACAACCTAACTGCCAAACAAAAGCAAAATGAATGAATTATAATATATCCACAACATGGAATGTTATTAGCCATCAAAATAGTGGTTTTGGCTGGGTGTGGAGCCTCATGCCTGTAATCCCAGTATTTTGGGAGGCTGAGTCGGGAGAATCACTTGAGCCCAGGAGTTCAAGACCAGCCTGGGCAACATAGCAAGACCCTGTCTTTACAAATGATTTTAAAAATTAGTTGGAGGTGGTGGCACGTATCTGTTGTCCCAGATACTCAGGAGTTTGAGGCAGGAGGATCACCTGAGCCCAGGAGGTTGAGGCTGCAGGGAGCCGTGATCATGTCACCGCACTCCAGCCTAGGTGACAGAGTGAGACCCTGTCTCAGAATAATAATAATAATGATAATAATGTTTTTGGAAGACTGCTCAATGACATAGGAAATATTTAGGTAAAAAGTTAAGTAAAAGTAATAAGATAATGTGGTAGTTTTAATAGTGGCACCTAAAAGATCTGTCCACAAATCCTGGAAACCTGTGAATGTGACCTTATTTGGAAAAAGGGTCTTTGCAGATGTATGTAATTAAGCTAAGAATCTTGAGGTAAGATCATTCTAGATTACACAGGCAGGTCCTAAAACAAAAACAAACATCCCTCTAAGAGACCAAAGGAGGGAAAGACAATAAGTGTAGAAGGCGATGTGGAGATGGAACAAAGATTGGAGCAATGTGGCTATAAGTCAAGGAATGCTAGCAACCACAAGAAGCCAGAAAAGGCAAGAAATAGATTCTCCCCTAGATCCTTTGGAGGGAGCACGGCCATGCCAACACCTTGCTTTCAGACTTCTGGTCTCCAGAAGTCTGAGAGAATAAATTTCTGTTGCTTTAAGCTTCCCAGTTTGTGGTTATCTGTCACACAGCCTCAGTTAACGAGCCCAGATTTCTAGCCACATTTGTGTGTAGACACCTTAGTCTTGTCATTGCAGTCCAGACCCATTGCAATGTGACTCTACCTACAGCTCAAGTAGATAAGCATTCTGGGGAACCTGCCTCAGAAATGCTGTCCTTTCTCCTCAGGCCTGTGTCCCTCGAGTTCTCCATCCAGCCAAGGAGATTAAAAAGGCACTTACCCATTTGTCTGATACAAAAACCTGTACTTAATACCACCATTGGGATTTGGTTCAGTCAACACTGACCACGTACCAAGCACTGGGCTGGGCACTGGGGACCTCATGCGGATGTACTTCCACCGGGTAGCGCTTTCAAGTTTGCAAGTCACACCCATGTGCATTTCTCTATTGGACATTCAAATTGCCTATTAGGTAAGGAAGACAAAAAAACTTAAACCTATTTTGCAGATGGGTAAACTGAGGCTCCAGAGATTACAAATGCTTTGTTCGAAGTCATGCAGCAGGGCGGGAGAGTAATCCAAATTTCTTGCATATTCTTTCCATGGTACTAAACTCCCTCTAAGCCCAGTGCTTTTCAAGTTCAGGGAGAGGAAAGTACAAGTAGGTAGGCTCTTAGAAGAGGTAGGAATTGAGCAGTGTTTTGTAAAATGAGTTGCAATAGGTCAGAAATTAACAAAGCGGATTAAATCTGGCCCACCTCCTGCTTTTGTATAAAAAAAGGTTTATTAGAACATAGCCTTGCTCACTCATTTACATGTGGTCACACTATGACTGCAGAATTGAGTAGCTGTGATAGAAACTGTGACCTGCAAAGTCTAAAATATTTACTATTTGACCCTTTACAGTAAAACCTGCAAATCCCTGCAATAGATGGTGTCATGTGTGGGGCAGGAGCTTGTGGGGGTGGGAGAGGTGAATGCCTACCAGATAAGGAAATTCACAGCTCCTGGTTAAAAGTAACATTCAATTCCTTGGAGTGACTATTTTTGCAGTCTTAATAATAGCAAACACTTATATGGTGCTCTTTGTGTGCAGGAAGTATTTTAACTGCTATACACATAACAGTGCTTAATTATTAATTATTATTATCATCCCCATTTTAGAGGTAAGGAAGTAGGTACACAGAGAGATCAAGAAGTATGCCGGAGCTCACACAGCTAGCAAGGGGCAGAGCCAAGGTTCGATGCTGGGCAATGCACGCCAGAGACTGTGTGCAGAGCCCCCCCCATTTACAGCTCACATCCTTAGGAACCCTGGGTATTAATCAATTCATTCGACAAGAATGTATGGAGCTCTGCCGCAATAAAGACCCAGTGCTAGATTCTGTAAAAAGAGCCAGCTGTTTCTTTCCACGTGGATATTTCCTTACCATTTTCCTGACAGCCCCATACACCCTGATGTGTGACGCCTGCCGCTCACCTGGGAGCAGAAACGTTATTCTCAGGATGGTGACTCTGTTTTGATGCACTGGCCTTGGGAGGTCAAGGAAGCTATGACAGAGCAAAGGCTTTTCCGGAACATAGACAAAGTGCCAAAGCCATGATGCAGTGATCTAAGGCATAGTCAGCGTTGAGTAAGGCAGGGAGGGAGCTGCTGGGCATTGTCATGACGCTGAGAGACTCGTCACTTGGCCGTGAGGACATCTCGCTTCTACTGAGGCTGTGGCTCTGCTGAAAGCCACATCATGATTAACTAGAGAGGATAAGAATGCTGGGTGTACCACCCCCTCCCCCAGCCTTACCCCCAAGAGTACCAATCAGTTGTATTCAGCTGCCTAAATATCCTATCATAGTTTATTTCCTATCTTCCTGCAAAAGTGATTGGTGCAAGAAAATTAAGTATGTGGCAACTTGTCAGGAGACAGAAAATTTCATACTGATTATTTCATCTGAGGTTGGGAGATGGAAGGAGGCTGCTCTGCTGGAGTGTGTTTCAGAAGAAGCAAGGGGCAGGCTGGAGCAGGCACCCACCTGCTGGGATGAACTCACCTGGCCCCGGCCCCCCGCCCATCCCTGGGTATCTGTGGTTAGATCTTGCTCCCAGTTGCTGCGGGGATGAGACAAAGGCGGGGTGAGAAACTGTTAAGGGGAATTTGGCTACGGTGGACAACAGTGCACTCCTTCCACAGCCCCTGCTCCCAGGGCAGCAAGCCTGGGAGGAGAGAAACAGGGTGTACCTCAGGCTTCTTTGTCACATAAATCCTTCCCCTCCCCACCCCAGCAATCCAACACTGAGAAGAAACAGAGGAAGAAGAAAGAATACTTGATTAGGGCTCGCTGGCCCTTGGTAGGGAGATAGTCACACACACGTGACAGACGGCGATCTGTCACGGAGTCACAGGTGTCAAGTTGAAAAAAAAGAAAAAGAATACACTCTACCCAAAACTAAATGGAATGAAAGGGAAAATATCGGGTATGAACGGCAGGCTGTTCGCTCAAGACAGCTCCATTATCTGGAGGTGAGTCCAGCGGACAGGAGAGGGCGCTGTTTCAGAGCTTCTTACTCATTCCTGGTGTGCGCAGCCCTCAGGGAACGCCCATCTCAGTCATCTACTCACGACCTTGGCTGACAGCCCCCTGGCATGACCGCTGGTGAGCCAGCCGACTGGGAATTTGAGGGAGCCTCACAACTCAAAGAGACAGGCTCATGAGAAAAGGAGGGAGCATCCAGAACCCACTTTAAAGATACACGAGGAGCCCTGGAGGTCTGCGCCTGCTTGGCTGGTGGCTCTGCCCTGAGGAGCTGGGCCCATTAACTGCACCGACCACCTGCTCACCTACCGTTTGTGCCTGCAGGCTAAATGCTTAAGCAAGCTCCCAGCTGCGCTCAGGCCTGGACAGGATTTCAGGAATGAGTGGCCCAGGGGGTGTTTATTCCTATGCCCTGGTCCAAACCTCCAGATGCCACCATTTGTTTAAATCAGCAAGGGATGGGGGACAGCCTCCACATGCCAGGCCAAATGCACCAAGGACCCAGGCCCTGCTCACACGGAGCTCAAGGTCTTATAGAAGCACATGGACCTGAAACAAATAAATACAAAATTGTAAGTGATTCTATATGCCATGAAAAAAAAAAGAGCCAGTTGCCAACGGGGGTGGTACCAGGAGATCTCAGTTTGTTGGGGCTCAGAGGAAGTATCCAGGCAGCTGTGCAGCTTTGGGGTCATGGTGCGGGGGCGGGGGGATGCTGAGGCCAGGGGAGGGAGAAGCTGTGGAGGAAGAAGAAGCCCCACCTGCAAAGCACACAGCTTGGGGCACCAAGCAGACCCCAACCCAAGGTGGGTAGGAAAGGAGAGAGCGAAGTGAGAGGACAGGACCTCAGCTAGGGCCCAATCAGATTTGACTCTTTCTGGGATTTCCCCAGGGCTCAGGTCTCCAGCTACCAAACAGAGCAGCCCAAGTTCTTTCTCAGGAGCTTTGCATATTATTTGCTTACAACTTCTCTTGCTTTCTCTCTGTCTCCTTTATATTTCTTACTGCATTTATACGCACATGCTGTGGGAGTCTTTTTCCTGTCTGTGTTTGTATTTCAAAGTCATCATATCCTGCCCTCCCTGAGCTGCGCTAGGCAAAAGTAAGTGTCTGGGATAGACCAAAAGACATAAGAAAGACCCTCTGAGGGGCCCTAACTTGGGGTCTCCTTCCCCTGAAGACCCCACTCTCTGTCCAGTGCTGAAGGTAAAGCTGTTACAATAGAGAAAGGGAGGCAGTCAAGAGCTGGATCTGAGGCCAGTTGGGTGACCTCGCACAAGCTGCTCACCCCTTTGGGATTCGTTGCCTCATCTGTGAAATGAGTGGACTACACTAGGTAATGGGTTCCCTATCTGGGATCTGCAGATAGACTTTAGGCTTTAAGGAATCTAAGAATCCCTAAAACTGTATGTAAAATTTGGTAGACTTGAGTAGGCATTTTTCTGGGGAGGGTTCCATAACTCTCATTCAATTCTCAAAGGCAACCAAGACCCCAAAAAGGTTAGGAACACCTGCCCTGGGTGATGTCCACCAGCCCACAGCTTTCAGGACGGTCGACTCAGAAGCCTCATCCGAGGTGCTCTTACCGTAAAGATGAAGAGACACACGCTTCTGTTGCCCAAGAGAGCAGGGAGATGCTGGGAGCGTTCTAGGCAGGGAAGGGAAGGCAGGTTACAAACAGGAAGCGTTGCTGTGTGCGCATTTCTGGTAAACTGCCTACGTAGACTGCTGAAGGAAGGGGCCAATCTGTAGGGTGTCAACAGTTTGCTGTGATTCCCCTCCCCGCCCCCAGGTAAATATCCACTTTTGTACTTAATTTTGTTTTCATGCTTTTGTATTCTTTTTATTAAGGAGTGTCCCAAATTGTAAGTCTTTGGGCCCCACACAACATAGATATGCTGCTGGGTCCTGAATATAACCAAGGCTGAGATGGCCTGATGGGAAGAGCACTGTCCAGAGCTGCGGCCGTCAGGGGCTTGGCACGCCCCACGTAGGTGCACAGGCGCTGGTCTGACTGGGTGGCTTTCCTTGTTGCCATCCTGGTTTCTGCTTCCTTTCCTTTCCTTTTCCCCTTCCCTTCCCTTTTCTTTTTTCCTTTAATGTGGATTTCAGAAGTGGGGTGAAAATGACCTGAGTGAGTGGCCCAGCTCCAAGGGACAGTGGCCCGGTATTTTTGATTTTTGACGTGGGAGTGGCGTCTGCTCTGACTCAACCTGGACCGGCCCAGGGACAACACCTCCTTCGGAGTAGCCGCTTTGTTTCGTTTCGAGCAGCCCAGCTGCGTTCTGCATGACCGAATTGGACACCTCTCACTTCCTCTGAGAACGGAACTTGGTGTTTAGATGACGCGCAAGCCAAGTCAGTTGTGTAAAATAGCACAACTCCACCTTTGGTCTCCCACCCCAACCCCCAAGGCCTAAAAAAAGAAAAGAAACAGAAAAAAGCAACACCTGAGAGGAACTGGGCTTCAAACAAGTAAAGACTTTTATAAGCGCTGCAAGTGCCTCGCTCTGGACTAGAGAGGGGCCGAGGGGGTCTCCCGAGACCTGTAGGAATCTCCAATCAATGCCGTCCTAGCTGTGTGACCTGGGCCAATTTATTTAACATTTCTGAGCCCCTGGTTTTTCATCCTCGCAGGGACAATGACATTCGTGTTTCTGTGAGACATAAGCAGTGTAGCACCTGGCAGGCATTAATGAACTGTTCTCCTCCTCCCAGGGGCCCTGCTATAGGGTCGAGCTACGGAGGCACCTTCCCAGTGCTGGAAAGGCTTCCTGCAGACACCTTCCCCCGCCCCAAAGGAAGGAGTGGGCCAACGGTCTAAGCTCCAGCCCATGCCGGGGTGGTCAAGCCTTTCAAAGTGGAGGGAAGCCTAGGCTCCAGGTGAGCCCCAGGAGTCTCAGCCCCAGAACCTGGCAAGAAATACAGGGGACAGATGTTTTGGTCTCTGAGCCATTTCCTTCCTGCTCTTAGGCTCGCCTGTGACACGTCAATGAACAAATCCTCCAGGAATGATGCTCCTTTGAAGTCCTTGGCTGAGTAAAAGTAAGCAAAAATGAAAATATCTGTAAGTCACGTGAGGCGGTGTCAGTTTGTATCGTCTGACTCAACAGCAGTGTTTCTGCTGGGGCACACTCACATGGGCGAAGGCGTGGGGCTGTCCTCCCACAGTCTGGTTTGCCTGAAGACAGCTGAAGATAAACAGGCAGCCTGGAGAAGAACTAGAAGTCAGAGAGCCGGAGCCTGCGCTTCCAGGCTGTGTGAATTTCAGCAAGTCACGGACGCTCTCTGGGCCTCAGTTTCCTGTTTGGGGAGGACTTTTATTCTCGTGGAGAGGTGGCTTAAGGGTTAAGTGAACACCATCTGTCCTAGCGCCTAGCACGTCACAGGTGCTCACTGCATGTCCATTGCCTCCCCTTTTTCTTTTTTTCTCAGCCCCTTCTCTCTGAGAACAAAGTAGCCCATCCCCTGGGTCCCACCAGCCAGACTGAGCCACGTCCTGAAGCCTCCCTCTGCCTCACTGCCACACTCGGCGCCACAGAGGCCTGAGACGTCTATTGCCCGAGTGCCTTGCTGCCCAGGTCAACCCTCACCATTGCTCATCTCTGCTCTGGACTCACAACCACCTCCTGTCCAAATTGGTTCTCCTGCCTCCACCCTTGCCCTCTCCCAGCCACGCTCCCTGGGCCACTGCCACCTTTCTAAGCACGTGCTGGTCTTCATGGACCTCTGGGATCAGCCCCTGTGCCCCTCTCCAGCCCCCTCTCTCCCAACCTCTCTTGGGCCCTGGTGAATCCAAACCATGGCCTGTTGCCCTCATGTATCAGCCTCTGTCCCTCTGTTCCCCACTCACTGTCAACAACTCAGATTTCAAGGCTTGGTTTAAGCACCACTTCCTTTTGGAGTCTTTGTTGACCACCATAGTGACCCCTCAGCCCTGCCACTCCTAGTTTCAGTCCCTCCTGGTCACCTGACTCTGTGTCTGTGATACCTGGAGCACTTAGTGCTGATAGCTAACACAGAGACAGAACAGGCTGCAGACCAGCCCTGTTACAAATGGCTCTTCTCATGTTAACTCGTTTAATCCTCACAAAATTGCCCCATGAGGTAGGTGCAATTATCCAAATTTTTACAGGAAGCTGAAGCATAGAGAGGTTAACGACTTGCCAGTGACCACACAGCTACTAGGTGGCAAGACCCTTAGACCTTAGGGTGGTTCTGCAATCCTAGGCATGATGCTATTAGACTGATTCATGGGCTTTGTCTGCTTTGTCTGTATGCCTGCCCCTCTCCCTTATACCATGAGCTCGCCTAGGGCCCTTCCCATCTGGGGACCTGCAGACCAAGAATGAGGTCAGGTCCACAACAGGGGCCACTAAAAGTCCCCCAACTGAAGGATCCAGCCTCTACCTGCCTTCTCATCATAATAGGGAGGCTCCAAGAGTCTGCATTCTACCAGGAGAGACACCAGGCAGAAAGGTCATCTGAGCCCCCATCCCTACCCCAGGTGACTTCCTCAAAAGGCAGAGAAGGAGCAGGAGGAGGAGAGCAGCTTTGCATATGGAAGAGGGGAAGCCTGTCCCTAGGTCATCCTGGTGAAAGAATCAGAATTCTGTCTTCAAGGGCTTCATGCAAGGCCTGAGTGGATGAGGGTTCCCATCAGCCTCCGTGCTCTACTGCCCTCTCCAGCGCTCCGTCTGCCAAAGATGAGCAGGAGTGCAGCTGATGCTTCTTATTACACTCTGTGTTACATCAGGTTAAGTTTGTCTTGTAAGCCTGAGGTCTGAAAGCCTGGAATGCCTTACCAGCCTGCCGCAGTAATGTCCCCCTCTAGTTTTGAAGTTTCTGCCAAGGAGGAATGTCACTGGAATGCAGCCTCTACTAACACCTGGGTAGCTGTCCCTCAGTCATGAGGCTGGCCCGGCTGGCTCATCTGGTAAATGATGTGGCCGCCAGGCGTGGGGCTAAGGGCCCCTGGTGAATTGGCCACGCTCTCCCAATGGGCATGTCTCCAAGACAGGCGGCCCAGGTTAACACCATCTGTGGCTAGGAACAATGATAACAACAATAGCAAGAATGAACAGCAGGTTTGCCTTGACAAAGCACATCCTACAAGTCAGGCTCTGAGCAAAGCACAGCCTATGCAGGATCTAATTCAATCATCCAGGCAACCTAATAAGATATTAACATCCCAACTTTACAGATAAGAAACCGGGGGCTCTAAGATTGAGGGACTTGACTAAGGCTACACAGTGGTGGAGCCTGTTCTTCTAACCACTGGGTTCCACGGCCTCATGGAAATGGAGTGAAACTGATCCTATGCCCACATAGTGGTTTAGAACAGCAGGTTTAATCTGCACAAATGACTGATTGTATTTGAGTGTGGTTGCCAGCAACCAGCAGAGGGATTCTCCTCCACCCGAGCTCCAAGTAGAAAACCAAATGGGAAGGAATGGGCCACTCCTTGCCTGCTCCTCCCAGCCTCTCCATTCCAACCCACTTTCCTCTCCCACATTTTCTTTCCTTCTTTCTTTTTCTTTTTCTTTTTCTTTTTTTTTTTTTTTTTTGCGACAATCTTGCTTTTCCACCCAGGCTGGAGTTCAGTGGTGTGAACTCGACTCACTGTAACCTCCACCTCCTGGGTTCAACTGATTCTCCTGCCTCAGCCTACCAAGTAACTGGGACTACAGGTGTGCACCACCATGACTGGCTAAGTTTTGTATTTTTGGTGGAGACAGAGTTTCACCACGTTGGCCAGGCCAGTCTCCAACTCCTGACCTCAGGCGATCTGCCCACCTCAGTCTCCCAAAGTGTTGGGATTGTGGGCATGAGTAACCTCGCCCAGCTCCCTCTCCCACATTTTCAAACCACCCTCCCACCATCCTCTGATGTCTGCAAGAAAAAAGGAGAGAGATTTTTTAGCATGATGTCAATTTCTATCCATCATTCACTGAATTCTCATTTCAGCCCTTCGAGGTTGGGTGCCATTCTTACCATTTTTCAGAAGGAGAAGCTGAAGCTCTGAGAAGGCAAGCAACTTGTTCAAAATCACCTCATTGGCAGAACTGGGCTTGACACAAAGCTAAACCTGAAGCAGAGCCTGTACTTGGTCTGCCACACTACAAAAAATGGGAGAAACCCTCCTCAGTATTGGAAACTACTTCAGAACCGTGGACAGCAAGGCTGAGCTTGACTGGGAAAGAAGGGATAGTTTGGAAGAAGAGATGTGTCCTCCTCTGTCAGAGCTCAGCCCCAACCTGCCCTGGTACGGTCATGCCCCTGCCATGGTCAGCCCCCTACTAAGGAGAAATAGGATGCTGGCCTCCCAGTAGACAAGTGGCTGTGGGGTGAGTCACCCATTATCCCCCTCCCATGTGACACACTTAGTACAAGGCATTGGGAAGTACCAGACCAACAGAATAGACTTCAAGATGCCACCTGCCCACAGACCTGGGAATGGTTGGCTTCCTGTGGCCTTGGATTGCATACTCATTCAAGAGGCTCCCAAGAAGCTTACCAGCCAGAGGTTCCCATGCCAAGGAGTTGGGCCGGACTCTATGACCTCTCTTTGCCTTGCCTAGGGCCACCCAGACCATTAGACCATAGGCACTAATGCACCTGCCTGCTGCCTCTTACTGTAGAAAAAGAGATGAGTAGAGGCAGGTGGATTCCTTGGGGCTTGGGAAGCTTCAAGGTGGTGCACATAGTCCTGGAGCCAAGTAACCCTGGGTTAAATCCCAGTACCTCCTCTAATTAGTCAGACAACCCTGGACAAGTTAGGTTACCTTGCTAAAAAAGTGATAATCATGCTTTTCCACAGTTTGGATTGAATCAGAAAATTTAAATAACCATCTTTCCCCCAAATAGCTGACACATAATAAGGGATCTTTAAGTGAAAACTTTTCATTTTTATTACAATATTAAACATCTTCGAAATTCACATAGAAGAGCTCTAGAATAATTGCAAATGATGGGGCAACCAAAGCCACTAATGATTGAAATGTTCTCTGTGACTAAAGGATGGTTATTTATTCTGAAAGTAAGAATACGGTGATATCAGGAGAGGAAAGCGGATGGAGCTCATCTTAAGTGCTGTGCTTGCACTGTAGTGTGTGTGTGTGAGAGAGAAAGAATGCATGTGTATGTGTATTTGTGTGAATATGTATGTGAGTGAGAGAGAGAAGGGTGGGGGGACACACTTTCAATAGACTAAAATCTAATTCCTACCCTCAGGGAATTTACACATAACTGGAATATTTTTAAAAGTGTCAAAATTGACATCTGTGAGCTACAAGGTGCTATAGGAATATAAAGGCAAGAGAGTTCGCTTCCAGCACAGGTGGGGTTCTGAGTGGTATGTGACACTTCCTGGAGGAATGCTATTCGAGGTAACTGAAGCGAAGGTGAGATCTCAACAGGTAGTAATGGGGATAGGGTGGAAAAGAGAATTGTTGAGAAAAGCCACGAAACAGAGAAAGCAGGGTGTGCTCTGTGAATCTGAGGTAATGTGAAAAAAATACCAAATACCAAAATATTCTTACCCTTGGATGGTGGGATGATAGCTGATTGATTTTAGTGTGTGTCTTTCTGAATTTTCTATTCTTTAAAAAGCTTGGGTAATTTGTATACTCAAGAAAAAAATCATATTTTTTAGAACCAACATCAGTAACAAAATCAGCAAAAAGAAAAAAGTGCTTTTGTGGCTGAAGGTAAGAAAGCAAGACTGTTTAAAATTCTAGAGAAGACTGGCAATAGAGAAGAGGGCTTGTGTCTAACCGGGCTCTCTACCTCAGCACTGTTGACATTTTGGACTGGAGCATTACCTGTTGTGGGAGCTGCCCTGTGTATTGTAGCATTCTAGTCTCTGCTAGATGCTAGTGGAATTTTTCCCCTTCTCTCCTTGGCCACCCCAATTGTAACAACTAAATATGTCCCTTAAGGGACGAAATTGCCCTGGGGTGGATAGAATTACTATTCTAAACCCTGGAATCTTTGATGTGAAGGAAAAGTCATCCCTACATACTTCCCTGCATGCACAGAGAGTGTAATCCCGTCACTGTGCCTTGGCTCTCTTAAAATGTTTCCCTCTTTCATCCAATCCCACCCAAATCCAGGAGGCAGAAGGTCTGAATGCTGGGTCTCAAGTCTTAACATTAGTTAGCTACATGATCTTGGGTTAGTTGAACGGCCCCTCTGGGCCTGCTTACTTATCTATAAAATGACGGGTAGATGAGAAGAGCTCAAAGATTCTGTGAATCTGTGTGTCAATGCCAACCCCTTATTTTGTACAGGAAGAAAATGACATTTGGCAATGCGTAGTTTTGCCCAAGGTCACACACCTCACCACTGGCAGCACCATGACTAAAACCCAGCACCATGACTAAATGCCATGACTTTTGATTTCTACGTGTGCCCCTCCATCCCGCACTCTTTGTCACATGTCTCCTTAGAAGCATGGCTTCCTTGTGTCAGAAAGGAAGAAAACAAGAGTGACTGGGCAGGCCACATATATGCGCTATTTGGTGAGCAAGGCAATAGAGAAATCTTCTCTACGTAAATAACAGCAGCAACAACGACGTGACTTTCCGAATGAACCAAAGCAGCTCGAAGAAACACAGGGCTATTGGCTCTTTCAAGACAGTGGAGAATCTGAGGGTGGTGAGTTTTGTGGTATTCAATGGCAGCCTGCTGTGACAGAGGGCTGCAAATGCCACTCCGGGGACATGTTAATGAAGGCTCTGCATGCACAACACGAGAGGCAATTATTCTGTTCTCCCTGGCACTGGGTCCTCCTGGCAGGAGAGCTGCCACCAATGCGGTTGGAAAGAGTTCAGTACAAAGTTCACAGAGAAAGCCAGATGGAGAAGGAACCAGACTTGCCGTCTGGCTCAGCCAGTGCCAAACAGACCAAGCGCTCGTCTGCCGGCCTTGCCCTGATCCTTGGGAACATATGCAGGAAGGGCATGGTGGGCGGAAGAGGCGGAGACTTCTGCTGGCGGATGCGAGAGGGATCTGGGCTGCTTCCGGCCTGCGTGTAGGCCGCCATCTCTGAAGCTCCCCAGTCGTGGGGCTGCCTTCCCTCCTGGCCAGATGTTGTCAACATAGGTTGCGAGCAGTCATCCCCAGACAAAATATGGCCAGGCAGGTGAACCAGAAAAAGAGGCAGTGAATACAGATCGGTTTGTGGATGATTTTCCTGGCACCCATTTTGTGGGCTGACCTGGCCTCTTTCTCTCAGGTTCACCCTGGGGAAAGGCTCTTCCAGGTGCTGGAAAGAGGACTTTGTCTCCTTCCTTTTCAGCTTGGACCAGCCCTATTAGTGGAGTTTTCTAGGTAAATCTGGTCCGCGCCCCACCCCCCACAAATCAGGTGAAGTGAGGTTGAAAATAATATTGAAGGCTGCTGTGAGTGCCAGTTGAGTCACAGTACCGAGGGTGTGTGGGTTGCAAGTAAGTGGGTCCCACACGTTTCCCAGGGAGATGATGGGGCAGAAACAGGTTGTGGAGTCTGCAGTAAATGAACCCCAGATCTTAGCAGCAGCCTGCCCCCACCCCCTCCTGCTGGCATTTCCAGGCCAGAAGGGACTGTTCTGTCTCACTGTTTCTCAAAGGCCACCTGCTGCTGCCTCAGTGAGTCAGAAGGGCCTGTCTGGCTTGTCGTGGATCACTTGGAACCTGGCCACATGCCTCTCTTTTCTATTTCTGTGCCCTAGAAGATGGCAGTAACACCCAACACCCCACCCAGGAAATCGCCGCCACTAGCTCTAGTGAAGCCTCATCTCAGGGCTAGTTACCTAGTAAGAGCAGTGCTGAGAATTCAGGCAGGTAGAGATGAGGTCTGCAGCAAGGGGAAAGAAAGGAGCCTTCTGAAGGCAGCTGCTCAATGGAGGAATTAGGGAGGGTTGGAAGCAGAGTTATCCTCAGGATGAGTTAGCTACAGTCCTGGCATAGGAACATTGTCCCTATGAGGACTCTCCTGTGGGCCTGGACAGCTCAGGCCTGGGGCTGGGTAGCTCACTGGTTGGGCCTCAGCTAATGCAGGCAGAGTGTGAGGACAACCGCCAGGCGCTGGGGCAGCTTTCCAAGGGATGCTTTTTTCATTGAAGTAATTCCAAATCCTTAGTGCATCATGCAGTACCCTATGCTGTTTGGGGCCTTCTCACTCATGCTCCCTCCCCACCTCCCCTGCATGCGATGTCCCTTTCTCCCCACTTAGTGGACAGTGTAGCACAGTGTAAGGGATTTCAAACTTTACCTGCATCAGAACCATCTGGAAAGGTTGCCAATGTCAGCTTCCTGGCCCCATTCCCTGAGGTTCTGATTCCGTAAGCCCAAGCAGGATGCTACGTTTTTATCAAGCATTCTGGGGAGATCCTCAGCATGTGGTTCCTGGACTCTACTATGAGAATGCTGGTTTCATGGCTAAGAGCTTAGACTCTGAAGTCAGACAAGAATTCAGATCCCAGTTCTGCCGCTTACCAGCTATAGAACCTCTAAGCGTCGGTTTCCACATCTGTAAAATGGGAGTGGTGAATTATGTTCCTCATGCTCTGAGGATTAAACGAGATGATTTATGTAAAGACCCAACAGACTGCCTGAGAGGCAATGAGCACTTAATAATGTTATTATTGCTAGTGGAATTCCTGCTGTTCCATGCTCCTGACACACACATAGATGCTCAATGTGTGATGACATGTTTGTGGCTGACTCAAAACTGTTCTGTTCTTTATGGGAAATGATGCAGGGACTTTAGAGGTGATCTGGTTTCTGTTTGGAGAGCTGGGCATCTTAGCCACCCAAAGGGAGGACCTTCTTTTTTCACCCCAAGGATGAATTAGAATCCTGTGTTTGGCAATTTCATCATGCAGTAAGACTTGAAAGACCCTCTTCTTGCACCCTTCACCCAGCAGGAACTGGGTGTTGAAAAAGTCTTTTTGACAACTTGGTGTCTTTTTTGACTTTCACAAGAAAACAGGAGTCTGCTTGTGAATAGTATCACCCTTGAAGTCAGAGCCTGAAGGAACAGGAGTGGGCTGGGCAGAGCCTGGACTAATGCCAGGAACCTTCCGTGAGGAAAATGAAGATCTTGGCATGGGGCTGTTGGCAGCCAAGGCCTCCCCAAGCCCTGGCATCTTGGGTGTGGGCTGCCCGAGGACAAATGGAACCACTAGGACCTAGGCTGGGTCTAGCCTGGCTAGACGTTTTTCTTGCTGTTCTCACACCTCCATCTCCTCTTCGGCTTCCCAGGACCCGGCTGGGAGGTGGAGCTTGGCAGATGACCCAGGGCTCCCAAGGCTGGTGGCTCTAGAAGGGACTATTCACCCAAGGATCAGGGTGTCAGGAAAGGCCACAGGACAGGACAGAAGCTAAAGCAACCCAGGAAGGTGGGTTACCTTATACAGGCCACTAATAATTACTATTTGGCAGTGAGACCCTGCCAAGTTTTCTCAAAAGCCTCCTTCACATTTCTCCTGAGGGTCTATCCAGTAGCGTCTAAGCTATAAGACCTGGATATAGTTACAGAAGATGATGGCCCCATGGCTTAAAAGCACCTACCCCATCTGATGCCTGGAATTCTACCATTGGAGCACTTTGGCCCTCACAGATATTGGACCCCATTTAACTCCACACATCCTTGGATGAGGTAACACTAAACTCTTAATGCCATGCATGTGTTGACACCATGCCAGCATATGAGAAGCACTTAATATCTTGTAGCTTGTAATAGAAACAGTAAGTAATTAGTAGTTATCATAATCATAGTGAACACTTTAGAATTACTGAACTTCCAATTTGTTGCAAATAACTTTTTTTTGAAAAGAGGCAAAAGAAGAGAGCATTGAGTTTCTGCAGGAGGGAAGGAAAGAACCCACTAAAACCAGCTACAGAGCCTTATAAATTATGTGGCCTTGGGAAAGTCAGCCAAGCCATCTGTATATCTCAGCGTCCCTCTTGGTACAGTGGTGATGGTGGTTCTCTTGTCCTTCTCTAACTCCTAAGACTTTAAGATAAAATGAGGTAATAGCTTTCTATGGGTTTTGGAATCATATTTGCCTGTACATAACCGCAAAGGAGTGTGACTTGTAACAACTTCTGTTAGTATCAACACACCAATTCTGCCATTGGTGCCAATAGCTATGAACATAGAGGAAATGCTGTGTGTGAAGACCAACTGACCAGCAGCAACACGTGGCAGTAGGCAAGGAGGCCCTGTCCAGATTCTGCACCCTGGTTACAACTCCTCACCAATGGCTGAGGTCACACTCCACCTGCCAAGTTGAAAGAGAAACCGCCAACAGAGGCATGAGCAGAGCACAGGCTCTGGGGGCAAAAAGTTTTGGGGGCCAGGTCTCACCTCCACTACTTACCAATGGTGTGGCTTTTAGCAAGTTCTTCTTTATCTCTAGCCTCAGTTTCTTCTTCTGTAGAATGGGCTAACTGGGCTGTGCTGTGATGGGAATCAACTGAGAGTCTGCACGGAATGTACTTAGCTCAGAGCTGACTTAGTGAAGAGGAAAAATTATAATCCTCATTGCTGCCTGATTTGCCTCCCTTCTCTTGGTCTCCAGTTCAACATTCATTCAGCATGTTTTAAATTATTCTTCTCTATGGGTAGAAAGAGGAGACCACTCTTGAAAGACATTCAAGAAAAGCGACTGGGTTTTTCTGCATTTTGTGGAGCACACTGATAAGCTCCTGAGGGAGGAAACAGCTCAGGGATGCTCCTTGGGCTGACAGTTGTCATGGAGGAAGCGATGAGGGTGTTTCTCCTTGAAAAAGAGTTGTACTCGGTGTTTGTCTTTCTTGTTCCCTCTGTGTCTCAGGGAAATGGTGTGAAGCAGTTCCCTGGGAGAATCCAGGGGCTGTGTCATCGCTGCCAGTCCGACCCTGGGCTTACTCACGTCCACAGGGCAGGCGCTGTCCCCTGGAGATAGCTGCCCTTTCAGAAAAAAGCCCCTCCTGGTATGGGAAGAAGCATAAGTGGTGTGAAGGGGAAATAGAAACTCACTGACTTTTACCCAGAAACTCCCTGTTTAGTGTGTGATTCATTATTAAATCCGTCTTTCCTCTGGCCTGCAAGCTCCTCAAGGGTCATCTTGTTCACTTCTGTACCCTTAGTGCCCAGGACAGTTGGTGCTCACATAAATATATCCAGAAAACAAAAGTAGATAGATGGATCAATAGACAGGTGACTGGACGAAGGATTATGATGGCACCCTTGCCCTTGACTGGCCCTCAGGCCAGTTGAGAGGTCAAGATTCACCCAACATAGTTTGCAAGTGCAGAAAACAATTTTTATTTAGGCATCAAATTGAAGGTATAATCTGTGGAGTCCAAATAATTTGGGAAGCCAATGAGAGTAAGCCTCACAGGCCTTCAGCTATAGAAAGTGTAATTAACGATGGGCCCCACCTGCTGTGTTGTGAAGTTCATCGATGCTGAGGCCACATTTCCCATAGGCTGCTCCCAGCCAGTGACTGAGCACAGCAGGGTTACTAGGGCAGGCTCCTTCCTGGGAGACAACCAGCTCCTCTGACGGCTGGCCTTGCCTGAGGACTCCTCAACAGCTTTGCCAAAGCTTCTTTAAACTGCATGATGGGCTAGGATGCTTTCACCCAACATTTTCTTCCTCTGTTCTTCACATGGAGTCAGACTTTTGTGGAGGCCTGATGGCTCCCATTCTTTTTGGTTCCCTCTCCTTTTTTTTTTTTTTTCCCCCTCACACAGACATTTTCCCTAGTAAAATATTTGCATATTTATCCCTGTCT